>NC_091297.1:13086187-13318687 GCF_038502225.1 Cherax quadricarinatus | reverse complement strand
ACAAACACAACGAAATATATTTTTTTTCGTTAGGTTCAGAATGATTTTGGAGAAATTATTGCATACACAAATTTTCACTTGTCCTATATGGCAAGATGAGCGTTGCTATTTAAGCCAAGATCGCAAGTTCTGCATATTCGGCACGACACACACACACACACACACACACACATATATATATATATATATATAAATATATATATATAAATATATATATATATATATATATATATATATATATATATGTATATATATATATATACAAGGAATTCGCGAGAGCAGGCGAAGTATACACAAACACCGATCTCTGGCTGAAGGAGACTCGAACCTACGAACCTTAGGACAAGGTACGCAGTGCTTTACCAATCTACCCACACTGGACAATACCTTGGCGTGTAGCTTGCGCTACACGTTTGATCCAAGGCAGCCACCTTTCAGGGAGAAGGCTTACAGCTTTTCATCTCATCCCCTGCATGCATCAGCCTTACTAGAGAATTTAACAATGCATATATATATATATATATATATATATATATATATATATATATATATATATATATATATATATATATATATATTTATATATATATATATATATTTATATATATATATATACAGGTTAACATGTAAGAAGATTTCTTAGCACCTTCAGCAGGAAGAACGAGATGGTAAATTAGAGATATGTGCAGCACTATTGCATTATTCACTAGTCTACAGCACGTAAGACATTTCTTAGCTCATATGTTGTATTCTTGTCAAGATTGGTGGACTGATCACATCTACTCCAGGCTGAGGGACTGATTACCTTAAACTCCTTTTGATCTTCTCTGTGTGGCGAAACGTCCGATTTATCAACTTGTGGGATCCTTGAACCATTTATCTACATTACGGGGAGAACACGACAAGAACATTGCTGTATATTGAAAAAGTGAAGCCTAAGGAATATCAGAATTTTGGTGTACGCCGATGAGAGTGACGAAACTGGTGAATTAAGAGTGGAGACTGTGAGCTAAAACACTTGGAAATTAAGAGAAATATTATATGATGGTATAATTGCAAACAAACCATACCACGTCAAAATGGTATACAATACCGACAGGCGGGATAATTACTGAAGACAAGGTATATTAATGATAAGGTAAAGGAAGACGGTATATTCCGAGCATTGCTCTGTATCTTTACCAAGGTAATTACACAAGTCCTAGGAAGTGCACTCAACCCTCACTAGCAGGAATACCTAATGTTGGTAGAATTGCCGACAATATGTTAGGTTAAAGGGAACAAGTGCAACTAATGCAACATTTTGCTGTGGCAACGTTTCGTTCTCCAGGAGCTTTCTGGAGAGCGAAATCTTGCCCCAGTAAAACGTTGCCACAGTAAAATGTCGCATTAGTTGCACTTGTGTCCTTTTACTTAACAAGCAGGAATATGTGCCTACACCCAGGTACACACTCACCCTCCCCTCCTACTGTCTGCCCACCCACCCACACACCCTCCCCTCCTACTGTCTGCCCACCCACCCACACACCCTCCCCTCCTACTGTGTGCCCACCCACCCACACACCCTCCCCTCCTACTGTCTGCCCACCCACCCACACACCCTCCCCTCCTACTGTCTGCCCACCCACCCACACACCCTCCCCTCCTACTGTCTGCCCACCCACCCACACACCCTCCCCTCCTACTGTCTGCCCGCCCACCCACCCACACACCCCCCATCCTACTGTCTGCCCACCCACCCACACACCCTCCCCTCCTACTGTCTGCCCACCCACCCACACACCCTCCCCTCCTACTGTCTGGCCCCCCCCCCACACACCCTCCCCTCCTACTGTCTGCCCACCCACCCACACACCCTCCCCTCCTACTGTCTGCCCACCCACCCACACACCCTCCCCTCCTACTGTCTGCCCACCCACCCACACACCCTCCCCTCCTACTGTCTGCCCACCCACCCACACACCCTCCCCTCCTACTGTCTGCCCACCCACCCACACACCCTCCCCTCCTACTGTCTGCCCACCCACCCACACACCCTCCCCTCCTACTGTCTGCCCACCCACCCACACACCCTCCCCTCCTACTGTCTGCCCACCCACCCACACACCCTCCCCTCCTACTGTCTGCCCACCCACCCACACACCCTCCCCTCCTACTGTCTGCCCACCCACCCACACACCCTCCCCTCCTACTGTCTGCCCACCCACCCACACACCCTCCCCTCCTACTGTCTGCCCACCCACCCACACACCCTCCCCTCCTACTGTCTGCCCACCCACCCACACACCCTCCCCTCCTACTGTCTGCCCACCCACCCACACACCCTCCCCTCCTACTGTCTGCCCACCCACCCACACACCCTCCCCTCCTACTGTCTGCCCACCCACCCACACACCCCCCTCCTACTGTCTGCCCACACACCCTCCCCTCCTACTGTCTGCCCACCCACCCACACACCCTCCCCTCCTACTGTCTGCCCACCCACCCACACACCCTCCCTCCTACTGTCTGCCCACCCACCCACACACCCTCCCCTCCTACTGTCTGCCCACCCACCCACACACCCTCCCCTCCTACTGTCTGCCCACCCACCCACACACCCTCCCCTCCTACTGTCTGCCCACCCACCCACACACCCTCCCCTCCTACTGTCTGCCCACCCACCCACACACCCTCCCCTCCTACTGTCTGCCCACCCACCCACACACCCTCCCCTCCTACTGTCTGCCCACCCACCCACACACCCTCCCCTCCTACTGTCTGCCCACCCACCCACAAACCCTCCCCTCCTACTGTCTGCCCACCCACCACAAACCCTCCCCTCCTACTGTCTGCCCACCCACCCACAAACCCTCCCTCTCCTACTGTCTGCCCACCCACCCACACACCCTCCCCTCCTACTGTCTGCCCACCCACCCACACACCCTCCCCTCCTACTGTCTGCCCACCCACCCACACACCCTCCCCTCCTACTGTCTGCCCACCCACCCACACACCCTCCCCCCTACCTACTGTCTGCCCACCCACCCACACACCCTCCCCTCCTACTGTCTGCCCACCCACCCACACACCCTCCCCTCCTACTGTCTGCCCACCCACCCACACACCCTCCCCTCCTACTGTCTGCCCACCCACCCACACACCCTCCCCTCCTACTGTCTGCCCACCCACCCACACACCCTCCCCTCCTACTGTCTGCCCACCCACCCACACACCCTCCCCTCCTACTGTCTGCCCACCCACCCACACACCCTCCCCTCCTACTGTCTGCCCACCCACCCACACACCCTCCCCTCCTACTGTCTGCCCACCCACCCACACACCCTCCCCTCCTACTGTCTGCCCACCCACCCACACACCCTCCCCTCCTACTGTCTGCCCACCCACCCACACACCCTCCCCTCCTACTGTCTGCCCACCCACCCACACACCCTCCCCTCCTACTGTCTGCCCACCCACCCACACACCCTCCCCTCCTACTGTCTGCCCACCCACCCACACACCCTCCCCTCCTACTGTCTGCCCACCCACCCACACACCCTCCCCTCCTACTGTCTGCCCACCCACCCACACACCCTCCCCTCCTACTGTCTGCCCACCCACCCACACACCCTCCCCTCCTACTGTCTGCCCACCCACCCACACACCCTCCCCTCCTACTGTCTGCCCACCCACCCACACACCCTCCCCTCCTACTGTCTGCCCACCCACCCACACACCCCCCTCCTACTGTCTGCCCACCCACCCACACACCCTCCCCTCCTACTGTCTGCCCACCCACCCACACACCCTCCCCTCCTACTGTCTGCCCACCCACCCACACACCCTCCCCTCCTACTGTCTGCCCACCCACCCACACACCCTCCCCTCCTACTGTCTGCCCACCCACCCACACACCCTCCCCTCCTACTGTCTGCCCACCCACCCACACACCCTCCCCTCCTACTGTCTGCCCACCCACCCACACACCCTCCCCTCCTACTGTCTGCCCACCCACCCACACACCCTCCCCTCCTACTGTCTGCCCACCCACCCACACACCCTCCCCTCCTACTGTCTGCCCACCCACCCACACACCCTCCCCTCCTACTGTCTGCCCACCCACCCACACACCCTCCCCTCCTACTGTCTGCCCACCCACCCACACACCCTCCCCTCCTACTGTCTGCCCACCCACCCACACACCCTCCCCTCCTACTGTCTGCCCACCCACCCACACACCCTCCCCTCCTACTGTCTGCCCACCCACCCACACACCCTCCCCTCCTACTGTCTGCCCACCCACCCACACACCCTCCCCTCCTACTGTCTTGCCCCCCACCCCCACACCCTCCCCTCCTACTGTCTGCCCACCCACACACACCCCCTCCCCTCCTACTGTCTGCCCACCCACCCACACACCCTCCCCTCCTACTGTCTGCCCACCCACCCACACACCCTCCCCTCCTACTGTCTGCCCACCCACCCACACACCCTCCCCTTCTACTGTCTGCCCACCCACTCACACACCCTCCTCTCCTACTGTCTGCCCACCCACCCACACACCCTCCCCTCCTACTGTCTGCCCACCCACCCACACACCCTCCCCTCCTACTGTCTGCCCACCCACCCACACACCCTCCCCTCCTACTGTCTGCCCACCCACTCCCACCCTCCCCTCCCACCCTCCCCTCCTACTGTCTGCCCACCCACCCACACCCCTCCTACTGTCTGCCCACCCACCCACACACCCTCCCCTCCTACTGTCTGCCCACCCACCCACACACCCTCCCCTCCTACTGCCTGCCCACCCACACACCCTCCCCTCCTACTGTCTGCCCACCCACCCACACACCCTCCCCTCCTACTGTGCTCACCCACCCACACACCCTCCCCCCTACTGTGCCCACCCACCCACACACCCTCCCCTCCTACTGTCTGCCCACCCACCCACACACCCTCCCCTCCTACTGCCCACCCACCCACATCACCCTCCCCTCCTACTGTCTGCCCACCCACCCACACACCCTCCCCTCCTACTGTCTGCCCACCCACCCACTCACCCTCCACTCCTACTGTGCCCACCCACCCACTCACCCTCCCCTCCTGTGTGCCCACCCACCCACACACCCTCCCCCCTACTGTCTGCCCACCCACCCACACACCCTCCCCTCCTACTGTCTGCCCACCCACCCACTCACCCTCCCCTCCCTGTCTGCCCACCCACCCACACACCCTCTCCTACTACTGTCTGCCCACCCACTCTCCCTCCCCCACACACCCTCCCTTCCTACTGTGCCCACCCACCCACACACCCTCCACTCCTACTGTCTTCCCACCCACCCACACACCCTCCTCTCCTACTGTCTGCCCACCCACCCACACACCCTCCCATCCGATTGTCTGCCCACCCACCCACTCTCCCTCCCTACTGTCTGCCCACCCACTCGCTCTCCCCTCGTACTATCTGCCCACCCACCCACACACCCTCCTCTCCTACTGTCTGGCCACCCACAAACTCGCTCTCCCCTCGTACGATCTGCCCACCCACTCATTCGCCCTCCCCTCCTATCTGCACACCCACCCACTCGCCCTCCCCTCCTACTATTACCTGGAGTTTACCTGGAGAGAGTTCCGGGGGTCAACGCCCCCGCGGCCCGGTCTGTGACCAGGCCTCCTGGTGGATCAGAGCCTGATCAACCAGGCTGTTACTGCTGGCTGCACGCAAACCAACGTACGAGCCACAGCCCGGCTGATCAGGAACCGACTTTAGGTGCTTGTCCAGTGCCAGCTTGAAGACTGCCAGGGGTCTGTTGGTAATCCCCCTTATGTATGCTGGGAGGCAGTTGAACAGTCTCGGGCCCCTGACACTTATTGTATGGTCTCTTAACGTGCTAGTGACACCCCTGCTTTTCATTGGGGTGATGTTGCATCGTCTGCCAAGTCTTTTGCTTTCGTAGTGAGTGATTTTCGTGTGCAAGTTCGGTACTAGTCCCTCTAGGATTTTCCAGGTGTGTATAATCATGTATCTCTCCCGCCTGCGTTCCAGGGAATACAGGTTCAGGAACCTAAAGCGCTCCCAGTAATTAAGGTGTTTTATCTCCGTTATGCGCGCCGTGAAGGTTCTCTGTACATTTTCTAGGTCAGCAATTTCACCTGCCTTGAAAGGTGCTGTTAGTGTGCAGCAATATTCCAGCCTAGATAGAACAAGTGACCTGAAGAGTGTCATCATGGGCTTGGCATCCCTCGTTTTGAAGGTTCTCATTATCCATCCTGTCATTTTTCTAGCAGATGCGATTAATACAATGTTATGGTCCTTAAAGGTGAGATCCTCCGGTATGATCACTCCCAGGTCTTTGACGTTGGTGTTTCGCTCTATTTTGTGGCCAGAATTTGTTTTGTACTCTGATGAAGATTTAATTTCCTCGTGTTTACCATATCTGAGTAATTGAAATTTCTCATCGTTGAACTTCATATTGTTTTCTGCAGCCCACTGAAAGATTTGGTTGATGTCCGCCTGGAGCCTTGCAGTGTTTGCAATGGAAGACACTGTCATGCAGATTCGGGTGTCATCTGCAAAGGAAGACATGGTGCTGTGGCTGACATCCTTGTCTATGTCAGATATGAGGATGAGGAACAAGATGGGAGCGAGTACTGTGCCTTGTGGAACAGAGCTTTTCACCGTGCGTGCCTCGGACTTTGCTCTGTTGACTCTCTGTGTTCTGTTAGTGAGGAAATTATAGATCCATCGACCGACTTTTCCTGTTATTCTTCTAGCACGCATTTTGTGCGCTATTACGCCATGGTCACACGTGTCGAAGGCTTGTGCAAATTCTGTATATATTACGTCTGCATTCTTTTTGTCTTCTAGTGCATCTAGGACCTTGTCGTAGTGATCCAGTAGTTGAGACAGACAGGAGCGACCTGTTCTAAACCCATGTTGCCCTGGGTTGTGTAACTGATGGGTTTCTAGATGGGTGGTGATCTTGCTTCTTAGGACTCTTTCAAAGATTTTTATGATATGGGATGTTAGTGCTATCGGTCTGTAGTTCTTTGCTGTTGCTTTACTGCCCCCTTTGTGGAGTGGGGCTATGTCTGTTGTTTTTAGTAACTGTGGGACGACCCCCGTGTCCATGCTCCCTCTCCATAGGATGGTAAAGGCTCGTGATAGGGGCTTCTTGCAGTTCTTGATGAACACGGAGTTCCATGAGTCTGGCCCTGGGGCAGAGTGCATGGGCATGTCATTTATCGCCTGTTCAAAGTCATTTGGCGTCAGGATAACATCAGATAGGCTTGTGTTAACCTAATTCTGTGGCTCTCTCATAAAAAATTCATTTTGATCTTCGACTCTCAGTCTGGTTAGTGGCTTGCTAAAAACTGAGTCATATTGGGACTTGAGTAGCTCACTCATTTCCTTGCTGTCATCTGTGTAGGACCCATCTTGTTTAAGTAAGGGCCCAATACTGGACGTTGTTCTCGACTTTGATTTGGCATAGGAGAAGAAATACTTTGGGTTTCTTTCGATTTCATTTATGGCTTTTAGTTCTTCCCGCGATTCCTGACTCCTATAAGATTCCTTTAGCTTAAGTTCGATGTTTGCTATTTCTCTGACCAGTGTCTCCCTACGCATTTCAGATAGATTGACCTCTTTTAGCCGCTCTGTTATTCTTTTCCGTCGCCTGTAAAGAGAGCGCCTGTCTCTTTCTATTTTACATCTACTCCTCCTTTTTCTTAGAGGAATAAGTCTTGTGCATACATTGAGTGCCACCAAGTTAATCTGTTCTAGGCATAAGTTGGGGTCTGTGTTGCTTAGTATATCTTCCCAGCTTATATCGGTTAGGACTTGGTTTACTTGGTCCCACTTTATGTTATTGTTATTGAAGTTGAATTTGGTGAATGCTCCCTTTTGACTAATCTCATTATGTCGGTCTGGGGCTCCGCGCATACATGTCTGAACCTCAATTATGTTGTGATCTGAGTATATTGTTTTTGATATGGTGACATTTCTTATCAGATCATCATTGTTAGTGAAGATGAGGTCTAGTGTATTCTCCATTCTAGTAGGCTCTATTATTTGCTGGTTTAAATTGAATTTTGTGCAGAGATTTAAAAGCTCGTGTGAGTGTGAGTTTTCATCAGAGCTGCCTCCTGGTGTTATTACTGCAACAATATTATTTGCTATATTCCTCCATTTTAGGTGCCTTAAGTTGAAATCCCCCAGGAGCAAGATGTTGGGTGCAGGAGTTGGAAGATTTTCCAGACAGTGGTCAATTTTTAACAGCTGTTCCTGGAATTGCTGGGATGTTGCATCCGGAGGCTTGTAGACTACCACAATGACTAGGTTTTGGTTCTCGACCTTCACTGCTAAAACTTCCATATATTATATATATATATATATATATATATGTATATATATATATATATATATATATATGTATATATATATATATATGTATATAAGAACATAAGAACATAAGAACGAAGGAACACTGCAGAAGGCCTACTGGCCCATGCGAGGCAGGTCCAAGTCCCTACCGGCTTAAGCCAATGCACCCAACCTAGTCAGGTCAGGTCACATTGACTTAAGGGAGGAACACGGCAACCGACCTGTTAGCACAAGCTATCAGGTCTAACTCACACCCACCCACATCTACTCGTGTATTTATCCAACCTATTTTTAAAGCTACACAACGTTCTGGCCTCTATAACGGTACTTGGGAGTTTGTTCCACTCATCCACAACTCTATTACCAAACCAGTACTTTCCTATATCCCTCCTGAATCTGAATTTTTCCAACTTAAAACCATTGCTGCGAGTCCTGTCTAGGCTAGATATTTTCAGCACACTATTTACATCCCCTTTATTTATTCCTGTCTTCCACTTATAAACCTCAATCATATCCCCCCTAATTCTACGTCTTTCTAGAGAGTGCAGTTTCAGGGCCCTTAGTCTATCCTCATAGGGAAGGTTTCTGATACATGGGATCATCTTTGTCATCCTCCTTTGTACATTTTCCAGAGAATTTATATCCATTCTGTAATACGGTGACCAAAACTGTGCAGCATAATCTAAATGAGGCCTAACCAAGGATGTATAGAGTTGAAGAACAACCTGAGGACTCCTATTATTTATGCTTCTTGATATGAAGCCAAGGATTCTATTAGCTTTATTGCGAACACTTATGCACTGTTGTCTTGGTTTCAGATTACTGCTAACCAGAACTCCTAAATCTTTTTCGCAATCCGTAATATTAAGATCTACATTATTTAGTTTATATGTGGCATGGTTATTGTCCTGTCCAACATTTAGAACTTTGCATTTGTCTATATTAAACTGCATCTGCCACTTCTCCGACCACTGCATCAGTCTATTCAAATCTTCCTGGAGTGCTCGAATGTCCTCGTCAGAATGAATTCGACGGCCTATTTTGGTGTCATCGGCAAACTTGCCGATGTCGCTCTTTATGCCCTCATCTATGTCGTTTATGTAGATTGTGAACAGCAGGGGGCCCAACACTGACCCCTGTGGAACACCGCTCGTGACGCTTCCCCACTCTGATTTCTCCCCATTTATGCAAACTCTCTGCTGCCTATTTGTCAACCATGCCTCTATCCAGGAAAAAATTTCTCCTCCTATTCCATGTGCTTTAATTTTCCTCAATAGTCTCTGATGTGGGACCCTGTCAAAAGCCTTACTGAAGTCCATATACACAATATCATATTCATTACCATGATCTACCTCCTCAAATACCTTAGTGAAAAAAGTTAATAAATTCGTAAGGCAGGAACGCCCCTTTGTAAAACCATGCTGAGATTCGTTGATTAATTTATGCTTTTCAAGGTGGCTACGAACTGCCTCGGCAATTATTGATTCCATAAATTTTCCCACTATGGAGGTTAGGCTTATTGGTCTATAGTTCGAAGCTAAGGACCTGTCACCTGTTTTGAAAATAGGTATCACATTTGCCATTTTCCACTTATCTGGCACCATGCCAGTTTGTAGTGATATGTTGAAAAGATTAGCCAAAGGTGTGCTAAGCTCCTCTTTACATTCCTTTAGAACCCTTGCATACAGTTCATCAGGGCCTGGGGATTTGTTAGGTTTTAATTTATCTATTTGCCTAAGGACCATGTCACTTGTGACCCTAATAGTGCACAGTTTATTATCGTCCTGTTCTACATAATTTATCATTACTGGAATATCGCTGGTATCCTCCTGTGTAAAAACTGAGAGGAAGTATGTGTTAAAAATTCTACACATTTCCTTATCACTGTCAGTGAGCTGACCCGAGGAACTTTTGAGTGGGCCTATCTTGTCCCTGATCTTACTTCTGTATACCTGAAAGAATCCTTTTGGGTTAGTCTTCGATTCTCTTGCAACTTTAACCTCATAATCTCTTTTTGCTTTTCTAATTCCCTTTTTTATTTCTCTCTTTAACTGAATATATCGATTTCTTAATTGCCCCTCTCCTCTTTTGATTTGCCTATATATGCCTCTCTTTTGACCAATCAGATATTTTAATCTATTGTTCATCCATTTAGGATCATTTTTGTTTGATCTGATTTCCCTATTTGGAACATAATTTGACTGAGCAGCTAGAACTATGCCCTGGAAAGCATCATATCGGCAACCATCACCACCTACCTGACCCCTAGTCAGGTCATTCCAGTTCAGCCCACCTAAGTAATTTTTCAGTCCTATGAAATCAGCCAAGCGAAAGTCAGGGACGGAGACTTGATTGCCATTATTAGGGGAATTCCATGATATGTTAAAACTGAGTGATTTGTGATCACTCTCCCCAAGCTCATCATTAACCTCAAGATTATTAATTAGTGTTTCCCTACTGGCAAGAACCAAGTCGAGGAGGTTATTTCCCCTAGTTGGCTCTGTCACAAACTGTTTTAAAAAACAATCCTGGATCGTATCAAGAAAGTCACCCGACTCTAAATTTCCTGTCAAATTGCTCCAGTCAATCTGTCTATAGTTGAAATCTCCCATTAGCACAACATTTTCGTATGTAGATGCCTTACGAATTTCGTCCCATAGAAGTTTACTGCACTCCCTATCAAGATTTGGGGCCCTGTAAATCACACCCAAAATTAGTTTTTCTCGGCCCTCGAGAAGCTGTAACCAAACAGATTCAGTGGCTGACGCTTCTAATTTAATATCTTGTCTAACACAACAATTTAAATTGTCTCTGACATACATCGCTACTCCACCACCTTTCCTGTTGACCCTGTCAGTGTGGAATAATTTATAGCCTTGTATGTGACATTCAGAGGGCATCTCTCTATCTTTCAGATTGAGCCAGGTCTCTGTTATAGCAATAATATCTATGTTTCCTGCACTTGCAATTAATCTTAGCTCATCTATCTTATTTCTAACACTCCTGCTATTAGTATAGTAAACCTTAAGGGAGCTAGTCCCTTGCTGCCCTCTGCTGTCCCCCTTTGTTTGCTGACCTGTTCTATTGTCTTTATTTATAACTTCATGCTGAATGCCTTTTATACATTTACTGTTTCCAACCCTAGTGTTGCAACCTGCTTGTTTCCCACACACACCCATACCTCTATCTTCCATCAGTTTAAAATCATAGGCATTTCACCAATGGCCTTCTCAATCGAGTCTGCAAGTGCTACCACCCCTGCCCCAGAGAGATGAACCCCATCCCTTGCATACATATCATGTTTGCCATAAAAGTTGTTCCAGTTGTCAATGAATGGGATTGCAAGTTCCTTGCAGTATCTGTCTAGCCAGCAATTTACACCAATTGCCCTAGACAACCATTCATTTCCTACTCCCCTTCTAGGCAAGATGCTACATATGATTGGGATCCCTCCCTTAGACTTAATGAAATCTATAGCTGACCTGTACTTATCTAGCAGCTCTTCTCTCCTACCCTTCCCAATATCATTTCCACCAGCACTGAGACAGATAATGGGCTTGTTCCCATTACCTGACATGATATTATCCAGTCTGTTGACAATGTCCCCAACACCAGCTCCAGGGAAGCACACTCTATCTCTCATCTTCTTATTCCTATTACAAAAAGCACGGTCAACATATCTTACCTGAGAGTCACCAACCACAAGAATGCGCTTACCTTCATTAGCAGGGGCAGTAGTACCCTTACCTTCACTGGCCACTGAAGTACATTCATCCTGGAGAACAGAGAAGCGATTTCCTACCTTCAGATCTTCACTCTTAACTTTCCTTACTCTGATGCGCCTCCCATTACTGTGAACAACTCGCCACTTGTAGCAGGTGCTGGCGGACACCTCACTGCTGGTAGCCGTTGCTACCTCCCCACCTACAGCCTCCTCACAGTGAGAGACAGACTGCACCTCACTGCTAGAAGCCTCATTCCCCACATCTCCAACCACCTCACACTCTCTCCCAGGCCCATTGAGGTGGACCTTCAGCCTCCTAATCTCCTCCTGGAGAAGCAAGACCTCCTCCTTCAACTCTCCAACCTCAGTTTTTAAAACACTGCAGAAGCAAGCCATGCTTTGTAACCGTCCACGCTAATCCCCAAAGCAGCTCAGGGTCTGTGACCTCACGTGACGACTGACCACTGAACACTGGACCTCACGTGACGACTGACCACTGAACACTATGTATATATATATATATATGTATATATATATGTATATATATATATATGTATATATATATATATATACATATATATATATATATATACATATATATATATATACATATATATATATATATATATATATATATATATATAAATATATTTATAAATATATATATTTATATTATATTATATATATATATATACATAATGTATATATATATATATACATATATATATATACATTATGTATATATATATATATACATTATATATATATATATATACATATATATGTATATATATATATATATATATATATATATATATATATATATATATAATATATATATATATGTGTATGTATATTTTTTTTATTATTATTATCACACTGGCCGATTCCCACCAAGGCAGGGTGGCCCGAAAAAGAAAAACTTTCACCATCATTCACTCCATCACTGTCTTGCCAGAAGGGTGCTTTACACTACAGTTTTTAAACTGCAACATTAACACCCCTCCTTCAGAGTGCAGGCACTGTACTTCCCATCTCCAGGACTCAAGTCCGGCCTGTCGGTTTCCCTGAACCCCTTCATAAATGTTACTTTGCTCACACTCCAACAGCACGTCAAGTATTAAAAACCATTTGTCTCCATTCACTCCTATCAAACACGCTCACGCATGCCTGCTGAAAGTCCAAGCCCTTCGCACACAAAACCTCCTTTACCCCCTCCCTCCAACCTTTCCTAGGCCGACCCCTACCCCGCCTTCCTTCCACTACAGACTGATACACTCTTGAAGTTATTCTGTTTCGCTCCATTCTCTCCACATGTCCAAACCACCTCAACAACCCTTCCTCAGCCCTCTGGACAACAGTTTTGGTAATCCCGCACCTCCTCCTAACTTCCAAACTACGAATTCTCTGCATTATATTCACACCACACATTGCTCTCAGACATGACATCTCCACTGCCTCCAGCCTTCTCCTCGCTGCAACATTCATCACCCATGCTTCACACCCATATAAGAGCGTTGGTAAAACTATACTCTCATACATTCCCCTCTTTGCCTCCAAGGACAAAGTTCTTTGTCTCCACAGACTCCTAAGTGCACCACTCACCCTTTTCCCCTCATCAGTTCTATGATTCACCTCATCTTTCATAGACCCATCCGCTGACACGTCCACTCCCAAATATCTGAATACATTCACCTCCTCCATACTCTCTCCCTCCAATCTGATATCCAATCTTTCATCACCTAATCTTTTTGTTATCCTCATAACTTTACTCTTTCCTGTATTCACTTTCAATTTTCTTCTTTTGCACACCCTACCAAATTCATCCACCAATCTCTGCAACTTCTCTTCAGAATCTCCCAAGAGCACAGTGTCATCAGCAAAGAGCAACTGTGACAACTCCCACTTTGTGTGATTCTTTATCTTTTAGCTCCACGCCTCTTGCCAAGACCCTCGCATTTACTTCTCTTACAACCCCATCTATAAATATATTAAACAACCACGGTGACATCACACATCCTTGTCTAAGGCCTACTTTTACTGGGAAATAATTTCCCTCTTTCCTACATACTCTAACTTGAGCCTCACTATCCTCGTAAAAACTCTTCACTGCTTTCAGTAACCTACCTCCTACACCATACACCTGCAACATCTGCCACATTGCCCCCCTATCCACCCTGTCATACGCCTTTTCCAAATCCATAAATGCCACAAAGACCTCTTTAGCCTTATCTAAATACTGTTCACTTATATGTTTCACTGTAAAGACCTGGTCCACACACCCCCTACCTTTCCTAAAGCCTCCTTGTTCATCTGCTATCCTATTCTCCGTCTTACTCTTAATTCTTTCAATAATAACTCTACCATACACTTTGCCAGGTATACTCAACAGACTTATCCCCCTATAATTTTTGCACTCTCTTTTATCCCCTTTGCCTTTATACAAAGGAACTATGCATGCTCTCTGCCAATCCCTAGGTACCTTACCCTCTTCAATACATTTATTAAATAATTGCACCAACCACTCCAAAACTATATCCCCACTTGCTTTTAACATTTCTATCTTTATCCCATCAATCCCGGCTGCCTTACCCCCTTTCATTTTACCTACTGCCTCACGAACTTCCCCCACACTCACAACTGGCTCTTCCTCACTCCTACAAGATGTTGTTCCTCCTTGCCCTATACACGAAATCACAGCTTCCCTATCTTCATCAACATTTAACAATTCCTCAAAATATTCCCTCCATCTTCCCAGTACCTCTAACTCTCCATTTAATAACTCTCCTCTCCTATTTTTAACTGACAAATCCATTTGTTCTCTAGGCTTTCTTAACTTGTTAATCTCACTCCAAAAACTTTTTCTTATTTTCAACAAAATTTGTTGATAACATCTCACCCACTCTCTCATTTGCTCTCTTTTTACATTGCTTCACCACTCTCTTAACCTCTCTCTTTTTCTCCATATACTCTTCCCTCCTTGCATCACTTCTACTTTGTAAAAACTTCTCATATGCTAACTTTTTCTTTACATATATATATATATATATATATATATATATATATATATATATGAGGAAAATGTGGGGGGTAGGAGTGTGCCGCACACATCTACGGACAAGAAATGAGGGCATGAATTCCCCACATCAACCTTCTGTTAGGAATGTGGAGGTGAGAGCCCCTCCCACACCAGCCTCCTAAGAAGAATGCAGAATTAAGTCCCCCTCACCAGTCTCCTGACAAGAAAAATGCAGAGGTGTGTGTCCCCCCACACCGACCTCCTGACAAGAATGCAGAGGTGTGAGTCCCCACATCAGCCTCCTGACAAGAATACAGACGTGAGTCCCCCCACACCAAACTTCTGATAAGAATGTGTAGATGAAAGTCCCCCATACCTGCCTCCTGACAAGGGGAATGCAGGGTTGTGAGTCCCCTACTCCAGCCTCCTGACAAAGAGAATGTAGGGGTGTGAGTCCCTAACACGAGCCGCCTGGCAAAGCTGCAAGGACGAGTCCCCCACACCAGCCTCCTGACAAGACTGCAGAGACGAGTCCCCCACACCAGCCTCCTGACAAGGATGCAGATTGTAATGTTATATCGTCCTGTCATCCGAGAGCTGCTGCTGCTTGATGATAAACCTGTCTGAAGGGATGCTCTCCATAAAGACTAAACAGGGATTCAGGAGTTAGGAAAAAGCGAAATTACGTCAGTATGTTATCTTGGTGTTGGCGAGGCTACTCAGGGTACAAGCGTCCTGTGAATAGTCGGACTGTCCCTTCTTACATAACTCCGTGTGTGACTGTATTGCCCCTCAGTCTCATTACATCACATCCCCGCTGCCTCTCGCAGCTTTCCTTCCTACTACATCCTTTCTCCCTGCCACACCCTTTCTCATTTCCTACTGCACTCTCCCATTTTTCCTACTATACCCTCTTTCTATTCACACTACTCCCTCCCTCTTTACCTATTGCACCCTCTCTGGTATAGATATAACAATATCGACAAGTTGTGGAATAAAGACACAGTTGTAGCAGTTACGACGGTTAATCAGGAGACGTTTCGTTCACGAGGCTTTTTCGATCTAGACACCAAAAGCACAGAATATATAGAGTAAGGAAGTCTGGTGAGCAATGTAAAGTCAGGTAGTGATGTCAGGTGACTGAGCATGCGTTACCTGCTCGTGCAGTGTGTGCTGGGTAAAATAGGTCGAGAATTCTTCCGATACTAAAACTAACTTAGTTTTGGGCTACTGTGTCGGAAACTGCGCTCAGGGCAGAAGATATATCAGACCTGGAACAAATACGGAGATCAGTTACGTCCTGCATAGACCCAACAAAGCATTTAAATTACTGGGAATACCTTATTCGCCTAAATATGTTTAGGCATTGTCCCAAATCTGTACACATTCGCTAATACCAATGGATATAGACCTACTTCATAAAGGTGGCAGCAAAGCAACTGCAAAGAATTATACACCGATAACTCTAACGTCCGACATAAAGAAAAAAAGAGTTCTAGGAAGCATGATTAACAACCACTTCGATTCCCAACAATTGCACAACCCAGTGCAACATGGGTTTAGAGCAGGTAGCTCCTGCCTCTGTTGGACCACTGTGACATGGGATACACTGGACATAGAGCTGTAAACTATAGCACCATGTCTTCTTTTCCAGATGATACTAGAATCTGCACAAGTGTCATCCATTGAGGATACGATAAATCTTACAGCAAGTTTTTCAGTGGGCGAGGGGAAACTATAGTGTTCATTGAGTACAAATTTCAGTTACTTCGTTGTGGAAAACTTGAGGAAATAGCTAGAATGGAGTACACCACAAGATAGTGTGGCAGAATTTTATTCCACCATCCAGCTGGGAGGCCTTGTCAAGGTGTGGGCCGCGGGGGCGTTGACCCCTAGAACACCCTCCAGGTAGATTCCATTAGCTTAGGGGGTGAGGGCGTAAGGCCTAGTGTCAGAGTGACTGTTATAACCTCCACTAGGGGGGTGGTAAACGACTGGGTTGTGTAAGCATTTTCCCCTCTCTCCTGAGAGACCAAGCACTATTACACGCTTCTGATATAAGAGTCATTAATGACGATATAATTTTGATCATCTCTCATCAAGCTAGGATCTCCAAATCATGAATGTCATAAATGAACTGACGTTCTCCCATGCTTAGTGTTAATTCTTTGTCATCTCTGGCAACTGCCTAACTGCTCCAGGCATATGATTTCAAAGCCAAAGGGCTGGGGCAGTCTTGATGAACTAGGCACCATATAAGGGTACCTGCACGCCCCTGCGAGAGACGTGTCATAATACTGTGATCACCTAACTAGAAGTCGCGTTGATAGTCCTAGAGACTGTAGTGATTTGTGGATCCTTGGAATTACATCGTACTCACAGTAGTGTGGAGAAACGGAAACCTCGTTTCATGAGTCCGCAAATGCACTAGACCTAAGAACCATCACTGGCAGAGTAGATTGCAGTCCATAATCCTGATTAAGGTAGGAAGAGAGCTAGCTTAGTCAGTGGTTGTCAAACTAGAAACCCCCTAATTAACGATAAATAAAATGAAAAAAATAATGTGAAAGACTTGGGAGTGACTGTGTCAGAAGATCTCGTCTTTAAGGATCACAATGTCAGTGTCACATCTGCGAGTAAAGTGATAGGATGGATACTGAGAACTTTCAGAACATGAGGTGCCATGCCAGTTATCCTCTTTAAGTTACTTTTCTTTAGGCTGGAATACCACTGTACACTAATAACCACATTCTAGGCAAATGAAATAGATCTAGAGAACAAAAAGGAACAAAACCGTGACTGGAACAATACACAAATAACCCGCACATAGAGAGGAGCTAACGACGATGTTTCAGTCCGACTTGGACCATTTACAAAGTCACACTGTATAACTGTAAATGGTCCAAGTCAGACTGAAACGTCGTCGTTAGCTCCTCTCTTCTATGTGCGGGTTATTTGTGTATTGCAGATCTAAAGAATGTACAAGGAATTTTTGCTGCATAAATTGGTTCAGATAGCTAAGTCAGTGCCCGATCAGCAGGGCTATGGTTCGTGTGTTGGATTGCGTATGGCCAGCAGTAACAGCCTGGTTGATCAGGCCCTGATCCATCGTGAGACCTAGTTGAGGACCGGACCACGGGGTCGTTGATGCTTGGAACAACCTCCAGGCAGGTAGGTTGTTCCAAGGATAACATATTGGAGTGAGAGATATGGGAGGAAAGGCAAAATAAACTCAGTGAAAAGTGGGGCAGTGTGGGCACAATAAGAGAACATTGTATCAACAACATCCGTGGCCTCTGGCTATTCAACACCTTACCAGAAGATATCAGAAAGACAGCTGGGACAAGTGTAGAAGTCTTCAAGAAGAAACTGGATAAGTATCTTCAGGTGCCAGATCAACCAGGCTGTGATGGATGTGGGCTAACGGGCTGTCAGCGACAGCCTAGTTTACCAGACGATCCTGGCCTAAAGCCTGGGTCTGGGAATAGAAAAACTCGATACTCATTATTACAACCCAGGAGTCCCAAAGGCCTGTTATCCTGGGTGTAAAGGGAGCAAAAAAAAAAAAACTTTTGATTGTATTATCCTTCACCAATTTAGAACAGAAGTATGTACACTATATACACTATGTACAACAATAGGTATTCGTGCTCTCCACGGTAAGCAAGGCAGAATAGAAGCCACTAGAGAGCAGACCGTGCTTCAACCAGCTCTAGAATGGGAATGACAAGGGCAGACAGGAGAGTGGTACCCACATCACCTCTGCAATTGCCAAAACCATCTTCTCATTGGCTGGAACCTGGGTACTGATTGAACGACGGGGCCCCATCGTTAACCCTTAGCACCTGGTTCGCTGGTTGGGGGAGATAGCCTTTCAATGAGGGTGTGTACATGCACCGAATAAAGGTTATGTACTCTTTGCATGCCACACCCCCACCCTGAGAGGGCTCAGGATTAGTCTCCCACCTCCCAGTGGTAACCGTGCTGCCATGGCACCAAATAATGGGACTGCCTTTCCTCTCAACCATCCAACTCTTAGAGCTCAGCTTTATTCGCAACAAAAAGCCAAACCCTAAACTCAGAGTGAGACAGCAGACAGTCGGGCTAGCGTAGGTCCAAAGTGCAGGAGGACGGTATCCTGCACTCCCTCACTAAAAAACAAAAAACCACACCAGGGGATAAAAAAAGAGCTTGAAAGGGGTTACCACAGGTCCCTAACATCCTAACCTAATATATAATTATGAGTTAGACTCTTGATAAAGAGTCTGCCAACATATTTTCTTTGCCGGCAATGTGTAATATTTGCACTGTACATAAATTCTATACAAGGGGACAGAAAATATTGCTCCTCCGAATGCTTCCAGCAAAACAGAGGATTGCAGGGAGGTATTCTTGGAAAGAGGAAGTACTCCCTCTCTTATAAGTGAGCAATATGCTCCAGTATCTCTAAAGGTTCTGACTTCAGTTGTTTTTGAGTCTTCCTGAAGGGAAATACGAATCTGACAGTAATAAGGGGCCATCCCTTTCTCTACTTCTTTCAGGGACATGTTACTAGGGATATAGATTTTCCCAATAGGTTGGGGTGTGTGGGGCAGTTGGGATGGATGTGACCTACTTTATTACAGAGGAAGCAGATGACAGGCTTGCCCTTTGCTCCCTACTGATGTTGCAACTGGTGTCGCTCTGGCTGGTGTGTCTCTGGATACTGTTGTCTAGTTGCACCATGTTGAGTGGTTTGTCTCTCACCAGGTGGACCATAAGTTGAGTAGCGTGGCTCACCAGGTGACTTGGTTGGCTGACGTAGACGTTCACCCTCCGGCTGGCACTTCATCCTCCAAGGTTGACGATCTTTGCTCATGCCAGGCTGTTGAAAAGAGAGATGGGACCACTCGGACAAGGAGCAGTTAGTTTCAAAGGTATCAGCCAACCTGGCTGCCTCCAATGCAGTGGTTAATCATGATCCTGCAGAAAGACTCTAACTTCTGGTCCCACAGACTCCAGCAGGTTGTCAACCAGAATAAGCTGCACGAGATCATCGAAGGTAGCAGCACCACTTGCTTTATACCAGCTGGTAAAAGTTTTGGTCTGTCGCACAAAATCAACCAGGGATTGACCAAACTGTCGTCTGCCTAATTTAAACAATTTTCTGTATTTAGCTGGGATACATGTATATGCTCCCAAAACTGTGGTCTTCACTACTTTATAATCGGAAAAATCAGTGTCATTTAACACTTGACGTTAATTCCTGTGCCTTACCAAACAATGCTGTGTGAACCAACGACGCCAAATGCTGTTCTGGCCACCTCAAGGCTCGAGCCTGATTTTCGAAAGCTTCGAAAAATTGTTCTGGTTCGACCTCATTGAAGCGGGGAACAAACTGTACTGCTTTCTGTAAACTAAAGTCATTTACAAGTTGCAAAAACTGCCTTCTTTCTTTTTTCCTATCAAACTCTTCCTTGGCAATTACCCTCTGTTCCCTAGTCTGCTCAAGATTGATTTTTGCCAACTGAAGTGCCAACGCAGCTGATTCGCTCTGAGACAACCCTGTTGCACGATACTGACGATTTTGCTCCATTGATGTATCATGTAACATTTTCCTCCAGTGAGAACATAGGGGTTTTATTCTTGGCTTCCGTAGAGGGAGGAGTCTGATGTGCCATCTCCTCTTCCCGAAGTTTGTCGGTGATCAGTGAACGCAGTTGCACAGCTGTGAGAGTGGGTTCGTAATCAATGCCAATGGAATGAGCAATTTGCCAACAACGCTGTAGGGACAATTTAGGCAAGTTAAATAAAGTATATGCCGACACCAGACGTCTGGCTCGTCTAGGTGGCATACCCCAATGTACAAGTTATTTGCTATGCACAGTACGATTGCAGAATGCCCCAATGTAACACGTTATTTGCAAAACACGCTTAGCTATGCACAGTATGACTGCAGAATACGCACATACGCTTACAAGGTGGATACACAATAGCAAAGCTGGCTACAAAATTTTCACACAAGATTGACCGTAGCGAAGCGAGCACACCGAACAAGCTAATAGCGAGCTGTTGAACGATCATACAATAGCAAGGCTGACCATAGCAAGACAATTGACAAGCAAAGTTTGTAAAGCACTGGCAAAGCTAATACAATGCCAGACAGCAAGCTACACAGTGTTCTTGCTTTCAGCATCACCCTAGGCTCAACCCGTGCTCTAAGTCCAGCTCCAGCTCTCGGACAGGCTACCCATATTACAACCCAGGAATCCCAAAGGCCTGTTATCCTGGGTGTAAAGGGTGCAAAAAAAAAAACACATCAGGAAAACTTTTGACTTGTATTATCCTTCACCAATTTAGAACAGAAGTATGTACATTATATACACTATGTACAACAATAGGTATTAGTGCACTCCACGGTAAGCAAGGCAGAATATAAGCCACTAGAGAACAGACTGTGCTTCAACCAGCTCTAGAATGGGAATGACAAGGGCAGACAGGTGAGTGGTACCCACATCACCTCTGCGATTGCCAAAACCACCATCTCATTGGCTGGAACCTGGGTACTGATTGAACGACAAGGCCCCATCATTAACCCTTAGCACCTGGTTTGCTGGTTGGGGGAGATAGCCTTTCAATGAGGGTGTGTACATGCGCCGAATAAAGGTTATGTACTCTGCATGCCACACTCATCAAAGATAATAAAGGCACATTGTCATTTTTCATGACCAACTTGTTCCCACGACGGTGGGTCAGGGTGATGTGATATTGTGATGGTTGACGAGGTCATACTGGCCACACTCAACTTTGTTTCTCGCGACCGCCTTAGTAACATTTTTAGTTGCCTAACTAACAGGATGTCTGGATATTAATACTGTGCTTACCAAGATCAACAGCGTTGAGCCAAACATCATCAAGTTTACTTGTGAAGGAAGCAAATGATGAACTCCCATTATTAGATGTCTTACTAGGCAGAGGTAGGGACACACTCACCTTCAAAGTGTTCAGGTAACCCAGTAACGACGACGAACTACTGCATTTTTACTTGCACCATGATACACGAACTAAACGAGTACTCATCGGATGCATCCTCAGAGCTCATATGATATGCTCCCAATAATTTCCTGTAGAGGTATGTGATCACATTGTCCAAGTATTCACATACTTTGTTTTCCCCATGTAACACTCCTGACTACAGGAGATAACTGAGAAGATTCTGCGGGAATGGGCATCTATTACTTACTTTGTTCTTTGTGTTAGCTAGATAGCTGAAAATGGCACCAAGGCACTAGAGTCACGAAGGGTGGCTGCTATCTCCTCGTCAACCATCAAGGATTTTAGTGATGAAGAGACCAGCTGGGACTGTCGAGACCTGCGTAGGTGTGTGTGTATGTGTGTACTCACATATTTGTGGTTGCAGGGGTCGAGTCATAGCTCCTGGCCCCGCCTCTTCACTGATTGCTATTAGGTCCTCTCTCTCCCTGCTCCATGAGCTTTATCAAACCTAGTCTTAAAACTGTGTATGGTTCCCGCCTCCACTACGTCACTTTCTAGGCTATTCCACTATCTGACAACTCTATGACTGAAGAAATACTTCCTAACATCGCTTTGACTCATCTGAGTCATCAACTTCCAATTGTGACCTCTTGTTTCTGTGTCCCATCTCTGGAACATCCTGTCTTTTCCCACCTAGTCTATTCCGCGCAGTATTTTGTATGTTATCTTATCTCCCGTGACCCTCCTGTCCTCCAGTGTTGTCAAGCCAATTTCCCTTAATCTTTCATCGTAGGACAATCCCGTTAGCTCTGGGACTATTCGTGTTGCAAACCTTTGCACTTTCTCTAATTTCTTGTGTGTGTGTGTGTGTGTGTGTGTGTGTGTGTGTGTGTGTGTGTGTGTGTGTGTGTGTGTGTGTTATAGCTTGCTAGAAGAGGCTTGAACCAGCACCTTGGTGAACATACACATACAAATATTTGTAAGAGCTCTTGTATGGAAAGACGCCATGTTGACTGTAAAGGAGGACAGTCTGCAGTAGTGTCACTCCTCGAGGTTGTATTAATTGCCGTTTTTGACACAGTAGTCAAAGTAGATGTGTAAGACACATGTGTAGTAGTTAAGTATTTTTATTTCTGGAACGTTTCGCCTATTCAGTTAGCTTCTTTTGTCGATTACAGAGGTGACTAATTTGGAGACATTAGAAGAAATGGAGAGGTAAAGATGATGATAAATCTGTCTGCCTTGAAGATGTAGTTATAAATGGTTTGAAAATATCAACAAACTGTGGAAAAGTACATTTGTGTACAGTTCAGCACGATTCGAAGACTTTGCACAGAAACAAAAGAAAGAACCTTGACTACATCAGAAGTATACATAATTCCATATGGTGGATGCGACAAGAAGTATGTAGGTGAAACTGTTTGCTCATTAAGTATTAGACTTCAGAAACACAAAAGCCTGCAGGCAGAATGACCACAACACCTTGTGCAACACAGGAATAAATGTGGGCTCTTAACAACGTTCAACGAAGCACTAGGCATCCGCGAAAACGGCCGACAGAGGCGAAAGTTGCTGGAAGCTGTCTTAACTACCACAACCAACACTATTTCCAGACTTTCGCCTTAACCTGTGCTGAACTGTACACAAGTGTCGTTTTCCACTTGGTCAGTCCCTCAGCTAAGAGAGGTGATCATCTTCATAAGTCTTGAACAATAAAGATATCTGGCTGTTGCACATGTCTTACTCATCGACTTGTCGGTATTTATGCCAGTATTATATTGACAAAGTAATTAAATCTCGGGCAGCTTTAGCGACTCAGGAGTGTTCGCCAAGTTGTGTACCCCGCCATACACGACACGAGCAGGTGAGGCAAGCTCAGGCACTTAATCATCAAACCACTGTACGGGTGGGGATGGAACTCGCGGTAATCGTGTTATTACGATTTCGTGAATCACTTGACATCACCGGACCCGACGCTAACTAGCTCACCTCACGTCTTTAGGTTAGGTCTTCCGCTGGCTTACAGTCCACCCATTTAAAAAATTGTGGGTATATATTCACGTCTTTTTCCTATATAACCTGTTTTTTTCTGCTCTTTGTATGGATTGAAAAAATGGCTTATCCATTTCTATTTAAATATCCAAAGCGTTACATTTGTATCTTCATTGCACATACCATCCCTCATCAAATTATTTTGTCTCCTTACCACAGCTGTATAATATCTATTTCCACAAGTACATATACATGGTATACAGACCATAGCTGACATCAGTGACATACTACTATATAGAAAACCACTTGTTATGCTGAACATTTCGGGCAAATTAGGTCAGTTTTGTCCCAGGATGCGACCCACACCAATCGACTAACATCCAGGTACCCATTTTACTGATGGGTGAACAGGGACAGCAGGTGTCTTGTGGGAGCACATCCTAATGTTTTCCAGTCATACCGGTGATCGGCCCCTGTACCTCAGTGTGTTTAAGTTGATTGCTGTAGCGATCGAGCTACGGGACAACCTTACGTGCATTCTCCTCCGGCTTGCAGCGCTGGGTGCGTTCTCCTTTAATGATTGCTGTAATGTGGCTTGTGGGTCTCTTACTTGAAAACAATTGTTGGTATGTTGTGTAATGTAACCGGGGGACTTTTAATTGTTTATAGTTCATTGTGGTAATGATTTATATACTGGTTATCTCATTCTTACGGAGATAGTAAGTTGGGAATGATAGCAGTAACTTGGTAGTAATAGCAATAACTTCGCAGTGTCATAACTTCGTGTGTTCAGAGTACTTAATAACCAAAGGAATCTAGTGTTTTTTTCTTTTTAATCTAGCAAATCAAGCTTCCTGGCTCGCCTAATCTTTATCGAATCTTTCCTTATCGAATCTTTCCTGTCCTGCCTTCCCTCACTCCTTTCTTTTTCTTTATTCTCTCCACCTACTACTACCTTCTTTTCTGCTTTCTTTAATAATGGTTCTGATTTTTGTAATACTTTTGTTTTGCTTTCTGTGTGTATAAATTTATTTAATTTTTCATTGTCAAAAGAGCTGAATAACCTTAGGTCCTGCTATTGTCCTCATGTACCTATTGATTGTCCCAAGCCAAACTTCCTCTTTGCTGGCCTGATCAGGCAGTCTGTTGATTCTTGCATATCTTGTACTTAGTAGCTTATTGTTGTCCTCTAAGAAGTAGCAGTTGCAGTTGCATGTGGATGCATGCAAGGTTGTACTTCTAGAAAAAGATAGTAAACACAGCACCTGTAATTTTTAGTAAACAAACTGCTGTAGTTTAATAAAGCGGTTTACAGTATACAATTAACATTGCAGTAAGTGACGTGAATAATCTACTTTATAGAAAGCCCCTCGTTATACAGAGCATTTTGGCCAGCTTAAATTAGCCCGCGTGGGAAAAAAATAAAATGTAATGTGTGTTTTACTGAGAGGAAAGATGTCGGTGAGTGTGGTGGCGTCGTGTGCTTGCTGCCTCACCATTGTTCACGGCTTGCTGAAGGAAAAGTGTAGGAGTGGCGGCTGAGTGTGTGTATAGTTAGTGGCTACTTGCTGGAAATGTAACGTGTTTCTAATTGTCTTGTTTCTTTTCAGGTAAGGTTTTGTGTGCTGTTCTTCCCCCGCTGAACAGGTATGTTTATAGATTACTTTTCGATATGTGCCAAGTTATTCTTAGAATTCATGTCCTTGGCGTATGTGTGTGTTTATATTAGCATATAAACCTTAACCTAAGATATGACTCAAAACATTCGGCTGATATTTAGGTACCTTTCTACTGCTAGGTGAACATGGTTAATAGGTTGAGTGAGACTTATCCATAAGTCTTACTTTGGCCAGGAACTTTCAGTTACGTGACGAACGCCGTATGCACACATATTTACATCCTCAATTTGTGACCGTGGGTGTCGAGTCTTAGCCTGACCCCCGCCTCCTGACTTCACAAAGCTGAACTTTCAGGCAACATGGACGCTATCATGCTCTTATATCAGTATAGTGACTGTGCTTCCGCTGCTTCCCATCCAGATTATTCCATTTTCAAACTTCCCTCAGACGTAAGAGAACATTCTGATTTTCCTATGACTTATTTTCATCTTTAATTCTCCTCTGTTCTGGTCCCTTTCCTTTCAAATAGTCTGTCTTCCCTGTGATTTTTTTTTTACTAGCTTATGTTTTATAATTATATTTATCCTAGATCTCTCTTCCAGTTGCATTTCACACATAGACACCTGCTTGCAGGTGCTGCTGTTCATCACTGACTTGTGGCGTCTACTGACTACGGAGCACATTTTACCAGTTTGCCCACTGCTTCACCCTTGTACATCAGTCACGTTTTCTGTTTTTTAACGGAGTACCTATCAGGTCCTCGGGGAGATGTTCAGTCTTTTTATTTTAACAGTTAATGATTTTCTTTAATTTGTGTGCTACTAGTAAGGTTAGCATCTAGCCTGAGGTTGTAGTTGAGATAGTTAAGTTAGACTCGGGATATAGGCTTAATTAGTGTAGATGCAATTGCTGCCTCACTAAAGTATGTCTTAAATTTGGCAGTAAAGATGCCATTGTAAGCATCAGCTTTGAATCTTAGGCTGGTTAGGCGGTCATACTTAAGACGCTGTGCCATCTGGACTCGCGTGCGTCGGATGGCACTCTCCTGGTATGGTTTACGTAGGAATCCATCTCATTAAACACGTAGCTCACAAATATGTCAAAGAAGAGTACCAATCGTTCATCCCGACGCCTCTTCACAGACTATTATTTGTCTTAGTCTCTGATATACCTTCATCCAGGTTAGCTTTTAGTTTAGCGCTTCTTATAATAATAATAATTATTATAATCTCTTTTGAAGAAGTGTCAAAGACCTTATTTGTTTTTGCAATCCAGAAATATGCAAACCTTTCCGTCTCTTTTCTGCTTAACTTCTGTTACCAGTGACAGAACTCCAGTAAATTTTTGTGAGACAGGGTATCCTTCTCTGAACCCGTGTTGCCGTCTATGCAAATTTCCGACTAGGCGCTATAATTGTTGTTGTCTCATTTCCCTTTACCACTCAGGAATTCTCTCATCATTACAGTATATTGTCCTTTCTCTTAGAATACAACTTATCTCTCTCTCTCGGATTCTTCCACAAGGTGGTTAAAACAGAGGATTGGATGATGATTTTCTCCTTAAGACTCGTATTCTATCTCTCCTATATCCAGTGTTTGATATTGAAGCCCAGATGTAGTCTTTTTGGACTACATCTCCCCCCCCCTCTCTCTCTCTCTCTCTCTCTCTCTCTCTCTCTCTCTCTCTCTCTCTCTCTCTTCTCTCTCTCTCCTCTCTCTCTTTTTTTTACACAGGGTTTGACAAGGTTAAGGATCCCTAGCTTTATTGACTAGCTATTTACAGGTTAAGGATTCCTAACTTTATTGACAAGCTAAGAGTTGTTACCTACATCAGCTCATTTGAAAGCATTTTTATTGTTATGAGACATACAAATAGGGAACAGGATGAAGTTTGAGCTATCTGTGGGCCAGCATTTTCATTTGATCAACTGACGTTATCTCGTTGACATCATAATGCTGTACGATTGTGTTCCATACTCGAGTCATCCTGGGTATATATGATCTCAGATGGAGTGATGTTCTGGAGAAAGGTACAGCCAGAGTGAAGTTGCTGCTTTCTGCCCGTCTTGTGGCATAAAAGCTTGTTTCACGCTGTCCTCGAAGTGGATCCAAGTGTGGTATTTTGACAATATTGGCCTTGTACATAACAGTAAGGCCACCCACATCCCTCCTGTGTTGAAGGCTCTGCTGAGATGACAGATCTATCCAGGATGGGTCCAGGCGAGAGATGAGACGTCTTGCTCTGTTCTCCACTCTGTCAATCAGTCGCAGATGAGAGGGGGAGGGGGCAGGCAAACCAAGAAAGTGGAGCATACTCAAGGTGTGAGCGTACTTGTGCCTCGTACAGAATCTTGCAACCCCTGCTGTCAAGCAGATGCGAGATACGGCGAAGTGCTGTAAGCTTCCTGGCTGCCTTGTTTGCTAGATTTACAACATGGTTCTTCATGGTTAGTTTGGAGTCAAATTTCACCCCAAGAATATCAACTTTTTCTCCAGGTGCCAACACCCTCCCATTCATCCTTACTACTGCACCAGCATTACCATCATGGTGCCTAGAGACGATCATCATTTGCGTTTTCTCAGGTGCAAATGCTACTTGCCATCTATTTCCCCAAGCTGATATAGTTCTCTCTCTCCCTCCCTCCCTCCGTCTATCATTCCAGCAAGCTCTGCCATATAAGCACATACCTTTTGCATAGTATCTGACTATATTTACTGATCTTGTGTCTTTCCCAGGATCTGTCACTTGATCTGAGTTCTCTTGTTCTCTTTCATCTAGGCGTATTAATTCCCTTTTTTCGTTTTCGTTTGTTCTTGCTCCAGCTTTTTTTTTACACGGGGTTTGACAAGGTTAGGTTAAGGATCCCTAGCTTTATTGAGAAACTATAAACAAGTTAAGGATTCCTAACTTTATTGACAAGCTAAGAGCTGTTACCTACATCAGTTCATTTGAAAGCATTTTTATTGTTATGAGACATACAAGTAGGGAACAGGATGAAGTTGGAGCCGTCTGTGGGCCAACATTTTCATTTGATCAACTGACATTTTCTCGTTGACATCATAATGCTGTACGAATGTGTTCCATACTCGAGTCATCCTGGGGATAAATGATTCTCTCTCTCTCTCTCTCTCTCTCTCTCTCTCTCTCTCTCTCTCTCTCTCTCTCTCTCTCTCTCTCTCTCTCTCTCTCTCTCTCTCTCTCTCTCTCATTCGTCTGACACCTTCCATATTTTATTACAATCATTTATTTTCGTGTCGCCAGTTTTCTTTCTTTTCCTTCACCACATGACACTTAACATTAAATTATGTGATCTGTTCTCTCCTCATTTACTTAATGTATCCATATCTTCTCGTAGTGATTTAGCCATTTTTATTATTTTTTGTGGATTTTTAAGCTACAAACATATTCCTGTAATTTGCTTTAGGTCATCTAGTGAGGCATACAAGAAACAATATCAGGGCAAGAACTGATCCTTGGGGGACCCCGATGCTGAGTTACCCATGAAATTTTTCTCGTATCATTGCATGTAGTTTTTACTTCAAACTTTTTACATCCATTGAGGAAGGGTGTCCCAGTCACGGGATACCAGTGAGTTGCTTGCTTGGATTTATAACCTAGTTTCTACACACAAGTTATTAAGGCTGCACTTCATCTGTATATCCTCAGCCAAAAATAATTTAATTCCTTTGTCTCGTGTGTGTGACGGGTGGATGGTTGGATGGATGGATGGGTGGGTGGCAGCGGTGGCTTAATCAATTGGTCTCATGCATTATATATAACTTACAATTGTCGCCAGACATTTTTTTCCCTTTGACAAACCGTAATTATGGCATTCATGGAGAGAGCTAAACCAGTAGGGGTCATATAGAGTACCTGAGGGAATGGGAGGCATTCAGTTTGATCCAAAGAAGGGAAGGACAGGTCCTGTTTCTTGGATGAGGCTCCTCTCCTCACCGCCGTCAAGCAACCTGCTATGAGGGGTGACTCCTGACACTGTCTACTTGTCATCACAGTAACACTTTGACTTTTTTTCCGCCTATGTTTTGTAGTTTCAATGAATAAATAATGTGACTGTAATAGCTTTACACACCTGATATATACAACTTTACTTGTTAAAAAGTGAGCTCTTTCATAGGTAGCACTTTGGTTGCTCGAGTGCAGGAGCCCCGCATATACAGCAGGTTATGGTAAAGTGCAGGAGCCCCGCATATACAGCAGGTTATGGTCAAGTGCAGGAGCCCCGCATATACAGCAGGTTATGGTCAAGTGCAGGAGCCCCGCATATACAGCAGGTTATGGTCAAGTGCAGGAGCCCCGCATATACAGCAGGTTATGGTCAAGTGCAGGAGCCCCGCATATACAGTGGGTTATGGTCAAGTGCAGGAGCCCCGAATATACAGTGGGTTATGGTCAAGTGCAGGAGCCCCGCATATACAGTGGGTTATGGTCAAGTGCAGGAGCCCCGCATATACAGCAGGTTATGGTCAAGTGCAGGAGCCCCGCATATACAGCAGGTTATGGTCAAGTGCAGGAGCCCCGAATATACAGTGGGTTATGGTCAAGTGCAGGAGCCCCGAATATACAGTGGGTTATGGTCAAGTGCAGGAGCCCCGCATATACAGTGTGTTATGGTCAAGTGCAGGAGCCCCGCATATACAGCAGGTTATGGTCAAGTGCAGGAGCCCCGCATATACAGTGGGTTATGGTCAAGTGCAGGAGCCCCGCATATACAGTGGGTTATGGTCAAGTGCAGGAGCCCCGCATATACAGCAGGTTATGGTCAAGTGCAGGAGGGCCCCACATATACAGTGGGTTATGGTCAAGTGCAGGAGCCCCGCATATACAGTGGGTTATGGTCAAGTGCAGGAGCCCCGCATATACAGTGGGTTATGGTCAAGTGCAGGAGCCCCGCATATACAGTGGGTTATGGTCAAGTGCAGGAGCCCCGCATATACAGCGGGTTATGGTCAAGTGCAGGAGCCCCGCATATACAGTGGGTTATGGTCAAGTGCAGGAGCCCCGCATATACAGCGGGTTATGGTCAAGTGCAGGAGCCCCGCATATACAGGGGGTTATGGTCAAGTGCAGGAGCCCCGCATATACAGTGGGTTATGGTCAAGTGCAGGAGCCCCGCATATACAGCGGGTTATGGTCAAGTGCAGGAGCCCCGCATATACAGTGGGTTATGGTCAAGTGCAGGAGCCCCGCATATACAGCGGGTTATGGTCAAGTGCAGGAGCCCCGCATATACAGCGGGTTATGGTCAAGTGCAGGAGCCCCGCATATACAGTGGGTTATGGTCAAGTGCAGGAGCCCCGCATATACAGCAGGTTATGGTCAAGTGCAGGAGCCCCGCATATACAGTGGGTTATGGTCAAGTGCAGGAGCCCCGCATATACAGCACGTTAGGTTCAAGTGCAGGAGGGCCCCACATATACAGCAGGTTATGGTCAAGTGCAGGAGCCCCGCATATACAGTGGGTTATGGTCAAGTGCAGGAGCCCCGCATATACAGCGGGTTATGGTCAAGTGCAGGAGCCCCGCATATACAGTGGGTTATGGTCAAGTGCAGGAGCCCCGCATATACAGCGGGTTATGGTCAAGTGCAGGAGCCCCGCATATACAGCGGGTTATGGTCAAGTGCAGGAGCCCCGCATATACAGCAGGTGATGGTCAAGTGCAGGAGCCCCGCATATACAGTGGGTTATGGTCAAGTGCAGGAGCCCCGCATATACAGCAGGTTATGGTCAAGTGCAGGAGCCCCGCATATACAGTGGGTTATGGTCAAGTGCAGGAGCCCCGCATATACAGCACGTTAGGTTCAAGTGCAGGAGGGCCCCACATATACAGCAGGTTATGGTCAAGTGCAGGAGCCCCGCATATACAGTGGGTTATGGTCAAGTGCAGGAGCCCCGCATATACAGTGGGTTATGGTCAAGTGCAGGAGCCCCGCATATACAGCAGGTTATGGTCAAGTGCAGGAGCCCCGCATATACAGTGGGTTATGGTCAAGTGCAGGAGCCCCGCATATACAGCACGTTAGGTTCAAGTGCAGGAGGGCCCCACATATACAGCAGGTTATGGTCAAGTGCAGGAGCCCCGCATATACAGTGGGTTATGGTCAAGTGCAGGAGGCCCGCATATACAGCAGGTTATGGTCAAGTGCAGGAGGGCCCCACATATACAGTGGGTTATGGTCAAGTGCAGGAGCCCCACATATACAGCAGGTTATGGTCAAGTGCAGGAGGGCCCCACATATACAGCAGGTTATGGTCAAGTGCAGGAGCCCCGCATATACAGCAGGTTAGGTTCAAGTGCAGGAGGGCCCCACATATACAGCAGGTTAGGTTCAAGTACAGGAGGGCCCCGCATATACAGCAGGTTAGGTTCAAGTACAGGAGGGCCCCACATATACAGCAGGTTAGGTTCAAGTACAGGAGGGCCCCACATATACAGCAGGTTAGGTTCAAGTACAGGAGGGCCCCACATATACAGCAGGTTAGGTTCAAGTACAGGAGGGCCCCACATATACAGCAGGTTAGGTTCAAGTACAGGAGGGCCCCACATATACAGCAGGTTAGGTTCAAGTGCAGGAGGGCCCCACATATAGAGCAGGTTAGGTTCAAGTACAGGAGGGCCCCACATAGAGAGCAGGTTAGGTTCAAGTACAGGAGGGCCCCACATATACAGCAGGTTAGGATCAAGTACAGGAGGGCCCCGCATATACAGCAGGTTAGGTTCAAGTACAGGAGGGCCCCACATATAGAGCAGGTTAGGTTCAAGTACAGGAGGGCCCCACATATACAGCAGGTTAGGTTCAAGTACAGGAGGGCCCCACATATACAGCAGGTTAGGTTCCAGTACAGGAGGGCCCCACATATACAACAGGTTACGTTCAAGTACAGGAGGGCCCCACATATACAGCAGGTTAGGTTCAAGTACAGGAGGGCCCCACATATACAGCAGGTTAGGTTCAAGTACAGGAGGGCCCCACATATACAGCAGGTTAGGTTCCAGTACAGGAGGGCCCCACATATACAACAGGTTACGTTCAAGTACAGGAGGGCCCCACATATACAGCAGGTTAGGTTCAAGTGCAGGAGGGCCCCACATATACAGCAGGTTAGGTTCCAGTACAGGAGGGCCCCACATATACAGCAGGTTAGGTTCCAGTACAGGAGGGCCCCACATATACAGCAGGTTAGGTTCAAGTGCAGGAGGGCCCCACATATACAGCAGGTTAGGTTCCAGTACAGGAGGGTCCCACATATACAACAGGTTAGGTTCCAGTACAGGAGGGCCCCACATATACAGCAGGTTAGGTTCCAGTACAGGAGGGCCCCACATATACAGCAGGTTAGGTTCCAGTACAGGAGGGCCCCACATATACAGCAGGTTAGGTTCCAGTACAGGAGGGCCCCGCATATACAGCAGGTTAGGATCAAGTACAGGAGGGCCCCACATATACAGCAGGTTAGGTTCCAGTACAGGAGGGCCCCACATATACAGCAGGTTAGGTTCCAGTACAGGAGGGCCCCACATATACAGCAGGTTAGGTTCCAGTACAGGAGGGCCCCACATATACAGCAGGTTAGGTTCCAGTACAGGAGGGCCCCACATATACAGCAGGTTAGGATCAAGTACAGGAGGGCCCCACATATACAGCAGGTTAGGTTCCAGTACAGGAGGGCCCCGCATATACAGCAGGTTAGGTTCCAGTACAGGAGGGCCCCACATATACAGCAGGTTAGGTTCCAGTACAGGAGGGCCCCGCATATACAGCAGGTTAGGTTCCAGTACAGGAGGGCCCCACATATACAGCAGGTTAGGTTCCAGTACAGGAGGGCCCCACATATACAGCAGGTTAGGTTCCAGTACAGGAGGGCCCCACATATACAGCAGGTTAGGTTCCAGTACAGGAGGGCCCCGCATATACAGCAGGTTAGGTTCCAGTACAGGAGGGCCCCACATATACAGCAGGTTAGGTTCCAGTACAGGAGGGCCCCACATATACAGCAGGTTAGGTTCCAGTACAGGAGGGCCCCACATATACAGCAGGTTAGGTTCCAGTACAGGAGGGCCCCGCATATACAGCAGGTTAGGTTCTGGACTTCCTCTGTAAAGCGATAATCGTTGTAAAGTGAAACAGCCTTTTCTTTCAGTGCATATGAAAGTCTGGTAAATATATAATGTAAGCATGTTAAGTGAGTACGAGAGGTAGAACAAGGCATGTACAGCACACATTACTTACCTGTACTTACCTTATAGTGAGGGTGAATATATTTATTGTAGGAAATCTGGATCAACGAAGAATGGATGTAATTGATAATGGCTGAATTAACGAAATGCTGTAAAGCGAGGCCCTCCAAGTATAGTGTGCACTTGTCTTGAAGGACTCTTGGCAACAGTGTGCACTTGTCTTGAAGGACTCTTGGCAACAGTTTGCACTTGTCTTGAAGGACTCTTGGCAACAGTGTGCACTTGTCTTGAAGGACTCTTGGCAACAGTGTGCACTTGTCTTGAAGGACTCTTGGCAACAGTTTGCACTTGTCTTGAAGGACTCTTGGCAACAGTTTGCACTTGTCTTGAAGGACTCTTGGCAACAGTGTGCACTTGTCTTGAAGGACTCTTGGCAACAGTGTGCACTTGTCTTGAAGGACTCTTGGCAACAGTTTGCACTTGTCTTGAAGGACTCTTGGCAACAGTTTGCACTTGTCTTGAAGGACTCTTGGCAACAGTGTGCACTTGTCTTGAAGGACTCTTGGCAACAGTTTGCACTTGTCTTGAAGGACTCTTGGCAACAGTGTGCACTTGTCTTGAAGGACTCTTGGCAACAGTTTGCACTTGTCTTGAAGGACTCTTGGCAACAGTTTGCACTTGTCTTGAAGGACTCTTGGCAACAGTTTGCACTTGTCTTGAAGGACTCTTGGCAACAGTTTGCACTTGTCTTGAAGGACTCTTGGCAACAGTGTGCACTTGTCTTGAAGGACTCTTGGCAACAGTTTGCACTTGTCTTGAAGGACTCTTGGCAACAGTGTGCACTTGTCTTGAAGGACTCTTGGCAACAGTTTGCACTTGTCTTGAAGGACTCTTGGCAACAGTGTGCACTTGTCTTGAAGGACTCTTGGCAACAGTTTGCACTTGTCTTGAAGGACTCTTGGCAACAGTTTGCACTTGTCTTGAAGGACTCTTGGCAACAGTTTGCACTTGTCTTGAAGGACTCTTGGCAACAGTTTGCACTTGTCTTGAAGGACTCTTGGCAACAGTGTGCACTTGTCTTGAAGGACTCTTGGCAACAGTTTGCACTTGTCTTGAAGGACTCTTGGCAACAGTGTGCACTTGTCTTGAAGGACTCTTGGCAACAGTTTGCACTTGTCTTGAAGGACTCTTGGCAACAGTTTGCACTTGTCTTGAAGGACTCTTGGCAACAGTGTGCACTTGTCTTGAAGGACTCTTGGCAACAGTTTGCACTTGTCTTGAAGGACTCTTGGCAACAGTGTGCACTTGTCTTGAAGGACTCTTGGCAACAGTTTGCACTTGTCTTGAAGGACTCTTGGCAACAGTTTGCACTTGTCTTGAAGGACTCTTGGCAACAGTTTGCACTTGTCTTGAAGGACTCTTGGCAACAGTTTGCACTTGTCTTGAAGGACTCTTGGCAACAGTGTGCACTTGTCTTGAAGGACTCTTGGCAACAGTTTGCACTTGTCTTGAAGGACTCTTGGCAACAGTGTGCACTTGTCTTGAAGGACTCTTGGCAACAGTTTGCATTTGTCTTGAAGGACTCTTGGCAACAGTGTGCACTTGTCTTGAACTTGAAGACTCTTGGCAACAGTGTGCTCTTGTCTTGAAGGACTCTTGGCAACAGTGTGCACTTGTCTTGAAGGACTCTTGGCAACAGTGTGCACTTGTCTTGAAGGACTCTTGGCAACAGTGTGCACTTGTCTTGAAGGACTCTTGGCAACAGTTTGTGTCACTCTTGGCAACAGTGTGCACTTGTCTTGAAGGACTCTTGGCAACAGTTTGCACTTGTCTTGAAGGACTCTTGGCAACAGTTTGAACTTGTCTTGAAGGACTCTTGGCAACAGTTTGCACTTGTCTGAAGGACTCTTGGCAACAGTGTGCACTTGTCTTGAAGGACTCTTGGCAACAGTTTGCACTTGTCTTGAAGGACTCTTGGCAACAGTTTGCACTTGTCTGAAGGACTCTTGGCAACAGTGTGCACTTGTCTTGAAGGACTCTTGGCAACAGTTTGCACTTGTCTTGAAGGACTCTTGGCAACAGTGTGCACTTGTCTTGAAGGACTCTTGGCAACAGTGTGCACTTGTCTTGAAGGACTCTTGGCAACAGTTTGCACTTGTCTTGAAGGACTCTTGGCAACAGTGTGCACTTGTCTTGAAGGACTCTTGGCAACAGTTTGCACTTGTCTTGAAGGACTCTTGGCAACAGTTTGCACTTGTCTTGAAGGACTCTTGGCAACAGTTTGCACTTGTCTTGAAGGACTCTTGGCAACAGTTTGCACTTGTCTTGAAGGACTCTTGGCAACAGTTTGCACTTGTCTTGAAGGACTCTTGGCAACAGTGTGCACTTGTCTTGAAGGACTCTTGGCAACAGTGTGCACTTGTCTTGAAGGACTCTTGGCAACAGTTTGCACTTGTCTTGAAGGACTCTTGGCAACAGTGTGCACTTGTCTTGAAGGACTCTTGGCAACAGTGTGCACTTGTCTTGAAGGACTCTTGGCAACAGTTTGCACTTGTCTTGAAGGACTCTTGGCAACAGTGTGCACTTGTCTTGAAGGACTCTTGGCAACAGTTTGCACTTGTCTTGAAGGACTCTTGGCAACAGTGTGCACTTGTCTTGAAGGACTCTTGGCAACAGTGTGCACTTGTCTTGAAGGACTCTTGGCAACAGTGTGCACTTGTCTTGAAGGACTCTTGGCAACAGTGTGCACTTGTCTTGAAGGACTCTTGGCAACAGTGTGCACTTGTCTTGAAGGACTCTTGGCAACAGTTTGCACTTGTCTTGAAGGACTCTTGGCAACAGTTTGCACTTGTCTTGAAGGACTCTTGGCAACAGTGTGCACTTGTCTTGAAGGACTCTTGGCAACAGTTTGCACTTGTCTTGAAGGACTCTTGGCAACAGTGTGCACTTGTCTTGAAGGACTCTTGGCAACAGTTTGCACTTGTCTTGAAGGACTCTTGGCAACAGTTTGCACTTGTCTTGAAGGACTCTTGGCAACAGTTTGCACTTGTCTTGAAGGACTCTTGGCAACAGTTTGCACTTGTCTTGAAGGACTCTTGGCAACAGTTTGCACTTGTCTTGAAGGACTCTTGGCAACAGTTTGCACTTGTCTTGAAGGACTCTTGGCAACAGTTTGCACTTGTCTTGAAGGACTCTTGGCAACAGTTTGCACTTGTCTTGAAGGACTCTTGGCAACAGTTTGCACTTGTCTTGAAGGACTCTTGGCAACAGTTTGCACTTGTCTTGAAGGACTCTTGGCAACAGTTTGCACTTGTCTTGAAGGACTCTTGGCAACAGTTTGCACTTGTCTTGAAGGACTCTTGGCAACAGTTTGCACTTGTCTTGAAGGACTCTTGGCAACAGTTTGCACTTGTCTTGAAGGACTCTTGGCAGTGGCAACAGTGTGCACTTGGCTTGAAGGACTCTGGGCAACAGTTTGCACTTGTCTAGAAGGACTCTTGGCAACAGTTTGCACTTGTCTTGAAGGACTCTTGGCAACAGTTTGCACTTGTCTTGAAGGACTCTTGGCAACAGTTTGCACTTGTCTTGAAGGACTCTTGGCAACAGTTTGCACTTGTCTTGAAGGACTCTTGGCAACAGTTTGCACTTGTCTTGAAGGACTCTTGGCAACAGTGTGCACTTGTCTTGAAGGACTCTTGGCAACAGTGTGCACTTGTCTTGAAGGACTCTTGGTAACAGTTTGCACTTGTCTTGAAGGACTCTTGGCAAAAGTGTGCACTTGTCTTGAAGGACTCGTGGCAACAGTTTGGCTAAATGTTACTGACTCCGGCCATACAATAGAGCGGAAAAATAATGTAAGGGACCTGGGAGTAGTAATGTCTGAGGATCTCACTTTCAAGGATCACAACAGTGCCACGATCGCACGTGCAAAGAAAATGATAGGATGGATAATGAGAACTTTCAAAACGAGAGATGCCAAGCCCATGATGATCCTTTTCAAATCACTTGTTCTCTCTAGGCTGGAATACTGCTGTACATTAACATCTCCATTCAAAGCAGGTGAAATCGCAGATCTAGAGAGTGTACAGAGATCCTTTACTGCACGTATAAGTTCTGTCAAGCACCTTAACTACTGGGAACGCTTGGAAGCACTTGACTTGTACTCGTTGGAACGCAGGAGGGAGAGATATATCATAATCTACACTTGGAAAATCTTGGAAGGAATGGTCCCAAATCTGCACACAGAAATCACTCCCTACGAAAGTAAAAGACTGGGCAGGCGATGCAAAATGCCCCCAATAAAAAGTAGGGGCGCCATTGGTACACTAAGAGAAAACACCGTAAGTGTCCGGGGCCCAAAACTGTTCAACAGCCTCCCATCAAGCATTAGGGGAATTGCCAATAAACCCCTGGCTGCCTTCAAGAGAGAGCTGGACAGATACCTAAAGTCAGTGCCGGATCAGCCGGGCTGTGGCTCGTACGTTGGACTGCGTGCGGCCAGCAGTAACAGCCTAGATGATCAGGCCCTGATCCATCGGGAGGCCTGGTCATGGACCGGGCCGCGGGGGCGTTGATCCCCGGAATAATCTCCAGGTAACCTCCAGGTACGGCGCCTGCGACTATTACTCTTCAATCATTCATTCATTCATTCATGGTAGAGCGCTAAACCCGTAGGCGTCGTACATCTGGGGGAGAAACAGAGTAATGAAAGGTAATCTGATTAGTTCCAAGGAGGGGGAGGATAGACACAGTTTATTGGATGGTAAGCCTTTCACATGTGTCAAGGTACCTCCCTCCCTTGAACTTACTGCGTTTACACATTGAAAATACAGATGTGCGGTGTCAAGGTTTTCACCTCTACCTTTTACTAACATAAATATTGATGTAGTGTCAATGTGTGTAGGTCATCTTCACTGACATGAGTGTGAGTGGAGGCGTGTGGTGTAAAGATCTTCCTGACATGCTTCAGGCAGACGCACACTGCGCGCCGTTATTCATTCGTCTGCTTGTTTACCTTCTTGTAATGAGATCCCCCAAGATTCCTTGGCAAATAGCTCATTTCTCCTTGTAATTTGTTAAAATCCATGGTTATCTTGGTGTGGGTCATATATCCAGGGTTATCCTGGTGTGGGTCATATATCCAGGGTTATCCTGGTGTGGGTCATATATCCAGGGTTATCCTAGTGAGATTATATATCCAGGGTTATCCTGGTGTGGGTCATATATCCAGGGTTATCCTAGTGAGATTTATATATCCAGGGTTATCCTAGTGAGGTTCATATATCCAGGGTTATCTGAATGAGGTTCATATATCCAGGGTTATCCTGGTGAGGTTCATAAATCCAGGGTTATCCTGGTGAGGTTAATATATCCTGTGTTATCCTGGTGAGGTTCATATATCCAGGGTTATCCTAATGAGGTTCATATATCCAGGGTTATCATAATGAGGTTCATATCATGGTTATCCTGGTGAGGTTCATATATCCAGGGTTATCCTAATGAGGTTCATATATCTAGGATTATCCTGGTGCGCTTCCTTCGCAGTTGTAAAATATTACATCAGTTCCCCAAGTCTCGTGACATCGTAATATAAAGTTGATTGTAACACCCTGGCAGGTGAGTGTTGTAACACCCTGGCAGGTGAGTGTTGTAACACCCTGGCAGGTGAGTGTTGTAACACCCTGGCAGGTGAGTGTTGTAACACCCTGGCAGGTGAGTGTTGTAACACCCTGGGAGGTGAGTGTTGTAACACCCTGGCAGGTGAGTGTTGTAACACCCTGGCAGGTGAGTGTTGTAACACCCTGGCAGGTGAGTGTTGTAACACCCTGGCAGGTGAGTGTTGTAACACCCTGGCAGATGAGTGTTGTAACACCCTGGCAGGTGAGTGTTGTAACACCCTGGCAGGTGAGTGTTGTAACACCCTGGCAGGTAAGTGTTGTAACACCCTGGCAGGTGAGTGTTGTAACACCCTGGCAGGTGAGTGTTGTAACACCCTGGCAGGTGAGTGTTGTAACACCGTGGCAGGTGAGTGTTGTAACACCCTGGCAGGTGAGTGTTGTAACACCCTGGCAGGTGAGTGTTGTTACACCCTGGCAGGTGAGTGTTGTAACACCCTGGGAGGTGAGTTGTAATACCCTGGCAGATGAGTGTTGTAACACCCTGGGAGGCGAGTGTTGTAACACCATGGCAGATGAGTGGTGTAACACCCTGGCAGGTGAGTGTTGTAACACCCTGGCAGGTGAGTGTTGTAGCACCCTGGCAGGTGAGTATTGTAACACCCTGGCAGGTGAGTGTTGTAACACCCTGGCAGGTGAGTGTTGTAACACCCTGGCAGGTGAGTGTTGTACTACCCTGGCAGGTGAGTGTTGTAACACCCTGGCAGGTGAGTGTTGTAACACCCTGGCAGGTGAGTGTTGTAGTACCCTGGCAGGTGAGTGTTGTAGTACCCTGCCAGGTGAGTGTTGTAACACCCTGGCAGGTGAGTGTTGTACCCTGGCAGGTGAGTGTTGTAACACCCTGGCAGGTGAGTGCTGTAACACCCTGGCAGGTGAGTGTTGTAACACCCTGGCAGGTGAGTGTTGTAACACCTTGGCAGGTGAGTGTTGTAACACCCTGGCAGGTGAGTGTTGTAACACTGGCAGGTGAGTGCTGTAACACCCTGGCAGGTGAGTGTTGTAACACCCTGGCAGGTGAGTGTTGTAACACCCTGGCAGGTTAGTGCTGTAACACCCTGGCAGGTGAGTGCTGTAACACCCTGGCAGGTGAGTGTTGTAACACCCTGGCAGGTGAGTGTTGTAACACCCTGGCAGGTGAGTGCTGTAACACCCTGGCAGGTGAGTGTTGTAACACCCTGGCAGGTGAGTGTTGTAACACCCTGGCAGACGAGTGTTGTAACACCCTGGCAGACGAGTGTTGTAACACCCTGGCAGGTGAGTGTTGTAACACCCTGGCAGGTGAGTGTTGTAACACCCTGGCAGAAGAGTGTTGTAACACCCTGGCAGACGAGTGTTGTAACACCCTGGCAGACGAGTGTTGTAACACCCTGGCAGACGAGTGTTGTAACACCCTGGCAGACGAGTGTTGTAACACCCTGGCAGGTGAGTGTTGTAACACCCTGGCAGGTGAGTGTTGTAACACCCTGGCAGGTGAGTGTTGTAACACCCTAGCAGGTGAGTGTTGTAACACCCTGGCAGGTGAGTGTTGTAACACCCTGGCAGGTGAGTGTTGTAACACCCTGGCAGGTGAGTGTTGTAACACCCTGGCAGGTGAGTGTTGTAGTACCCTGGCAGGTGAGTGTTGTAACACCCTGGCAGGTGAGTGTTGTAACACCCTGGCAGGTGAGTGTTGTAGTACCCTGGCAGGTGAGTGTTGTAGTACCCTGCCAGGTGAGTGTTGTAACACCCTGGCAGGTGAGTGTTGTAGTACCCTGGCAGGTGAGTGTTGTAACACCCTGGCAGGTGAGTGCTGTAACACCCTGGCAGGTGAGTGTTGTAACACCCTGGCAGGTGAGTGTTGTAACACCTTGGCAGGTGAGTGTTGTAACACCCTGGCAGGTGAGTGTTGTAACACCCTGGCAGGTGAGTGCTGTAACACCCTGGCAGGTGAGTGTTGTAACACCCTGGCAGGTGAGTGCTGTAACACCCTGGCAGGTGAGTGCTGTAACACCCTGGCAGGTGAGTGTTGTAACACCCTGGCAGGTGAGTGTTGTAACACCCTGGCAGGTGAGTGCTGTAACACCCTGGCAGGTGAGTGTTGTAACACCCTGGCAGGTGAGTGTTGTAACACCCTCGCAGACGAGTGTTGTAACACCCTGACAGACGAGTGTTGTAACACCCTGGCAGACGAGTGTTGTAACACCCTGGCAGGTGAATGTTGTAACACCCTGGCAGGTGAGTGTTGTAACACCCTGGCAGACAAGTGTTGTAACAGCCTGGCAGGTGAGTGTTGTAACACCCTGGCAGGTGAGTGCTGTAACACCCTGGCAGGTGAGTGCTGTAACACCCTGGCAGGTGAGTGCTGTAACACCCTGGCAGGTGAGTGTTGTAACACCTTGGGAGGTGAGTGTTGTAACACGCTGGGAGGTGAGTGTTGTAACACCCTGGCAGGTGAGTGTTGTAACACCTTGGCAGGTGAGTGTTATAACACCCTGGCAGGTGAGTGTTGTAGCACCCTGGGAGGTGAGTGTTGTAACACCCTGGCAGGTGAGTGCTGTAACTCCCTGGGAGGTGAGTGTTGTAACACCCTTGCAGGTGAGTGTTGTAATTCCCAGGCAGGTGAGTGTTGTAACACCCTGGTAAGCGAGTGTTGTAACACCCTCGGAGGTGAGTGCTGTAACACCCTGGGAGGTGAGTGTTGTAACACCCTGGCAAGTGAGTGTTGTAACACCTTGGCAGGTGAGTGTTATAACACCCTGGCACGTGAGTGTTGTAACTCCCTGGGAGGTGAGTGTTGTAACACCCTGGCAGGTGAGTGTTGTAACACCTTGGCAGGTGAGTGTTGTAACACCCTGGCAGGTGAGTGTTGTAACACCCTGGCAGGTGAGTGTTGTAACACCCTGGCAGGTGAGTGTTGTAACACCCTGGCAGGTGAGTGTTGTAACACCCTGGCAGGTGAGTGTTGTAACACCCTGGCAGGTGAGTGTTGTAACACCCTGGCAGGTGAGTGTTGTAACACCCTGGCAGGTGAGTGTTGTAACACCCTGGCAGACGAGTGTTGTAACACCCTGGCAGGTGAGTGTTGTAACACCCTGGCAGGTGAGTGTTGTAACATCCTAGCAGGTGAGTGTTGTAACACCCTGTCAGGTGAGTGTTGTAACACCCTGGCAGGTGAGTGTTGTAACACCCTGGCAGGTGAGTGTTGTAACACCCTGGCAGGTGAGTGTTGTAACACCCTGGAAGGTGAGTGTTGTAACACCCTGGCAGGTGAGTGTTGTAACACCCTGGCAGGTGAGTGTTGTAACACCCTGGCAGGTGAGTGTTGTAACACCCTGGCAGGTGAGTGTTGTAACACCCTGGCAGGTGAGTGTTGTAACACCCTGGTAGGTGAGTGTTGTAACACCCTGGGAGGTGAGTGTTGTAACACCCTGGGAGGTGAGTGTTGTAACACCTTGGCAGGTGAGTGTTATAACACCCTGGCAGGTGAGTGTTGTAACACCCTGGCAGGTGAGTGTTATAACACCCTGGCAGGTGAGTGTTGTAACACCCTGGCAGGTGAGTGTTGTAACAGCCTGGCAGGTGAGTGTTGTAACACCCTGGCAGGTGAGTGTTGTAACACCCTGGCAGGTGAGTGTTGTAACACCGTGGCAGGTGAGTGTTGTAACACCCTGGCAGGTGAGTGTTGTAACACCCTGGCAGGTGAGTGTTGTTACACCCTGGCAGTTGTAACACCCTGGGAGTGTTGTAACACCCTGGCAGGTGAGTGTTGTAACACCCTGGCAGGCGAGTGTTGTAACACCCTGGCAGGTGAGTGTTGTAACACCCTGGCAGGTGAGTGTTGTAACACCCTGGCAGGTGAGTGTTGTAACACCCTGGCAGGTGAGTGTTGTAACACCCTGGCAGGTGAGTGTTGTAACACCCTGGCAGGTGAGTGTTGTAACACCCTGGCAGGTGAGTGTTGTAACACCCTGGCAGGTGAGTGTTGTAACACCCTGGCAGGTGAGTGTTGTAACACCCTGGCAGGTGAGTGTTGTAACACCCTGGCAGGTGAGTGTTGTAACACCCTGGCAGGTGAGTGTTGTAACACCCTGGCAGGTGAGTGTTGTACCCTGGCAGGTGAGTGTTGTAACACCCTGGCAGGTGAGTGTTGTAACACCCTGGCAGGTGAGTGTTGTAACACCCTGGCAGGTGAGTGTTGTAACACCCTGGCAGGTGAGTGTTGTAACACCCTGGCAGGTGAGTGTTGTAACACCCTGGCAGGTGAGTGCTGTAACACCCTGGCAGGTGAGTGTTGTAACACCCTGGCAGGTGAGTGTTGTAACACCCTGGCAGGTGAGTGTTGTAACACCCTGGCAGGTGAGTGTTGTAACACCCTGGCAGGTGAGTGTTGTAACACCCTGGCAGGTGAGTGTTGTAACACCCTGGCAGGTGAGTGTTGTAACACCCTGGCAGGTGAGTGTTGTAACACCCTGGCAGGTGAGTGTTGTAACACCCTGGCAGACGAGTGTTGTAACACCCTGGCAGTCGAGTGTTGTAACACCCTGGCAGACGAGTGTTGTAACACCCTGGCAGACGAGTGTTGTAACACCCTGTCAGACGAGTGTTGTAACACCCTGGCAGACGAGTGTTGTAACACCCTGGCAGCGAGTGTTGTAACACCCTGGCAGACGAGTGTTGTAACACCCTGGCAGGTGAGTGTTGTAACACCCTGGCAGGTGAGTGTTGTAACACCCTGGCAGGTGAGTGTTGTAACACCCTGGCAGGTGAGTGTTGTAACACCCTGGCAGGTTAGTGTTGTAACACCTGGCAGGTGAGTGTTGGCAGGTGAGTGTTGTAACACCCTGGCAGGTGAGTGTTGTAACACCCTGGCAGGTGAGTGTTGTAACACCCTGGCAGGTGAGTGTTGTAACACCCTGGCAGGTGAGTGTTGTAACACCCTGGCAGGTGAGTGTTGTAACACCCTGGCAGGTGAGTGTTGTAACACCCTGGCAGGTGAGTGTTGTAACACCCTGGCAGGTGAGTGTTGTAACACCCTGGCAGGTGAGTGTTGTAACACCCTGGCAGGTGAGTGTTGTAACACCCTGGCAGGTGAGTGTTGTAACACCCTGGCAGGTGAGTGTTGTAACACCCTGGCAGGTGAGTGTTGTAACACCCTGGCAGGTGAGTGTTGTAACACCCTGGCAGGTGAGTGTTGTAACACCCTGGCAGGTGAGTGTTGTAACACCCTGGCAGGTGAGTGTTGTAACACCCTGGCAGGTGAGTGTTGTAACACCCTGGCAGGTGAGTGTTGTAACACCCTGGCAGGTGAGTGTTGTAACACCCTGGCAGGTGAGTGTTGTAACACCCTGGCAGGTGAGTGTTGTAACACCCTGGCAGGTGAGTGTTGTAACACCCTGGCAGGTGAGTGTTGTAACACCCTGGCAGGTGAGTGTTGTAACACCCTGGCAGGTGAGTGTTGTAACACCCTGGCAGGTGAGTGTTGTAACACCCTGGCAGGTGAGTGTTGTAACACCCTGGCAGACGAGTGTTGTAACACCCTGGCAGGTGAGTGTTGTAACACCCTGGCAGGTGAGTGTTGTAACACCCTGGCAGGTGAGTGTTGTAACACCCTGGCAGGTGAGTGTTGTAACACCCTGGCAGGTGAGTGTTGTAACACCCTGGCAGGTGAGTGCTGTAACACCCTGGCAGGTGAGTGTTGCAGGTGAGTGTTGTAACACCCTGGCAGGTGAGTGTTGTAACACCCTGGCAGGTGAGTGTTGTAACACCCTGGCAGGTGAGTGTTGTAACACCCTGGCAGGTGAGTGTTGTAACACCCTGGCAGGTGAGTGTTGTAACACCCTGGCAGGTGAGTGTTGTAACACCCTGGCAGGTGAGTGTTGTAACACCCTGGCAGGTGAGTGTTGTAACACCCTGGCAGGTGAGTGTTGTAACACCCTGGCAGGTGAGTGTTGTAACACCCTGGCAGGTGAGTGTTGTAACACCCTGGCAGGTGAGTGTTGTAACACCCTGGCAGGTGAGTGTTGTAACACCCTGGCAGGTGAGTGTTGTAACACCCTGGCAGGTGAGTGTTGTAACACCCTGGCAGGTGAGTGTTGTAACACCCTGGCAGGTGAGTGTTGTAACACCCTGGCAGGTGAGTGTTGTAACACCCTGGCAGGTGAGTGTTGTAACACCCTGGCAGGTGAGTGTTGTAACACCCTGGCAGGTGAGTGTTGTAACACCCTGGCAGGTGAGTGTTGTAACACCCTGGCAGGTGAGTGTTGTAACACCCTGGCAGGTGAGTGTTGTAACACCCTGGCAGGTGAGTGTTGTAACACCCTGGCAGGTGAGTGTTGTAACACCCTGGCAGGTGAGTGTTGTAACACCTGGCTGTTGTAACACCCAGGTGAGTGTTGTAACACCCTGGCAGGTGAGTGTTGTAACACCCTGGCAGGTGAGTGTTGTAACACCCTGGCAGGTGAGTGTTGTAACACCCTGGCAGGGGAGTGTTGAACAACCCTGGCAGCGGAGTGGTGTAACACCCTGGCAGGTGAGTGTTGTAACACCCTGGCAGGTGAGTGTTGTAACACCCTGGCAGGTGAGTGTTGTAACACCCTGGCAGACGAGTGTTGTAACACCCTGGCAGACGAGTGTTGAAACACACTGGCAGTGTTGTAACACCCTGGCGAGTGTTGTAACACCCTGGCAGTTGAGTGTTGTAACACCCTGGCAGGTGAGTGTTGTAACACCCTGGCAGGTGAGTGTTGTAACACCCTGGCAGGTGAGTGTTGTAACACCCTGGCAGGTGAGTGTTGTAACACCCTGGCAGGTGAGTGTTGTAACACCCTGGCAGGTGAGTGTTGTAACACCCTGGCAGGTGAGTGTTGTAACACCCTGGCAGGTGAGTGTTGTAACACCCTGGCACCCTGGCAGGTGAGTGTTGTAACACCCTGGCAGGTGAGTGTTGTAACACCCTGGCAGGTGAGTGTTGTAACACCCTGGCAGGTGAGTGTTGTAACACCCTGGCAGGTGAGTGTTGTAACACCCTGGCAGGTGAGTGTTGTAACACCCTGGCAGGTGAGTGTTGTAACACCCTGGCAGGTGAGTGTTGTAACACCCTGGCAGGTGAGTGTTGTAACACCCTGGCAGGTGAGTGTTGTAACACCCTGGCAGACGAGTGTTGTAACACCCTGGCAGACGAGTGTTGTAACACCCTGGCAGACGAGTGTTGTAACACCCTGGCAGACGAGTGTTGTAACACCCTGGCAGGTGAGTGTTGTAACCCCCTGGCGAGTGTTGTAACACCCTGGCAGGTGAGTGTTGTAACACCCTGGCAGGTGAGTGTTGTAACACCCTGGCAGGTGAGTGTTGTAACACCCTGGCAGGTGAGTGTTGTAACACCCTGGCAGGTGAGTGTTGTAACACCCTGGCAGGTGAGTGTTGTAACACCCTGGCAGGTGAGTGTTGTAACACCCTGGCAGGTGAGTGTTGTAACACCCTGGCAGGTGAGTGTTGTAACACCCTGGCAGGTGAGTGTTGTAACACCCTGGCAGGTGAGTGTTGTAACACCCTGGCAGGTGAGTGTTGTAACACCCTGGCAGGTGAGTGTTGTAACACCCTGGCAGGTGAGTGTTGTAACACCCTGGCAGGTGAGTGTTGTAACACCCTGGCAGGTGAGTGTTGTAACACCCTGGCAGGTGAGTGTTGTAACACCCTGGCAGGTGAGTGTTGTAACACCCTGGCAGGTGAGTGTTGTAACACCCTGGCAGGTGAGTGTTGTAACACCCTGGCAGGTGAGTGTTGTAACACCCTGGCAGGTGAGTGTTGTAACACCCTGGCAGGTGAGTGTTGTAACACCCTGGCAGGTGAGTGTAACACCCTGGCAGGTGAGTGTTGTAACACCCTGTAACACCCTGGCTGAGTGTTGTAACACCCTGGCAGGTGAGTGTTGTAACACCCTGGCAGGTGAGTGTTGTAACACCCTGGCAGGTGAGTGTTGTAACACCCTGGCAGGTGAGTGTTGTAACACCCTGGCAGGTGAGTGTTGTAACACCCTGGCAGGTGAGTGTTGTAACACCCTGGCAGGTGAGTGTTGTAACACCCTGGCAGGTGAGTGTTGTAACACCCTGGCAGGTGAGTGTTGTAACACCCTGGCAGGTGAGTGTTGTAACACCCTGGCAGGTGAGTGTTGTAACACCCTGGCAGGTGAGTGTTGTAACACCCTGGCAGGTGAGTGTTGTAACACCCTGGCAGGTGAGTGTTGTAACACCCTGGCAGGTGAGTGTTGTAACACCCTGGCAGGTGAGTGTTGTAACACCCTGGCAGGTGAGTGTTGTAACACCCTGGCAGGTGAGTGTTGTAACACCCTGGCAGGTGAGTGTTGTAACACCCTGGCAGGTGAGTGTTGTAACACCCTGGCAGGTGAGTGTTGTATCACCCTGGCAGGTGAGTGTTGTAACACCCTGGCAGGTGAGTGTTGTAACACCCTGGCAGGTGAGTGTTGTAACACCCTGGCAGGTGAGTGTTGTAACACCCTGGCAGGTGAGTGTTGTAACACCCTGGCAGGTGAGTGTTGTAACACCCTGGCAGGTGAGTGTTGTAACACCCTGGCAGGTGAGTGTTGTAACACCCTGGCAGGTGAGTGTTGTAACACCCTGGCAGGTGAGTGTTGTAACACCCTGGCAGGTGAGTGTTGTAACACCCTGGCAGGTGAGTGTTGTAACACCCTGGCAGGTGAGTGTTGTAACACCCTGGCAGGTGAGTGTTGTAACACCCTGGCAGGTGAGTGTTGTAACACCCTGGCAGGTGAGTGTTGTAACACCCTGGCAGGTGAGTGTTGTAACACCCTGGCAGGTGAGTGTTGTAACACCCTGGCAGGTGAGTGTTGTAACACCCTGGCAGGTGAGTGTTGTAACACCCTGGCAGGTGAGTGTTGTAACACCCTGGCAGGTGAGTGTTGTAACACCCTGGCAGGTGAGTGTTGTAACACCCTGGCAGGTGAGTGTTGTAACACCCTGGCAGGTGAGTGTTGTAACACCCTGGCAGGTGAGTGTTGTAACACCCTGGCAGGTGAGTGTTGTAACACCCTGGCAGGTGAGTGTTGTAACACCCTGGCAGGTGAGTGTTGTAACACCCTGGCAGGTGAGTGTTGTAACACCCTGGCAGGTGAGTGTTGTAACACCCTGGCAGACGAGTGTTGTAACACCCTGGCAGACGAGTGTTGTAACACCCTGGCAGACGAGTGTTGTAACACCCTGGCAGACGAGTGTTGTAACACCCTGGCAGGTGAGTGTTGTAACACCCTGGCAGGTGAGTGTTGTAACACCCTGGCAGGTGAGTGTTGTAACACCCTGGCAGGTGAGTGTTGTAACACCCTGGCAGGTGAGTGTTGTAACACCCTGGCAGGTGAGTGTTGTAACACCCTGGCAGGTGAGTGTTGTAACACCCTGGCAGGTGAGTGTTGTAACACCCTGGCAGGTGAGTGTTGTAACACCCTGGCAGGTGAGTGTTGTAACACCCTGGCAGGTGAGTGTTGTAGTACCCTGGCAGGTGAGTGTTGTAGTACCCTGCCAGGTGAGTGTTGTAACACCCTGGCAGGTGAGTGTTGTAGTACCCTGGCAGGTGAGTGTTGTAACACCCTGGCAGGTGAGTGCTGTAACACCCTGGCAGGTGAGTGTTGTAACACCCTGGCAGGTGAGTGTTGTAACACCTTGGCAGGTGAGTGTTGTAACACCCTGGCAGGTGAGTGTTGTAACACCCTGGCAGGTGAGTGTTGTAACACCCTGGCAGGTGAGTGTTGTAACACCCTGGCAGGTGAGTGTTGTAACACCCTGGCAGGTGAGTGTTGTAACACCCTGGCAGGTGAGTGTTGTAACACCCTGGCAGACGAGTGTTGTAACACCCTGGCAGACGAGTGTTGTAACACCCTGGCAGACGAGTGTTGTAACACCCTGGCAGACGAGTGTTGTAACACCCTGGCAGACGAGTGTTGTAACACCCTGGCAGACGAGTGTTGTAACACCCTGGCAGGTGAGTGTTGTAACACCCTGGCAGGTGAGTGTTGTAACACACTGGCAGGTGAGTGTTGTAACACACTGGCAGGTGAGTGTTGTAACACACTGGCAGGTGAGTGTTGTAACACCCTGGCAGGTGAGTGTTGTAACACCCTGTTAGGTGAGTGTTGTAACACCCTGTTAGGTGAGTGTTGTAACACCCTGGCAGGTGAGTGTTGTAACACCCTGGCAGGTGAGTGTTGTAACACCCTGGCAGGTGAGTGTTGTAACACCCTGGCAGGTGAGTGTTGTAACACCCTGGCAGGTGAGTGTTGTAACACCCTGGCAGGTGAGTGTTGTAACACCCTGGCAGGTGAGTGTTGTAACACCCTGGCAGGTGAGTGTTGTAACAACCTGGCAGGTGAGTGTTGTAACACCCTGGCAGGTGAGTGTTGTAACACCCTGGCAGGTGAGTGGTGTAACACCCTGGCAGGTGAGTGTTGTAACACCCTGGCAGGTGAGTGTTGTAACACCCTGGCAGGTGAGTGTTGTAACACCCTGGCAGGTGAGTGTTGTAACACCCTGGCAGGTGAGTGGTGTAACACCCTGGCAGGTGAGTGTTGTAACACCCTGGCAGGTGAGTGTTGTAACACCCTGGCAGGTGAGTGGTGTAACACCCTGGCAGGTGAGTGTTGTAACACCCTGGCAGGTGAGTGTTGTAACACCCTGGCAGGTGAGTGTTGTAACACCCTGGCAGGTGAGTGTTGTAACACCCTGGCAGGTGAGCGTTGTAACACCCTGGCAGGTGAGCGTTTTAACACCCTGGCAGGTGAGCGTTGTGACACCCTGGCAGGTGAGCGTTGTGACACCCTGGGAGGTGAGCGTTGTAACACGCTGGGAGGTGAGTGCTGTAGCACCCTGGGAGGTGAGTGCTGTAACACCCTGGCAGGTGAGTGTTGTAACACCCTGGCAGGTGAGTGTTGTAACACCTTGGCAGGTGAGTGTTGTAACACCTTGGCAGGTGAGTGTTGTAACACCTTGGCAGGTGAGTGTTGTAACACCCTGGCAGGTGAGTGTTGTAACACCCTGGCAGGTGAGTGTTGTAACACCCTGGCAGGTGAGTGTTGTAACACATGGCAGGTGAGTGTTATAACACCCTGGCAGGTGAGTGTTATAACACCCTGGCAGGTGAGTGTTGTAACACCCTGGCAGGTGAGTCTTGTAATTCCCAGGCAGGTGAGTGTTGTAACACCTTGGCAGGTGAGTGTTGTAACACCCTGGCAGGTGAGTCTTGTAACACCCTGGCAGGTGAATGTTGTAACACCCTGGCAGGTGAGTGTTGTAACACCCTGGCAGGTGAGTGTTGTAACATCCTGGGAAGTGAGTGTTGTAACACCCTGGCAGGTGAATGTTGTAACACCCTGGGAGGTGAGTGTTGTAACACGCTGGGAGGTGAGTGTTGTAGCACCCTGGCAGGTGAGTGTTGTAACACCCTGGCAGGTGAGTGCTGCAACACCCTGGCAGGTGAATGTTGTAACACCCTGGCAGGTGAGCCTTGTAACACCCTGGCAGGTGAGTGTTGTAACACCCTGGCAGGTGAGTGTTGTAACACCCTGGTAGGTGAGTGTTGTAACACCCTGGCAGGTGAGTGTTGTAACACCCTGGCAGGTGAGTGTTGTAACATCCTGGGAGGTGAGTGTTGTAACTCCCTGGCAGGTGAGTGTTGTAACACCCTGGCAGGTGAGTGTTGTAATACCCTGGGAGGTGAGTGTTGTAACACCCTGGCAGGTGAGTGTTGTAACACCCTGGGAGGTGAGTGTTTTAACACCCTGGCAGGTGAGTGTTGTAACACCCTGGCAGGTGAGTGTTGTAACACCCTGGTAAGCGAGTGTTGTAACAACCTGGGAGGTGAGTGTTGTAACACGCTGGGAGGTGAGTGTTGTAACACCCTGGCAGGTGAGTGTTGTAACACCTTGGCAGGTGAGTGTTATAACACCCTGGCAGGTGAGTGTTGTAACTCCCTGGGAGGTGAGTGTTGTAACACCCTGGCAGGTGAGTGTTGTAATTCCCAGGCAGGTGAGTGTTGTAACACCCTGGTAAGCGAGTGTTGTAACACCCTCGGAGGTGAGTGCTGTAACACCCTGGGAGGTGAGTGTTGTAACACCCTGGCAGGTAAGTGTTGTAACACAATGGCAGGTGAGTGTTATAACACCCTGGCACGTGAGTGTTGTAATTCCCAGGCAGTTGAGTGTTGTAACACCTTGGCAGGTGAGTGTTGTAACACCCTGGCAGGTGAGTGTTGTAACACCCTGGCAGGTGAATGTTGTAACACCCTGGCAGGTGAGTGTAGTAACACCCTAGTAGGTGAGTGTTGTAACACCTTTGGCAGGTGAATGTTGTAACACCCTGGCAGGTGAGTGTTGTAACACCCTGGGAGGTGAGTGTTGTAATACCCTGGGAGGTGAGTTGTAACACCCTGGCAGGTGAGTGTTGTAACACCCTGGCAGGTGAGTGTTCTAACATCCTGGCAGGTGAGTGTTGTAACACCCTGGCAGGTGAGTGTTGTAATACCCTGGCAGGTGAGTGTTGTAACACCCTGACAGGTGAGTGTTGTAACACCCTGGCAGGTGAGCGTTGTAACACCCTGGCAGGTGAGTGTTGTAGCACCCTGGCAGGTGTTGTAACACCCTGGCAGGTGAGTGTTGTAACACCCTGGCAGGTGAGTGTTGTAACACCCTGGCAGGTGAGTGTTGTAACACCCTGGCAGGTGAGTGTTGTAACACCCTGGCAGGTGAGTGTTGTAACACCCTGGCAGGTGAGTGTTGTAACACCCTGGCAGGTGAGTGTTGTAACACCCTGGCAGGTGAGTGTTGTAACACCCTGGCAGGTGAGTGTTGTAACACCCTGGCAGGTGAGTGTTGTAACACCCTGGCAGGTGAGTGTTGTAACACCCTGGCAGGTGAGTGTTGTAACACCCTGGCAGGTGAGTGTTGTAACACCCTGGCAGGTGAGTGTTGTAACACCCTGGCAGGCGAGTGTTGTAACACCCTGGCAGGCGAGTGTTGTAACACCCTGGCAGGTGAGTGTTGTAAGTGTTGTAACACCCTTGCAGGTACCCTGGCAGGTGAGTGTTGTAACCCTGGCAGGTGATTGTTGTAACACCCTGGCAGGTGAGTGTTGTAGCACCCTGGCAGGTGAGTGTTGTAACACCCTGGCAGGTGAGTGTTGTAACACTTTGGCAGGTGAGTGTTGTAACACCCTGGCAGGTGAGTGTTGTAATACCCTGGCAGGTGAGTGTTGTGGCAGGTGAGTGTTGTAACACCCTGGCAGGTGAGTGTTGTAATACCCTGGCAGGTGAGTGTTGTAACACCCTGGGAGGTGAGTGTTGTAACACCCTGGCAGGTGAGTGTTGTAACACCCTGGCAGGTGAGTGTTGTAACACCCTGGCAGGTGAGTGTTGTAACACCCTGGCAGGTGAGTGTTGTAACACCCTGGCAGGTGAGTGTTGTAACACCCTGGCAGGTGAGTGTTGTAACACCCTGGCAGGTGAGTGTTGTAACACCCTGGCAGGTGAGTGTTGTAACACCCTGGCAGGTGAGTGTTGTAACACCCTGGCAGGTGAGTGTTGTAGTACCCTGGCAGGTGAGTGTTGTAACACCCTGGCAGGTGAGTGTTGTAATACCCTGGCAGGTGAGTGTTGTAACACCCTGGCAGGTGAGTGTTGTAACACCCTGGCAGGTGAGTGTTGTAACACCCTGGCAGGTGAGTGTTGTAACACCCTGGCAGGTGAGTGTTGTAACACCCTGGCAGGTGAGTGTTGTAACACCCTGGCAGGTGAGTGTTGTAACACCCTGGCAGGTGAGTGTTGTAACACCCTGGCAGGTGAGTGTTGTAACACCCTGGCAGGTGAGTGTTGTAACACCCTGGCAGGTGAGTGTTGTAATACCCTGGCAGGTGAGTGTTGTAATACCCTGGGAGGTGAGTGTTGTAACACCCTGGCAGGTGAGTGTTGTAACACCCTGGCAGGTGAGTGTTGTAACACCCTGGCAGGTGAGTGTTGTAACACCCTGGCAGGTGAGTGTTGTAACACCCTGGCAGGTGAGTGTTGTAACACCCTGGCAGGTGAGTGTTGTAACAACCTGGCAGGTGAGTGTTGTAACACCCTGGCAGGTGAGTGTTGTAGTACCCTGGCAGGTGAGTATTGTAACACCCTGGCAGGTGAGTGTTGTAACACCCTGGCAGGTGAGTATTGTAACACCCTGGCAGGTGAGTGTTGTAACACCCTGGCAGGTGAGTGTTGTAGTACCCTGGCAGGTGAGTATTGTAACACCCTGGCAGGTGAGTGTTGTAACACCCTGGCAGGTGAGTATTGTAACACCCTGGCAGGTGAGTGTTGTAATACCATGGTGTGTGTGTGTGTGTGTGTGTGTGTACTCACCTAGTTGTACTCACCTAGTTGAGGTTGCGGGGGTCGAGTCCGAGCTCCTGGCCCCGCCTCTTCACTGATCGCTACTAGGTGTGTGTGTGTGTGTGTGTGTGTGTGTGTGTGTGTGTCGGCGTAACCACATGGGAACGTGTATACACATGCGTGTATGCACGGTGATGCTTGCATGTATACGCATGCTTGCGTGTGCTCGTAGGAGTGTGGGTGGTTTGGGTGTGTTGTGGGAGCAGTTAGTGTGAACGAGCGTAGTGTAGACAGCAGTGTTGGCAGCTGCTGGTGTCTGCTGTCTTTAGTGCTGCTCCTGCTGCTGGTCATTTCTGGTGCGTCTGACACAACACATCTTGTGCAGCGCAGCGCTGTTAGTGTATACTCTCTCTTAGAGTGTCGTTTTGCTACTATTCCACTTCTAGTGAGTGGTGTGTGTGTGGGGGGGGGAGGTAAATTATAGTGAAGTGTGAGAGAAGTGAAGTTTGGTACAGTGAGAGTGGTAGTGTGAGAGGTGGGAGACAAACTGACCAGTTAGCAAAAACTCATTTAAAATTAAATCCTTTATAATAATAATATGGTAATAATAATATCTTTATTTATTACAAGCACATGTACAAGGTGTATAGTCCTAGCTGTCATTAATGACTTACTGCTGTATAGAAAGCTGCTTATTATGCACAGCATTTCGGGCAAATTACATCAGTTTTGTCCCAGGATGCGACCTACACCAGTCCACTAACACCCAGGTACCTGTTTTATACTGATGAGTGAACATGGACAGCAGGTGTCTTATGGAAACACGTCCTAATGTTTTCCAGCCCTACCGGAGATTCGAACTCCGGACCTCAGTGTGTGAGCTGAGTGCGCTAGCGATCGATTTCTTATACGTTTAAAGATGTATTTTTCCGTTTATGTTAATGTAACAATTAATAATTTTGTACCACTAGAGTCTTAGGAAACTTAACTAACCTTATTATAACAAGCGCAATTTAATTTAGCCTAATCCAACTAAATATATTTTAGATAAGTTTACGGTAATTTTAAAATAAACAAACACAATGAAATATATTTTTTTTCGTTAGGTTCAGAATGTTTTTTTGCGAAGTTATTGCTTACACAAATTTTCGTTTGCCTTATTCGGCAAGAAGAGCGTTACTGTTTAAGCCAAAATCGCAATTTTTATATATTCGGCACGACATTATATATATATTTGTCGTGCCTAACAAGTTGAATAAACTGAAACCCCTAAAAAGTGGACTTGAAAAAATTACAGATTGATACGTTTTTTATCGACACTGATGTAAAAATGTATTTTTTGACCAAACCTACATATGAAACCTTACCTAACCTAATCTAAACCTAATCTAAACGTAAGTTTTTTAGCCAGACTCTCCTAATCATAACACAGTTCAGTTTAGGCCAAACTCGCCGGTTTGGTTATTTGGCATCTCTGAATTTTGGCAGGCTCGGGGGTTCGATCTCCGGCCAGTCGCAGTATTATATGCTTGAAGCCGCTAGTTCGTGGATGCATTAATATATGTACTGATGGTGAAGACTGGTGTTCCAGACGGCAGGAGAATGAAATTAGTCCTGGAGCTTAGCATAGCTTCGTATGTCCTAACACACAAAGAAGTGTTCACAGAGGAGACAGAAGGGACTCCAGAAGGACGGAGAGGTGGGGTACACCACCAAGTGTTAGACACAGTACACACAACCGAGGAAGAAGTGAAGAGGCTGCTGAACTAGACACGTCAAAGGCGATGGGGCCGGGTAACATCTCTCCATGGGTCCTGAGAGCAGGAGCAGAGGCGCTATGTGTACCCCTAACAACAATATTCAACACATCTATCGAAACAGGGAGATAATCTGAGGTGTGAAAGACAACAAATGTAGTCCCAATTTTTAAAAAAGGAGACACAAAAGAAGCACTAAATTATAGACCAGTGTCACTGACATGTATGGAAAGCCATGGAGAAGATTATCAGGAGAAGAGTGGTGGAACACCTAGAAAGGAATGAGCTTAACAGCCAACACAGTTTCAGGGACGGGAAATCCTGTGTCACAAATTGGACTGTAACAATGGGTTTGACACAGTTCCTCACAAGACATTAGTGCAAAAACTGCAGGACCAGGCAGGGATAACAGGGGAGGCATTACAATGGATCAGGGAATACCTGTCATGAAGACAGCAGCGAGTCGTGGTACGTGGCGAGGTGTCAGAGTGGGCGCCTGTGACGAGTGGGGTTCCACAGGGGGCAGTCCTAGGACCGGTGCTGTTTCTGCTGTTTGTGAACGACATGACGGAAGGAATAGACTCCGAAATGTCCCTGTTTGCAGATGACGTGAAGTTGATGAGAAGAATTCAATCGGACGAGGACCAGGCAGAACTACAGAGAGATCTCGACAGGCTGCAGACCTGGTCGATCAATTGGCTCCTGGAGTTCAACCCCACCAAGTGGGGTTGAACTCCAAGAAAAGGGCAAAGAAGACCTCAGATGGAGTACAGTCTAGGGGGCCAGAGACTACAAACTAACTCAAGGAAAAAGATCTTGGGGTGAGTATAACACCAGGCACATCTCTTGAGGCGCACATCAACCAGATAACTGCTGCAGCATATGGGCGCCTAGCAAACCTAAGAACAGCATTCCTCCATCTTAATAAGGAATCGTTCAGGACCCTGTACACTGTGTACGTTAGGCCCATATTGGAGTATGCGGGACCAGTTTGGAACCCACACCTAGCCAAGCACGTAAAGAAACTAGAGAAAGTGCAAAGGTTTGCAACAAGACTAGTCCCAGAGCTAAGCGGTATGTCCTACAAGGAGAGGTTAAGGGAAATCGACCTGACGATACTGAAGGACAGGAGAGATAAGGAGGACATGATAACGACCTATAAAATACTGAGAGGAATTACCAAGGTGGACAAAGACAGAATGTTCCAGAGATGGGACACAGCAACAAGGGGACACAGTTGGAAGTTGAAGACACAGATGAATCACAGGGATGTTAGGTATTTCTTCAGCCACAGAGTTGTCAGGAAGTGTAATAGTCTGGAAAGTGAGGTAGAGGCAGGTACCCTACATACCTTTAAGAAGAGGTATGATAAAGCTCATGGAACAGGGAGAGAGTGGACCTAGTGGCAACCAGTGAAGACTCTGGGTCAGGAGCTATGAATTGACTCTGCAGCCACAATTAGGTGAGTACAATGATGTAGTGGAGGCATCATCCATACATAGCTTTAAGAAGAGGTATGATAAATCTCATGAAAGGGGGAGAATGGACCTAGTAGCAACCAGTGAAGATTGGGTCAGGAGCTATGAATCGACTCTGCAGCCACAATTAGGTGAGTACAGTGATGTAGTGGAGGCATCATCCATACATAGCTTTAAGAAGAGGTATGATAAATCTTATGAAAGGGGAAGAATGGACCTAGTAGCAACCAGTGAAGACTCTGGGTCAGGAGCTATGAATCTACTCTGCAGCCACAATTAGGTGAGTACGCATCCACGAGCGAGTGGTTTTAAGCTAATAACAATACTGTGACTGGCCGGGGATCGAGCTTCCGATATTTTGGAACGTCTCCCAAGTCTCCCATAATTCCTAGATATCTTAGACTACTGAGCCATCCATACTACAAACATTACATGCCCGTACCACTTGACTGTATATATGCAATACAGTCGCAAACAGGTGAACTTAACAACGCAGAACAAACCACGCAGGGATGGTAATTTTTAGCTCTAGATCTTTCGCACTCTCGTGCGTAGTCAGTAGCTATGCAATGTTGCAATACCAGCAATAAAACGTTCTCTGAGGTGAGGCAGGCGAGTATCAGCAGCGGCCCTGCACAACCCTGCCTCTCCTTAGAGAATTTGTCCTTATGGGGGAGCGATAAACCTACGGGTTTATCGCGTGTGGTGACAAGTGTGCGTGTGGTGACACCATGTGTGCGTGTGGTGACACCATGTGCGCGTGTGGACACCATGTGCGCGTGTGTGGTGACACCATGTGCGCGTGTGTGGTGACACCATGTGCGTGTGGTGACACCGTGTGTGCGTGTGGTGACACCATGTGTGCGTGTGGTGACAAGTGTGCGTGTGGTGACAAGTGTGCGTGTGGTGACACCATGTGTGCGTGTGGTGACACCATGTGTGCATGTGACACCATGTGTGCATGTTGTGACACCATGTGTGCGTGTGGTGACACCATCTGTGCGTGTGGTGACACACCATGTGTGCGTGTGGCGACGTGTATGTGTGGTGACACACCATGTTTGCGTGTGGCGACGTGTATGTGTGGTGACACCATGTGCGTGTGTGGTGACACGATGTGTGCGTGTGAATGGGGGGGGGGGAGAATACGAGTGTCAGTGGTTTAAGAAATGTGAGCACCGTGTCGCTGTGTTGAGGAGGTGAGGGAGGAAGGTGAGGGAGAATGGTGCGGTAGTGAGGTGAGGGAGGAAGGTGAGGGAGGAAGGTGAGGGAGGATGGTGCGGTAGTGATGTGAGGGAGGAAGGTGAGGGAGGATGGTGCGGTAGTGAGGTGAGGGAGGAAGGTGAGGGAGGAAGGTGAGGGAGGATGGTGCGGTAGTGATGTGAGGGAGGAAGGTGAGGGAGGATGGTGCGGTAGTGATGTGAGGGAGGAAGGTGAGGGAGGATGGTGAGGGAGGATGGTGCGGTAGTGATGTGAGGGAGGAAGGTGAGGGAGGATGGTGCGGTAGTGAGGTGAGGGAGGAAGGTGAGGGAGGAAGGTGAGGGAGGATGGTGCGGTAGTGATGTGAGGGAGGAAGGTGAGGGAGGATGGTGCGGTAGTGATGTGAGGGAGGAAGGTGAGGGAGGATGGTGAGGGAGGATGGTGCGGTAGTGATGTGAGGGAGGAAGGTGAGGGAGGATGGTGAGGGAGGATGGTGCGGTAGTGATGTGAGGGAGGAAGGTGAGGGAGGATGGTGCGGTAGTGATGTGAGGGAGGAAGGTGAGGGAGGAAGGTGAGGGAGAATGGTGCGGTAGTGATGTGAGGGAGGAAGGTGAGGGAGGATGGTGCGGTAGTGAGGTGAGGGAGGAAGGTGAGGGAGGAAGGTGAGGGAGGATGGTGCGGTAGTGATGTGAGGGAGGAAGGTGAGGGAGGATGGTGCGGTAGTGATGTGAGGGAGGAAGGTGAGGGAGGATGGTGAGGGAGGATGGTGCGGTAGTGATGTGAGGGAGGAAGGTGAGGGAGGATGGTGAGGGAGGATGGTGCGGTAGTGATGTGAGGGAGGAAGGTGAGGGAGGATGGTGCGGTAGTGATGTGAGGGAGGAAGGTGAGGGAGGATGGTGAGGGAGGATGGTGCGGTAGTGATGTGAGGGAGGAAGGTGAGGGAGGAAGGTGAGGGAGGATGGTGAGGGAGGATGGTGCGGTAGTGATGTGAGGGAGGAAGGTGAGGGAGGATGGTGAGGGAGGATGGTGCGGTAGTGATGTGAGGGAGGAAGGTGAGGGAGGATGGTGAGGGAGGATGGTGCGGTAGTGATGTGAGGGAGGAAGGTGAGGGAGGATGGTGCGGTAGTGATGTGAGGGAGGAAGGTGAGGGAGGATGGTGAGGGAGGATGGTGCGGTAGTGATGTGAGGGAGGAAGGTGAGGGAGGATGGTGCGGTAGTGATGTGAGGGAGGAAGGTGAGGGAGGAAGGTGAGGGAGGATGGTGCGGTAGTGATGTGAGGGAGGAAGGTGAGGGAGGATGGTGCGGTAGTGATGTGAGGGAGGAAGGTGAGGGAGGAAGGTGAGGGAGGAAGGTGAGGGAGGATGGTGCGGTAGTGAGGTGAGGGAGGAAGGTGAGGGAGGATGGTGCGGTAGTGATGTGAGGGAGGAAGGTGAGGGAGGATGGTGCGGTAGTGATGTGAGGGAGGAAGGTGAGGGAGGAAGGTGAGGGAGGATGGTGCGGTAGTGATGTGAGGGAGGAAGGTGAGGGAGGATGGTGAGGGAGGATGGTGCGGTAGTGATGTGAGGGAGGAAGGTGAGGGAGGATGGTGCGGTAGTGATGTGAGGGAGGAAGGTGAGGGAGGAAGGTGAGGGAGGATGGTGCGGTAGTGATGTGAGGGAGGAAGGTGAGGGAGGATGGTGCGGTAGTGATGTGAGGGAGGAAGGTGAGGGAGGAAGGTGAGGGAGGATGGTGCGGTAGTGATGTGAGGGAGGAAGGTGAGGGAGGATGGTGCGGTAGTGATGTGAGGGAGGAAGGTGAGGGAGGAAGGTGAGGGAGGAAGGTGAGGGAGGATGGTGCGGTAGTGATGTGAGGGAGGAAGGTGAGGGAGGAAGGTGAGGGAGGATGGTGCGGTAGTGATGTGAGGGAGGAAGGTGAGGGAGGATGGTGCGGTAGTGATGTGAGGGAGGAAGGTGAGGGAGGAAGGTGAGGGAGGATGGTGAGGGAGGATGGTGCGGTAGTGATGTGAGGGAGGAAGGTGAGGGAGGATGGTGCGGTAGTGATGTGAGGGAGGAAGGTGAGGGAGGAAGGTGAGGGAGGATGGTGCGGTAGTGATGTGAGGGAGGAAGGTGAGGGAGGATGGTGCGGTAGTGATGTGAGGGAGGAAGGTGAGGGAGGAAGGTGAGGGAGGATGGTGCGGTAGTGATGTGAGGGAGGAAGGTGAGGGAGGATGGTGCGGTAGTGATGTGAGGGAGGAAGGTGAGGGAGGAAGGTGAGGGAGGATGGTGAGGGAGGATGGTGCGGTAGTGATGTGAGGGAGGAAGGTGAGGGAGGATGGTGAGGGAGGATGGTGCGGTAGTGATGTGAGGGAGGAAGGTGAGGGAGGAAGGTGAGGGAGGATGGTGCGGTAGTGATGTGAGGGAGGAAGGTGAGGGAGGATGGTGCGGTAGTGAGGTGAGGGAGGAAGGTGAGGGAGGAAGGTGAGGGAGGATGGTGCGGTAGTGATGTGAGGGAGGAAGGTGAGGGAGGAAGGTGAGGGAGGATGGTGCGGTAGTGATGTGAGGGCGGAAGGTGAGGGAGGATGGTGCGGTAGTGAGGTGAGGGAGGAAGGTGAGGGAGGAAGGTGAGGGAGGATGGTGCGGTAGTGATGTGAGGGAGGAAGGTGAGGGAGGAAGGTGAGGGAGGATGGTGCGGTAGTGATGTGAGGGAGGAAGGTGAGGGAGGATGGTGAGGGAGGATGGTGCGGTAGTGATGTGAGGGAGGAAGGTGAGGGAGGATGGTGCGGTAGTGATGTGAGGGAGGAAGGTGAGGGAGGAAGGTGAGGGAGGATGGTGCGGTAGTGATGTGAGGGAGGAAGGTGAGGGAGGATGGTGCGGTAGTGATGTGAGGGAGGAAGGTGAGGGAGGAAGGTGAGGGAGGATGGTGCGGTAGTGATGTGAGGGAGGAAGGTGAGGGAGGATGGTGCGGTAGTGATGTGAGGGAGGAAGGTGAGGGAGGAAGGTGAGGGAGGAAGGTGAGGGAGGATGGTGCGGTAGTGATGTGAGGGAGGAAGGTGAGGGAGGAAGGTGAGGGAGGATGGTGCGGTAGTGATGTGAGGGAGGAAGGTGAGGGAGGAAGGTGAGGGAGGATGGTGCGGTAGTGATGTGAGGGAGGAAGGTGAGGGAGGATGGTGCGGTAGTGAGGTGAGGGAGGAAGGTGAGGGAGGATGGTGAGGGAGGATGGTGAGGGAGGATGGTGCGGTAGTGAGGTGAGGGAGGAAGGTGAGGGAGGAAGGTGAGGGAGGATGGTGCGGTAGTGATGTGAGGGAGGAAGGTGAGGGAGGATGGTGCGGTAGTGAGGTGAGGGAGGAAGGTGAGGGAGGATGGTGAGGGAGGATGGTGCGGTAGTGATGTGAGGGAGGAAGGTGAGGGAGGATGGTGCGGTAGTGATGTGAGGGAGGAAGGTGAGGGAGGATGGTGCGGTAGTGAGGTGAGGGAGGAAGGTGAGGGAGGATGGTGCGGTAGTGAGGTGAGGGAGGAAGGTGAGGGAGGATGGTGCGGTAGTGAGGTGAGGGAGGAAGGTGAGGGAGGATGGTGAGGGAGGATGGTGCGGTAGTGATGTGAGGGAGGAAGGTGAGGGAGGATGGTGCGGTAGTGAGGTGAGGGAGGAAGGTGAGGGAGGATGGTGCGGTAGTGAGGTGAGGGAGGAAGGTGAGGGAGGAAGGTGAGGGAGGATGGTGCGGTAGTGAGGTGAGGGAGGAAGGTGAGGGAGGATGGTGAGGGAGGTTGGTGAGGTAGTTATGTGAGGGAGGAAGGTGAGGGAGGATGGTGCGGTAGTGAGGTGAGGGAGGAAGGTGAGGGAGGATGGTGAGGGAGGATGGTGCGGTAGTGATGTGAGGGAGGAAGGTGAGGGAGGATGGTGCGGTAGTGAGGTGAGGGAGGAAGGTGAGGGAGGATGGTGCGGTAGTGAGGTGAGGGAGGAAGGTGAGGGAGGAAGGTGAGGTAGGATGGTGAGGTAGTGAGGTGAGGGAGGAAGGTGAGGGAGGATGGTGCGGTAGTGAGGTGAGGGAGGAAGGTGAGGGAGGATGGTGCGGTAGTGAGGTGAGGGAGGAAGGTGAGGGAGGAAGGTGAGGGAGGATGGTGCGGTAGTGAGGTGAGGGAGGAAGGTGAGGGAGGATGGTGAGGGAGGATGGTGCGGTAGTGATGTGAGGGAGGAAGGTGAGGGAGGATGGTGCGGTAGTGAGGTGAGGGAGGAAGGTGAGGGAGGATGGTGAGGGAGGATGGTGCGGTAGTGATGTGAGGGAGGAAGGTGAGGGAGGAAGGTGAGGGAGGATGGTGCGGTAGTGAGGTGAGGGAGGAAGGTGAGGGAGGATGGTGCGGTAGTGAGGTGAGGGAGGAAGGTGAGGGAGGATGGTGAGGGAGGATGGTGCGGTAGTGAGGTGAGGGAGGGTAGGAGGCAGACTAGTTGGCAACAATATAAACATTATACAAGTCACTTACATTATTAAGTTTGTGTTAGGAGAGTGCGACCTTGCTGTGTCTGCTGCAGCAGGCACTGCTAGGCCTCACCTACTGATATAAATGTTGCAAAACACTGTCAACACCCTTGCTCAACCATTCTTTAATATACCATCAGATATAAGAAGTTGAAGATTAGACACACGTGCGACATCTGGGTATCTTTAATTGTAGACGTTTCGCCATCCAGTGGCTTTATCAATACAGATTCTAGGACATTACTTGAAGATAGTAGAACTATATACAAAAGATGAGGCAATCAGTCCCTCAGCACCAGAGTTGAAGAGAGAGTGGAGCACAGGCAAGGAGGCTGGCGCTTAAATAGGTGTCAGTTCATAGGGACGGGTAGCAGACGAGGGCATAGTCACTGGTAGGCGGGATTTCCCAGTGGAAGTAGGTCATACCCAAGGGATGGGTTAGTGGTAGTAATAGTTGCAGTAGCCGTGAAGAAGGTTATGTAGATGTCCTCTGAATCAAGACTCCATGATGTTGCAACAACACTTCATGTACACATATAAGAAGTATTGACTGATACAAGAAATGTAAAGGTTTTCTATGAATACTGCAACAAGTATCAGATTAGAGAGGTTGTGTTGGTTATATAGGTGTGCCATCCGCTAGCAGCGACAACCTGATTGATTGTGTAGTCACAAGAGATGTAGTGTAACCGGTCGTGGCTACGGAAATACAATAACTCTGGAAACCGTAAAGGTGTGTTAAAGGTATAGTGGTTGCGGCAGGGTCGGAGAGTAGAGCATGATACACGTGGCGGCCGCACCTTGTGGTTGTCCGGCTCAAGGGAGACTTGTCCCAGCTTCCACCTCATTCATTGATATTGCAGATGATACACCGCGGTAAACACACACTTCTGGCCCTCTCCTTCCCTCCCTCCCTTCCTCTCTCCCTCTCTTCCTCCCTCCTCTCATGCACCCAAACGAGAGCACTCTAGTAGTGGTAGCGGAGGCGCTTAATAAATTCAATGTTGGTTCACATTGAAAACTATAGCGAGGAAAGTGTATCAATGTTAGTGCAGCAAGTCTAGTGCACCTTGACTTGGGAGTGCTGCTGGCGTACATCTTGATTAGGGAGTACACCTTATGTACATGTTAACGTGGCGTATATTGTGCCTCGGCACCAGCAGCATCTCCTTGGAAGAAGACCCACGTGTGTCAGACTTCACTTAACAGCAGGTGAGTGAGAGTCAGAGGGAGGGAGGAAGACAGGAGGAAGAGGGATGGAAGGATTAAATGAAAAGGTGAAGAGAAGAGGGGGAAATAAGATGAAAGGATGAAGAGAAAGAGGTAGGTAGGGGAGATGTAGGTTGGTAGTGGAGGGGGTGGGAAAGTAGAGTCAACACTTGGATGTGTATATAAAGTCAGTCCATGGGTGTGGTACTACATTCAAAATTATTTGCACTTCACGATTATTGGCATTGAAGAATTTTTGACTGGTAGTGAACAGGTTAGGTACAGCCTTCATGATGCTTAGTGTAGTAAATAAGTTGTAAACCCAAGTAATGAAGCAGCCAGTCTGTACCACTACCAGGCTTCTGCTGCCTCCTCCACGTTCTTGACATCTCTGCACTCAAAACATGCAAATAATGTAAAATTTATTTGCAACAGAGCTCTGTTATGTGAAAGGCAGGGATCCCTCATATAAACGTTTTGTATTAAATATAACAGAGTATATAAAGTCATTTAAATATACGTGACTCCCCGTTTATGTTGGATTATTAAGAATGAGGCAGAGAAGGCAAAAATATTGGGAATGTTTTAGCAAGAGAAAAGGTTGAGTAAAGAGAAGGTGCACGGAAAAGTACCACGTTGCGGCTTTATAGTTACAGCAGTTGTAACGTTTGTGTATATGAGCGAGGCAGGACTAGAGTGACACTTGTGTTATACTTGGTTGGTCAGGCATCTCCTGCAGGAGTTTGTCTAGCTTCCTCTTAAAGAATTATATCTGGACCACAGATGTTGACAGTGCTCTCTAACGATGTTTGTCACCACCTCTCATTAGGTTTCTTCTGCACTTTCTTTTTATTATCTCACGATTCAGTATGTCATGGTAATGTGCATATTCATTACCTGTTCTTTGAGTATTTTCCATGTATAGATTATGATGTCATACCTCACAGAAGAAGTTCAAAGGGAACAAAGGGCCATACAGGATATTGCAAGAAACCCAAAATATTTCTATTCCTACGCAGAACCCAAGCTAAGAACTACTGTAGAATTGGACCACTGCTGAGAGGAGATTCGTGTACTGACGATGAACAAGAAATAAGTGAAAACCTAAAAGAACAGTATGAGTCGGTGTTCAGCAACCCACAAAATGATAGCATGGTAGAAAATACAGAAATATTTTTCACTCCAGAAGAAGGCCGCGCAGATCAACTAACTGACGTTAGTACAAATCCCACAGTTTTCGAAAAAGAAATGGAAAGCATGTTCACTCACTCAGCACCTGGACCAGATTCTTGGAATGTTCTGTTTATAAAGAAGTGCAAAGTACCACTAGCAGGAGCCCTCAGTATTCTTTAGAGAAAGAGCTTAGATCTAGGTGAAATACCGGAGGTCTTAAAGAGTGCAGAGCACTTACTAGGAATTACAGACCGGTAGCCCTAACTTCTCACATTATAAAAATATTCGAAAGAGTGATGAGACAGCAGATTACAAATTTCATGGACCAGCACAACCAGCATAACCCGAACCAGCATGGTTTTAGAGCAGGACGATCATGTCTGTCACAGCTGATGAACCACTATGACAGAATTGTGGAGGCATTGGAAGATGACCAAAACGCAAATGTGATTTACACAGATTTTGCAAAGGCGTTTGACAAATGCGATCATGGAGTGATAGCGCACAAAATGAAGGCCATGGGCATTACGGGGGAGGTAGGCAGATGGATTTTCGGGTTCCTAACACACACAACACAAAAAGTAGTAGTGAACAGGGCAAGATCCAGCATCAGCGAGGTCAAAAGCTCAGTGCCTCAAGGCACTGTCCTGGCACCTCTGCTGTTTCTCATCTCAGACAAAAACACCCGGCACACTTTGTATCATCATTTGCAAATGACACTAAAAGAAGCATGAAAGTCACTACGGTAGAGGACACTGAAAAAGTACAGGAAGACATAACCAGGGTTTTCCAGTGGGCAGTGGAGAACAACATGACGTTCAATGATAAGTTCCAGCTGCTTAGGTATGGAAAGAATGAAGAACTCAAAAGGAACACTACAAAGCTCAAGAGGGTCACTAAATAGAGCGTAAGGAACACGTAAAAGACCTGAGAATAATTATGTCAGCTGACCTTTATTTTAAAGACCATAAGACAAAGATCACGACAGCCAGGAAGATGACTGGGTGGGTATTGAGAACTTTCAAAACAAAGGAAATAATGCCAGTGGTGACACTCTTCAAATCACAAGTGTTCAGTGCTGACGGCCCTGTTCCAAGCAGGAGAAATATCACATTGAGCCAGTAAAGCACTTAAACTACTGGGAACGCCTTCACGTCTTGAACATGTACTCATTGGAGCGAAGGAGAGAGAGATATATGATAATATATACCTGGAAAGTACTCGAGGATCTGGTCCCAAATCTGCACACTGCCATAACAACATACTGGAGTGAAAAATATGGGAGGAAGTGTAAAATAAACCTAGTGAGGAGCAGGGGTGCTGTGGGGACAATAAGGGAACACTGTATCAACATCCGGGGTCCCAGGCTATTCAAAATCTTACCAGAAGATATCAGAAACACTGCTGGGACAAGAGTAGAAGCCTTCAAGAGGAAACTGGACAAGTATCTTCACCAGGTGCCAGATCAACCAGGCTGTGATGGATATGTAGGGCAGTGGGCCTCCAGCAGCAACAGCCTGGTTGACCAGGCAAGCACCAGACGAGCCTTGCCCGTGGCCGGGCTCAGAGAGTAGATAAACTCTCGAAACTCTTCAAAGGTATATCAAAGGTATGTTGTATGTTTGGAAATCAATCTTTAGTTGTGGTGGTGGTATTTTATTGGTCAGGAAACATATGTATCCTGACCAAGTGTTCCTCACTCGGGTCTCAGTCGTATAATAACCCATTTAACTAGAGGTTTTTGGTCATATGAGCGAGGCCTTCTACTAGCTTACCGGCAAACTTCGTAAAGATGGAAGATCACCATTGTTTGTGTGTATCTGAATGTACAGTAGTGTTCATACTGTTCTTGACCACTGTAAGTTGATAAGTACCGACAAAACAGAGTTGGTTGTGTGAGCATGTAGACGACCTCCAGCCACCTTTATGTAGTGTAATACAGGTTAGCACTGCCTCACTTATTATGGGCCAGCCTACACTTAGCGGCGGCTGTTTAGTACTAGTGAGGCTGAAATTGTTCTTGAAGTTTTAAAATGTCGATTGACAATTCTAGTGATGAATCTTATCTCTTTATTTTAACGTATGTACATATTTATAATGTAGTCCAATTTTTTCCCCTTCCATTCTTATTTTTCTGTGTTCTGTTTATGATGACTGACATATCTTAAAATATTTCTACGGTATAATAGGATAAGCCATTTAGAGGTGGTATTTCTGAAGCAACAGAAACTACAAATGTGCTGGAAAGATCCTCTGAAGCTGCTGAACCATTAATGGAATATGTGATGACATCCTCACTGCCCTACTGAAGTCTTCCATCCCAGGCTGACAAATTTTAAAACTATGTATGAAATACATCCTGCATGATGGAATGTGATAGATAAACATACATACAGCAACTTTTGTTCCCACTGTATAGTAACTATCATGCAGTGTAGTGTAGCAGCATATTGTTGATATATCCAATTTTGTTTAGAAAAGAGACACCACGGATGAACCTGGCCGATCACACCAGTAACCAGAAATCTTCTCCAGGTAGACTCCAGGTAAACCCTCCCTCCTTCCCTCCCTCCCCTCCCTCCACGTTCTTTCCCTCCCTGAATGGCTAATCCAATCTGTTGTTTCGCCAGTGCCTAGTTTGCGCCTCTGTTCCTTTGTCACTTCATGTTCTATTTTCCTCTGCCACCCCCTCTTCTCTACCTGTGTTCACATTTTCTCACCTTTGCCGCCACCTCTTCTCTCCAGTGTTCATCACCTCACTTCTGCCATCCCCACCCACTCTTCTCTACACTGCTCGAAGCTGTATGGTAAATAGTTCGGTTAGCAATATAGATGACCCACAATTCATTATAATATTTGCAGTATGTTATGGTGTGGCTGGATAACAATAAAAGCACTCTACTCCTCCTCCCTCTCCGCATCATCCCCCTCCCCCTCTTCCCCCCCCCCATCCCCCTCCTCCGGTTCTGCCGCTGCTAAAGTTGAGAGAGCCATCAGTGCAGATGCTCTGTCTGATGACGTTTTTTATATGTAGATTATAAGTGCGTTTTGAAATGATGTGTTTGTTAGTTACCATTTTATCCTAGGCACATGTCAATTAGAAACTAGGCCTGTTGTATGTGCGTGCGTATATGTGTGTGTGTTTGTGTGTGTGTGTGTGTGTGTGTGTGTGTGTGTGTGTGTGTGTGTGTGTGTGTGTGTGTGTGTGTAAATAGGGATTATGTTCATATTGAAATGGGTGCTGAGTTGAAATGTTGATTGTACACAAGCAGATTAAATTTGAAAGAGAACGCAGAAAAAATGTCCAGACTAAGAAACTAGGTTAGTGAATGCTTAGAAACTAGTAGTGTGTGTCACAAGAAAGGAACTGTAACATACATAGATATAGAAGAGAGACAGTAGAAACACCAGAGAATGAAAAGAACTTTCAAGAAATTGTGAAAAAGTCTTAAATTTTATAATTATCCACATACGCAAATTTGTAAAAAGCCCCTGTAGAGTTGAGCCGCAACTGGCAAACACCAATGACGATAACGAGATGAGCGAAATTCTGAAAAAAAAATCGTATGAATGAATGTTGTAATAATAACAATCTTATATTTCTACAAGTACGTGTACAAGGAAGGATAAGGTGAACAATAGAATTGACGAGAGGTAAAAGGCGAGTGGTGCACTGAGGAGTCTGTGGAGACAAAGAACTTTATCCATGAAAGCAAAGAGGGGAATGTATGAGAGTATAGTTATACCAATGTTCTTACACTATATGGGTGTGAGGCATGGTTGGTGGAGATTGCAACGAGGAGAAGGTTGGAGGCAGTGGAGATGTCATGTCTGAGGGCAATGTGTGGTGTGAATATACTACAGAGAATTCGTAATTTGGAGATTAGGAGAAGGTGCGGGATTACCAAAACTATTATCCAGAGGGCTGAGGAGGAGTTATTGAGATGGTTTGGACATGTAGAGAGGAAGGAACAAAATAGAATGACTACGAGAGTATACAGTTCTGTAGTGGAGGGAAGACGGGGTAGGGGTCGGCCTAGGAAAGGTTGGAGGGAGGGGGTAAAGGGAGTTTCGTGTGCTAGGGGCTTGGACTTCCAGCAAGCATGCATGAGCATGTTAGACAGGAGCGAATGGAGACAAATGGTTTTCAGGACTTGACGTACTGTTGGAGTGTAAGCAAGGTAACATTTATGAAGGGATTCAGGGAAACCGGCAGGCCGGACTTGAGTCCTGGAGATGGGAAGTACAGTGTCTGCACTCTGAAGGAGGGTTTTAATGTTACAGTTTTATAACTGTAGTATAAGCATGCCTCTGGCAAGACAATGATGGAGTGAATGATGAAAGTTTTTCTTTTTCGGGCCACCCTGCCTTGGTGGGAAACGGCCAATGTGTTAATAACGAAAATAATAATATGTACAAGGTATACAGGCCTAGCTGAAATGAATGACATATTACACCTTGTTATGCAGAGCATTTCGGGCAAATTAGGTAAATTTTGTCCCCAGGATGCTACCCACACCAGTCGATTAACACCCAGGTATCTATTTTATACTGATGGGTGAACAGGGACAGCAGGTGTTTTATGGAAACACATCTTAATGTTTCCAGCCCTACCAAGGATCGACCCCCGACTTGTGTGTGAGCTGAGTGCGCCAACAATCGAGCTACGGGACACCGCCAAGAGAGTCAAGGCTGATGATAAGTTTTTCACTGCCTCTCCTCACCTTTTATATCGTATATCTGACATAAGCACAACTCCGGAGTTCGAAAAAAAGCACATTGATACATGCAGCATCTGGACCTGATTCATATAACTTATTTCTACAGCTTCTCAATACGAAGGTGCCAGTAGAGTGCTGGCAAAAAAAAAAAAAACAGATCAGTAGTACTAATATCATAAGAAGCTTTGAAAATGTGATGAGAGACCAATTAAGAACATACTGCAGATTCTGTGTATTACAGTGAGGACTCTTGAAATAATTGTTGAAAATGGGTAATTTGTGTGTGTTGAAAAGTAGAGTTTGTGTTGATATAAGGAGAATGTTACAATAGGGATCGTGTTAAAAGGGAAAATAATCTGTTGAAATTGGGACTGAGTACTGAACGAAGGTAATATTTTGAATTGGGGCTTGTTTTGAAATGTAATTAAGCGTTATATAACTTTTATAAACATGTTAACTGTGCCGCATACTAATTATCATGGCGTATCGCTGAACATGTACTGGTCAGTGATCGCCATGGCAATACTAGGTAATAAAGTTTGATCCAAGGAAAAGAGGAGTCGCAACATAAAACTTGAGTTGCTGCATACACAAACATAAATATTTTGTGTTTCAAGATGTTAGTGATGGCAGAGCAAATGATGTATGAGCTGTGTGTGTATACTAACCTAATTATGGTTGCAGGGGTTGATTCATAGCTCCTGGCCCCGCATCAACACGGGCCGCTACTAGGTATACTTTCCCTTCTCCATGATCTTTATCATACCTCTTCTTAAAGCTCTGTATGGACCCTGCCTCCACTATATCACTTTCCAGACTATTCCACTTACTGACAACTGTGACTGAAGAAATTCTTCCTAACATCCCTGTGTCTCGTCTGAGTCTTCAACTTCCAATTGTGACCCCTTGTTTCTGTATCTCATCTCTGAAACATCCTGTCCCTATATATCTTGTCAATTCCTCTCAGTATTTTATGTCGATATCATGTCCCCCCTACCCCTCCTGTCCTCCAGTGTTCTCAGGTCGATTTACTTTAACCTCTCCTCGTAGGACATGCCCCTTAGCTCCGGGACTGGTCTTGTTGCAAACCTTTGCACTGTCTCTAATAAGATGTATAGAGTCTTGAACGATTCCTTACTGAGGTGTCGAAACGCTATTCTTAGGTTTGCTAGGAGTCCATCTGCTGCAGTAGTTATTTGGTTGATGTGCGCCACAGGAGATGTGCTCAGTATTATACTTGCTCCCAAAACTTTTCCGTGAGTGAGGTTTGCAGTCTTTGGCACCCTAGCCTGTACTCTGCGGTCTTCTTTGTCCTTCCCCAATATTCATGACTTTTCATTTGGTGGGGCCAGTTTCTGGACCAAACCTGCAGTCTGTCCAGATCCCTTTGTAGTCCTGCCTGATCGTCGTCCGATTGAAATCTCCTCATTAGCTTCATATCGTCTGGAAACAGGGACACTCCTGAGACTATACCTTCCTTCATGTGATTCACATATACCAGAAACAGCACCGGGCCTAGGACTGATTCCTGTGGAACCCCACTAGTCACAGGTGCCCACTCTGACACCTCGTCACATACCATGACTCGTTGTTGCCTCCTGTCAGGTATTCTCTCATTCATTGCAGTGCCTTTCCTCTTATACATGCCTGATCATCTAGCATTTGCACTAATATATTATATATATATATATATATATATATATATATATATATATATATATATATATATATATATATATATATATATATATATATATATATCTGTGTGTGTGTGTGTGTGTGTGTGTGTGTGTGTGTGTGTGTGTGTGTGTGTGTGTGTGTGTGTGTCAGCGTCTTTAACTCATGTGAAGCACCTGATGAATGATGGGTGCTGCAGGGAGAGTAGTGGAGGGTGCTGACGGGGGAGTAGTGGAGGGTGCTGCTGGGAGAGTAGTGGAGGGTGCTGCTGGGAGAGTAGTGGAGGGTGCTGCTGGGAGAGTAGTGGAGGGTGCTGCAGGGAGAGTAGTAGAGGGTGCTGCTGGGAGAGTAGTGGAGGGTGCTGCTGGGAGAGTAGTGGAGGGTGCTGCTGGGAGAGTAGTGGAGGGTGTTGTAAGGAGAGTAGTGGAGGGTGCTGCTGGGAGAGTAGTAGAGGGTGTTGTAAGGAGAGTAGTGGAGGGTGCTGCTGGGAGAATAGTGGAGGGTACTGCAGGGAGAGTAGTGGAGGGTGCTGCAGGGAGAGTAGTGGAGGGTGCTGCTGGGAAAGTAGTGGAGGGTGTTGTAAGGAGAGTAGTGGAGGGTGCTGCTGGGAGAGTAGTGGAGGGTGCTGCTGGGAGAGTAGTGGAGGGTGCTGCTGGGAGAGTAGTGGAGGGTGCTGCAGGGAGAGTAGTGGAGGGTGCTGCTGAGAGAGTAGTGGAGGGTGCTGCTGGGAGAGTAGTGGAGGGTGTTGTAAGGAGAGTAGTGGAGGGTGCTGCTGGGAGAGTAGTAGAGGGTGTTGTAAGGAGAGTAGTGGAGGGTGCTGCTGGGAGAATAGTGGAGGGTACTGCAGGGAGAGTAGTGGAGGGTGCTGCAGGGAGAGTAGTGAAGGGTGCTGCAGGGAGGGTAGTGGAGGGTGCTGCTGGGAGAGTAGTGGAGGGTGCTGCAGGGAGAGTAGTGGAGGGTACTGCAGGGAGAGTAGTGGAGGGTGCTGCAGGGAGAGTAGTGGAGGGTGCTGCAGGGAGAGTAGTGGAGGGTGCTGCTGGGAGAGTAGTGGAGGGTGCTGCACGAAGAGTAGTGGAGGGTGCTGCTGGGAGAATAGTGGAGGGTGTTGTAAGGAGAGTAGTGGAGGGTGCTGCTGGGAGAGTAATGGAGGGTGCTGCTGGGAGAGCAGTGGAGGGTGCTGCTGGCAGAGTAGTGGAGGGTGCTGCTGGCAGAGTAGTGGAGGGTGCTGTTGGGAGAGTAGTGGAGGGTGCTGCAGGGAGAGTACTTGAGGGTGCTGCTGGGAGAGTAGTGGAGGGTGCTGCAGGGAGAGAAGTGGAGGGTGCTGCTGGCAGAGTAGTGGAGGGTGCTGCTGAGAGAGTAGTGGAGGGTGCTGCTGGGAGAGTAGTGGAGGGTGCTACTGGGAGAGTAGTGGAGGGTGCTGTTGGGAGAGCAGTGGAGGGTGCTGCTGGCAGAGTAGTGGAGGGTGCTGCTGGCAGAGTAGTGGAGGGTGCTGCTGAGAGAGTAGTGGAGGGTGCTGCTGGGAGAGTAATGGAGGGTGCTACTGGGAGAGTAGGGGAGGGTGCTGTTGGGAGAGTAGTGGACGGTGCTGCTGGCAGAGTAGTGGAGGGTGCTGCTGGCAGAGTAGTGGAGGGTCCTGCTGAGAGAGTAGTGGAGGGTGCTACTGGGAGAGTAGGGGAGGGTGCTGTTGGGAGAGTAGTGGAGGGTGCTGCAGGGAGAGTACTTGAGGGTGCTGCTGGTAGAGTAGTGGAGGGTGCTGCAGGGAGAGTACTGGAGGGTGCTGCTGGGAGAGTAGTGGAGGGTGCTGCAGGGAGAGTAGTGGAGGGTGCTGCAGGGAGAGTACTGGAGGGTGCTGCTGGGAGAGTAGTGGAGGGTGCTGCTGGGAGAGTAATGAAGGGTGCTGCAGGGAGAGTACTGGAGGGTGCTGCTGGGAGAGCAGTGGAGGGTGCTGCAGGGAGAGTAGTGGAGGGTGCTGCTGAGAGAGTAGTGGAGGGTGCTACTGGGAGAGTAGGGGAGGGTGCTGTTGGGAGAGTAGTGGAGGGTGCTGCAGGGAGAGTACTTGAGGGTGCTGCTGGGAGAGTAGTGGAGGGTGCTGCAGGGAGAGTACTGGAGGGTGCTGCTGGGAGAGTAGTGGAGGGTGCTGCAGGGAGAGTAGTGGAGGGTGCTGCAGGGAGAGTACTGGAGGGTGCTGCTGGGAGAGTAGTGGAGGGTGCTGCTGGGAGAGTAATGAAGGGTGCTGCAGGGAGAGTACTGGAGGGTGCTGCTGGGAGAGCAGTGGAGGGTGCTGCAGGGAGAGTAGTGGAGGGTGCTGCTGGGAGAGTAGTGGAGGGTGCTGCTGGGAGAGTAGTGGAGGGTGCTGGTGGGAGAGTAGTGGAGGGTGCTGCAGGGAGAGTAGTGGAGGGTTCTGCAGGGAGAGTAGTGGAGGGTGCTGCAGGGAGAGTAGTGGAGGGTGCTGCAGGGAGAGTACTGGAGGGTGCTGCTGGGAGAGTAGTGGAGGGTGCTGCTGGGAGAGTAGTGGAGGGTGCTGCAGGGAGAGTAGTGGAGGGTGCTGCTGGGAGAGTAGTGGAGGGTGCTGCTGGGAGAGTAGTGGAGGGTGCTGCAGGGAGAGTAGTGGAGGGTGCTGCTGGGAGAGTAATGGAGGGTGCTACTGGGAGAGTAGGGGAGGGTGCTGTACTGGGAGAGTAGTGGAGGGTGCTGTTGGGAGAGTAGTGGAGGCTGTGCTGCTGGCAGAGTAGTGGAGGGTGCTGCTGGCAGAGTAGTGGAGGGTGCTGTTGGGAGAGTAGTGGAGGGTGCTGCAGGGAGAGTACTTGAGGGTGCTGCTGGGAGAGTAGTGGAGGGTGCTGCAGGGAGAGTAGTGGAGGGTGCTGCTGGGAGAGTAGTGGAGGGTGTTGTAAGGAGAGTAGTGGAGGGTGCTGCTGGGAGAGTAGTGGAGGGTGTTGTAAGGAGAGTAGTGGAGGGTGCTGCTGGGAGAGTAGTGGAGGGTGTTGTAAGGAGAGTACTGGAGGGTGCTGCTGGGAGAGTAGTGGAGGGTGCTGCAGGGAGAGTAGTGGAGGGTGCTGCAGGGAGAGTACTGGAGGGTGCTGCTGGGAGAGTAGTGGAGGGTGCTGCTGGGAGAGTAATGAAGGGTGCTGCAGGGAGAGTACTGGAGGGTGCTGCTGGGAGAGCAGTGGAGGGTGCTGCAGGGAGAGTAGTGGAGGGTGCTGCTGGGAGAGTAGTGGAGGGTGCTGGTGGGAGAGTAGTGGAGGGTGCTGGTGGGAGAGTAGTGGAGGGTGCTGCAGGGAGAGTAGTGGAGGGTGCTGCTGAGAGAGTAGTGGAGGGTGCTACTGGGAGAGTAGGGGAGGGTGCTGTTGGGAGAGTAGTGGAGGGTGCTGCAGGGAGAGTACTTGAGGGTGCTGCTGGGAGAGTAGTGGAGGGTGCTGCAGGGAGAGTACTGGAGGGTGCTGCTGGGAGAGTAGTGGAGGGTGCTGCAGGGAGAGTAGTGGAGGGTGCTGCAGGGAGAGTACTGGAGGGTGCTGCTGGGAGAGTAGTGGAGGGTGCTGCTGGGAGAGTAATGAAGGGTGCTGCAGGGAGAGTACTGGAGGGTGCTGCTGGGAGAGCAGTGGAGGGTGCTGCAGGGAGAGTAGTGGAGGGTGCTGCTGGGAGAGTAGTGGAGGTTGCTGCTGGGAGAGTAGTGGAGGGTGCTGGTGGGAGAGTAGTGGAGGGTGCTGCAGGGAGAGTAGTGGAGGGTTCTGCAGGGAGAGTAGTGGAGGGTGCTGCAGGGAGAGTAGTGGAGGGTGCTGCAGGGAGAGTACTGGAGGGTGCTGCTGGGAGAGTAGTGGAGGGTGCTGCTGGGAGAGTAGTGGAGGGTGCTGCAGGGAGAGTAGTGGAGGGTGCTGCAGGGAGAGTAGTGGAGGGTGCTGCTGGGAGAGTAGTGGAGGGTGCTGCAGGGAGAGTAGTGCAGGGAGAGTAGTGGAGGGTGCTGCTGGGAGAGTAGTGGAGGGTGCTGGAGGGTGCTGGGAGAGTAGTGGAGGGTGCTGTAGTGGGAGAGTAGTGGAGGGTGCTGGAGGGTGCTGGGAGAGTAGTGGAGGGTGCTGGGAGAGTAGTTGCAGGGAGAGGAGTGGAGGGTGCTGCAGGGAGAGTAGTGGAGGGTGCTGCTGGGAGAGTAGTGGAGGGTGCTGGGGGGAGAGTAGTGGTGGGTGCAGGGAGAGTAGTGGAGGGTGCTGGTGGGAGAGTAGTGGAGGGTGCTGGTGGGAGAGTAGTGGAGAGTGCTGGTGGGAGAGTAGTGGAGGGTGCTGCAGGGAGAGTAGTGGAGGGTGCTGCTGGGAGAGTAGTGGAGGGTGTTGTAAGGAGAGTAGTGGAGGGTGCTGCTGGGAGAGTAGTGGAGGGTGCTGCTGGGAGAGTAGTGGAGGGTGCTGCTGGGAGAGTAGTGAAGGGTGCTGCAGGGAGAGTAGTGGAGGGTGCTGCTGGGAGAGTAGTGGAGGGTGCTGCTGGGAGAGTAGTGGAGGGTGTTGTAAGGAGAGTAGTGGAGGGTGCTGGTGGGAGAGTAGTAGAGGGTGTTGTAAGGAGAGTAGTGGAGGCTGCTGCTGGGAGAGTAGTGGAGGGTGCTGCAGGGAGAGTAGTGGAGGGTGCTGCAGGGAGAGTAGTGGAGGGTGCTGCTGGGAGAGTAGTGGAGGGTGTTGTAAGGAGAGTAGTGGAGGGTGCTGCTGGGAGAGTAGTGGAGGGTGCTGGTGGGAGAGTAGTGGAGGGTGCTGGTGGGAGAGTAGTGGAGGGTGCTGGTGGGAGAGTAGTGGAGGGTGCTGGTGGGAGAGTAGTGGAGGGTGCTGGTGGGAGAGTAGTGGAGGGTGCTGGTGGGAGAGTAGTGGAGGGTGCTGGTGGGAGAGTAGTGGAGGGTGCTGGTGGGAGAGTAGTGGAGGGTGCTGGTGGGAGAGTAGTGGAGGGTGCTGGTGGGAGAGTAGTGGAGGGTGCTGGTGGGAGAGTAGTGGAGGGTGCTGGTGGGAGAGTAGTGGAGGGTGTTGGTGGGAGAGTAGTGGAGGGTGCTGGTGGGAGAGTAGTGGAGGGTGCTGGTGGGAGAGTAGTGGAGGGTGTTGTAGTGGAGGGTGCTGGTGGGAGAGTAGTGGAGGGTGCTGGTGGGAGAGTAGTGGAGGGTGCTGGTGGGAGAGTAGTGGAGGGTGCTGGTGGGAGAGTAGTGGAGGGTGCTGGTGGGAGAGTAGTGGAGGGTGCTGGTGGGAGAGTAGTGGAGGGTGCTGGTGGGAGAGTAGTGGAGGGTGCTGGTGGGAGAGTAGTGGAGGGTGCTGGTGGGAGAGTAGTGGAGGGTGCTGGTGGGAGAGTAGTGGAGGGTGCTGGTGGGAGAGTAGTGGAGGGTGGTGGTGGAGGGTGTTGGTGGGAGAGTAGTGGAGGGTGCTGGTGGGAGAGTAGTGGAGGGTGCTGGTGGGAGAGTAGTGGAGGGTGCTGCTGGGAGAGTAGTGGAGGGTGTTGTAAGGAGAGTAGTGGAGGGTGCTGGTGGGAGAGTAGTGGAGGGTGCTGGTGGGAGAGTAGTGGAGGGTGCTGGTGGGAGAGTAGTGGAGGGTGCTGGTGGGAGAGTAGTGGAGGGTGCTGGTGGGAGAGTAGTGGAGGGTGCTGGTGGGAGAGTAGTGGAGGGTGTTGTAAGGAGAGTAGTGGAGGGTGCTGGTGGGAGAGTAGTGGAGGGTGCTGGTGGGAGAGTAGTGGAGGGTGCTGCTGGGAGAGTAGTGGAGGGTGCTGGTGGGAGAGTAGTGGAGGGTGCTGGTGGGAGAGTAGTGGAGGGTGCTGGTGGGAGAGTAGTGGAGGGTGCTGGTGGGAGAGTAGTATAGGGTGCTGGTGGGAGAGTAGTGGAGGGTGCTGGTGGGAGAGTAGTGGAGGGTGCTGGTGGGAGAGTAGTGGAGGGTGTTGTAAGGAGAGTAGTGGAGGGTGCTGGTGGGAGAGTAGTGGAGGGTGCTGGTGGGAGAGTAGTGGAGGGTGCTGCTGGGAGAGTAGTGGAGGGTGCTGGTGGGAAAGTAGTGGAGGGTGCTGGTGGGAGAGTAGTGGAGGGTGCTGGTGGGAGAGTAGTGGAGGGTGCTGGTGGGAGAGTAGTATAGGGTGCTGGTGGGAGAGTAGTGGAGGGTGCTGGTGGGAGAGTAGTGGAGGGTGCTGGTGGGAGAGTAGTATAGGGTGCTGGTGGGAGAGTAGTGGAGGGTGCTGGTGGGAGAGTAGTGGAGGGTGCTGGTGGGAGAGTAGTGGAGGGTGCTGGTGGGAGAGTAGTGGAGGGTGTTGGTGGGAGAGTAGTGGAGGGTGCTGGTGGGAGAGTAGTGGAGGGTGCTGGTGGGAGAGTAGTGGAGGGTGCTGGTGGGAGAGTAGTGGAGGGTGCTGGTGGGAGAGTAGTGGAGGGTGCTGGTGGGAGAGTAGTGGAGGGTGCTGGTGGGAGAGTAGTGGAGGGTGCTGGTGGGAGAGTAGTGGAGGGTGCTGGTGGGAGAGTAGTGGAGGGTGCTGGTGGGAGAGTAGTGGAGGGTGCTGGTGGGAGAGTAGTGGAGGGTGCTGGTGGGAGAGTAGTGGAGGGTGCTGGTGGGAGAGTAGTGGAGGGTGCTGCTGGGAGAGTAGTGGAGGGTGCTGGTGGGAGAGTAGTGGAGGGTGCTGCTGGGAGAGTAGTGGAGGGTGCTGCTGGGAGAGTAGTGGAGGGTGCTGGTGGGAGAGTAGTGGAGGGTGCTGGTGGGAGAGTAGTGGAGGGTGGTTACTACAGTACCAGGAGAGGTGTTAGTGACGTACTAATGGTTACTTTCACTCACATTACAGAAGTATATAATACTTTATCTCCAGACTGATTGAAATGTAATGACTTTTATTGGGAATCTAATTGGAATCTAAAACTGTTGATTTGTAACTCATTGAAATATAGAAATATTCACTGACGATTTATTGAAACGTTGAATTTATTGTCACTTCTAAAACGTCGTAACTTCTACAACCGAGAACGATGCCATGATTCCTTGAACCGTTCACTGAAAATACCGACTCTTTATTTTAACGTCCAACCCTTGAAACTTTCAAACCCTTATTGAAACATACAGGCTGACATACAGGCTGACATACAGGCTGACATACAGGCTGACATACAGGCTGACATACAGGCTGACATACAGGCTGATATACAGGCTGATATACAGGCTGATATACAGGCTGACATACAGGCTGACATACAGTGCTGACGGCCCCGTTCAGGGCAGGAGAAATATCGGAGCTGGAACAAATACAGAGATCGTTTACGGCTCACATTGAGTCAGTAAAGCACCTAAACTACTGGGAACACCTGCAAGTCTTGAACATGTACTCATTGGAGCGGAGGAGAGAGAGGTACATGATAATATATACCTGGAAGGTACTCGAGGGCCTGGTCCCAAATCTGCACACTGCCATAACAACATACTGGAGTGAGAAATATGGAAGTGTAAAATAAACCCAGTGAGGAGCAGGGGTGCGGTGGGGACAATAAGGGAACACTGTATCAACATCCGGGGTCCCAGACTTTTCAACATCTTACCAGAAGATATCAGAAACACTGCTGGAACAAGTGTTGAAGCCTTCAAGAGGAAACTGGACAAGTATCTTCACCAGGTGCCAGATCAACCAGGCTGTGATGGATATGTAGGGCAGCGGGCCTCCAGCAGCAACAGCCTGGTTGACCAGGCAAGCACCAGACGAGCCTGGCCCGTGGCCAGGCTTCGGAAGTAGAAAAACTCTTGAGACTCATCAAATTTGGAAACCACCTTTGTAAATCAGTATAGGTCAAACTCAAAGCACTGAGAGTGAAAGTTCCATGTGGGAAACTTGAGAGTAATAATGTCATAAAATACCACACATTCGGGGATCCCAACACATGTTGCTATTTCTTCTGCAAGGAAGATGATAGGCTGGATGACTCGAACTTTTGAGACAAGAGATGCTGATCCAGGCTACAATACTGTTGTATACTAAGGGTCCCCTTCAAGACGGGCGAGATTGCTGAGCTGGAAAAAGTTTACGCTCAGTGAGGCATATATCTGGAAATGCTTGTAGTCCCTTCAACTATTCTTTGGAACAAAGATGAGAATGGTACCTACCTGGATTCTACCTTGAGGTTGTTCCAGGAGTCAGGCCCCCCCCCCCTCCCGGTGTATCAGGGCCTGATCAACCAGTCTGTTACTCCTGGCCGCACGTAATCCAATGTACAAACTACAGCCCGGCTGATCGGGCACTAACTTCAGGTATCTCTCCCTCTTGCTTGCAGGCTCTACTAATGAATAGAAGTAACATAAATCTAAGTGCTCTAAGTTTTCTGGCTACTGTGTTTGTAAGATTTACTACGTGGTTCTTCATAGTTTGGAATGAAGTTTCTCCCCAAGGATATCGACCTCATCTCTGGGTTCCACAACACCCCCATTCATTTTTAACACTCCTCCAGCATCACCATCATAATGCACAGAGACTATCATTTGTGTTTTCTCAGTTGGAAATGTAACGTGTTATCGTTTTCTCCAGGCTGATATAGCTGTAAACTGGGGATTGATGTAACTGAGAGTAGCTGGCATTTCCTCTCTTGGATAAGTAAATGTCAGAGTACAGTCATCTGCACATGCATGGAATTTAGGATGAACTGAAAAATGTCATTAAAGTAGACATTACGTAACAATGGCCCAATCACACTTCCCTGTAGAACATTGGCACCAATAGTGTCTTGCTGTCTCAATAAGAACTACGCTTATAGATCTTCCTTGAGAGTAATCGCTCAGGAGGCATTATGCAGAGCCAGCGACTCCTGGTGCATGCAGCTTTGCCGAGAGTCCCTGGTGCCAAACTCGGTCGAAAGTACCAATTATATTCAGTGCTACTACACATCTTGGATCCATCCAGTGACTGGTGCCACGTAATGGAGAGGTTTAACAGCAAAGTGATCTTTTCTGAAGCCATATTGACGGTCATAAAGAAGCAAGTAGTAATTGAAAAGTCCTGTCATCTGCAGTGAGATTATTGTCTCAAGAATCTTGCCAGTGATTGAAAAGAGTGATACTGGTTTGTAGTTGCTATTTTTCACTGTGCTAGTCAGTTCTGACAGATGCGAGTTAGAAGTGATTCTAGCTGGACTGCACATTATTCAACTATCTTGGGCTCAACTTATCTGGGCCTACAGCCTTTTTCTTGGTCCAGGGATTTATGAAAATACACTTTGTCCTGCCTTAGCGTCACCTTTGACAACTGACACAATTCTTGTGGCTAACAAACGAGGTTTCTTTGCTTGATCAGGAATTTGTATCTTGGCAGCAAAGTCAGCTTACTCCTGACTGCTGGTAGAAATTGTTCCATCCTGCCGAATAAGAGGTTCACCATCAGGCTTTGGAGTCCACCCTACCTGATGCCAGTTTTCCTTCCATCTAGAGACGGCCCGGTTTGGACTTCAATTTGCCAACAGATAAAAATAAACACACACTAAACACAGATACAAACACAGTGTGTGTGTGTGTGTGTGTGTGTCCTGGTCCTTGCTCCCTGTAAGTCACGGCGCAGCATTTTTGACCGTGGGAGGTTCCTTTATGACGGAGAAAGGCACTTAATTCACGGAATTAGAGCTGCCCTATCCTTGGATGGATCCATCATCACCTGATTACCTCTCATTCGACAATGTTTTGCCTTTGTTTTAGTTTTATAAAACATGACCAGAGAGAGAGAGAGAGAGAGAGAGAGAGAGAGAGAGAGGTGAAGGGGGTCTGATAGATATTTGAAAATTAGAGGAAAACAAAATCTTGTAAAACTAATGTTACTTTTTTTTGTTGTTTTCCCAGAAGATGGTTGAAGTTTATATTGTGTAAATGAGAGAGTGCTTCGTAAGATTAAACTGAAGGTAGAAAAGCTTGTTGACAATAACTCGCTTTACTGCGCTTAATAGCAGAAGCGGAAATTGCTTGGCACTATTGGTGACCTTAACGGGATTCTCTGCTGGAAATTCAATTTGGTTTGATTGCGGCCGCCACCTTGACGAGTGCAGTAGTAGTAGTAGCAGCTGCCTTTGTACTTCTCCATATGCTCACTGCCAACCTAGCCTAATGTTTTTCGGAAATTTTTCTACCAGATGCCCCCTGTTAATGTCTTAATACTTCCTATAAACTTTACAGATGCTATTTTCTTTATTTTAAGTTACGTAAGGTTTGCCTAAGTTACAAAAACTTAAAAAAAAAATGTACATTTAACGAATAAACAAGTATAAAAAAAAGTCCGCGATAGGTCTGGCAATGAAGTGTTAGTCATGATAGAACACTATCGACATCACGACTCTTCACCTGTTACCAGCGGATAACTAGGCTGTGATAGATATATGAGCCAGGGGATGGGGGCGTAAAGAGAAACAGTTTGGTTAAACAGGCAATCAACAGAAAAGCCTGGCTCCAGGGCGGGTTGCAAGGGTACGAAAACTAATAAACTGCCACAGGTATATCACACAAGTTTTTGTACCTTGGCAGGGTATCCCCCCCCTCCCCTCCCCTACTACCCCTCTTGTCTTGTATGTTAAAACGTGTCAATAATAATAATAATAATAATAATAATAATATTACACGCTGTATCTGTGATAAACTTGTGAACAGTTTCGAGAGTTTTCTGCCCTCGCAGCCCGGCCTGGACCCAGGCCGGGCTGCGAGGGTAGACAGCCAAAAGCAACAGCCTGTTCAACCAGTCTGTTGCTGTTAGCGGTGTCCTGGTGAAGGTAGTGATAAATTTTCTTGGATCTAAATGTACTTTACTATTAACCTACAGTTTGGAATGGAAACCTTATATGACTTTTGGGGAGTCCTTGAGCATTATGAAGGTACGACTGTTGGGTTGGTGATACTAGTGGTTAGTGACTGGTTGAGGTGGATTAGTGGTAGATACTGGTAGGTAGATGTTACATCATGTGTCACCGGGTATATAGTGGCAGTGTGTGTTGACGCGCCTGAAGCGGAAGCGTGCCAGGAGACTCCAGTGGTAACATTACCAGGAGACTCCAGTGGTAACATTACCAGGAGTCTCCAGTGGTAACATTACCAGGAGACTCCAGTGGTAACATTACCAGGAGACTCCAGTGGTAACATTACCAGGAGACTCCAGTGGTAACATTACCAGGAGACTCCAATGGTAACATTACAAGGAGACTCCAGTGGTAACATTACCAGGAGACTCCAGTGGTAACATTACCAGGAGACTCCAGTGGTAACATTACCAGGAGACTCCAGTGGTAACATTACCAGGAGACTCCAATGGTAACATTACCAGGAGACTCCAGTGGTAACATTACCAGGAGACTCCAGTGGTAACATTACCAGGAGACTCCAATGGTAACATTACAAGGAGACTCCAGTGGTAACATTACCAGGAGACTCCAGTGGTAACATTACCAGGAGACTCCAGTGGTAACATTACCAGGAGACTCCAGTGGTAACATTACCAGGAGACTCCAATGGTAACATTACCAGGAGACTCCAGTGGTAACATTACCAGGAGACTCCAGTGGTAACATTACCAGGAGACTCAGTGGTAACATTACCAGGAGACTCCAGTGGTAACATTACCAGGAGACTCCAGTGGTAACATTACCAGGAGACTCCAGTGGTAACATTACCAGGAGACTCCAGTGGTAACATTACCAGGAGACTCCAGTGGTAACATTACCAGGAGACTCCAGTGGTAACATTACCAGGAGACTCCAGTGGTAACATTAATGTGTTGTGGTGGAGCCTGAACCAAGTAGGCTCTTGCTGCATCCACTCCCCCCTCCCCTCCCCCCTCCCCTCCCCCCTCCCCTCCCCCCTCCCTCCCTTCCAGCAAATTACCCACCTGTGTACCTGTGCTCATATGGAATACAATACTATACTACAATACTACTTAATACAATTTTCAACCACCCAATTGACTTTCAAAATGCCGAGAAAACTGTATCAAGCGAGTCTGTGGTTGAGAGAAATATAATTGAATCAGGCTTCATAAAAAAAATAGTATTGATTTTAAGATGATTAATAGTTTAGGGTTGTTCAAGTTAGATTCATTTATAATTAATTAAATTAAAGAAGATTTTAAGACATGTGTGACAGGTCCTTCACGCTTCCCACCCGCATACTGGGATGAGTGTAATATCGTAGGCGAGGTGACATCTCAGCCTTCTAAGCTGATAGGTCACCTCACCTACGATATTATAGGATTTGAACTCACGTTTGGAAGGTGACGTAGTTCCCTTCGTCACTTCACTGCAAGTTACTCTGAAGAGTTCTTGAACACGGTCTTAATAATGGTTCTAACTCAACACAACAATATTTAATAACATTATTCGCTTTTTACATTTATGGTTTACAATACCGATAAAATGAAGAATTAGAGACGTACAACATCTGGGTATCTTTATTGTAGACGTTTCGTCATTCAGTGGCTTTGTTAATGTAAATTCTAGGAAATAACTGGAAGACAGTAGAACTATGTACACAAGATGAGGTAATCAGTCCCTCAACCTTGGAGTTGTTGAAGAGTACCGTAGTGAAGAATTTGAAACATAGGCATGAAGATTGGCTCTTATATACTGGCATCAGGACGTGTAGCAGACGAAGACATTATCACTGGCAGGCGGGATTTCCCAGTGGAAGTAGGTCATACCCGAGGGACGGGCCAGTAGTAGTTAAGAAGGTTGTGTAGATGTCCTTCCAATTATGTCCTTGAATTTGTATTGGTATAACCACTGGATGGTGAAACGTCAACAGTAAGATACCCAGATGTTGCACATGTGTCTAATTCTACGTAAAAATTATTCACAATGATGCACAAGCTCAAGAATTGAATTAGTGAAGGAGAGAGGGAACGAGACGTAGGGAGACGCATGGTGCAGGAGGCAGCTGGTATGTTTGTTTACATGAAGTCAGCTGACGACAAGGAACTTCCAAGAGCAGTGGTCTTAGGAGCAGGTCTGAGGATTTAGGCGCCATTCTAGAGGACCCCTGAGTGTAGGCCTTCTCATTGGGTACGAAATATCATCTTTGTTTTTTCAACTAATTCAAAGGGCGGAGAATTAGGTTCATAGAGTGAGAAATTAGTGTTTGTGTGTTATTTTGATTGTGGGTGGTGCTGGCGTGCGCGAGCGTGCAAGAGAGTACACACCACTGCTGATGCGCGGACCCAGTAACCCAGAACTCTGGCTTGCTGAGACAGTGCAATCCAATTTAAGCCGTGTTAAGCCTTTTTGACGGAAAAGGCATTGACCAGGCAAAAAGAACTTGTAAGCACGACCAGATCCACTTATGCAGAGACGGCTTGCAGAAGCAGAACAGGCTAAACTAGTGGCTTAGAACAAGGTACCTGGGTTGGCTTGGCTTTCTGTGGACAGGAACAGCTGAGATAAAGAAGCACTTGCAGAGCCACATATAGTAACAGACTCAACAGGGATGACTTACCACTGACTAGGTTACTCGCTTGCTTGCATGTGTGCTTGCACTGCATAAAATCTGACAGTTTTCGCCTCAGTGGTTCAGAAGAATTGTAGAAACACTAGCAAAGCATTCGTAAACACTGTTGGCCTTAGTGGAAGACTAAGCACTGACCGTTAGAGCTGGTGGTAAGGGTGACAGTGCCCGCTGAGAGACTCCGTGCCGCAGGCAGATTCACTTCACGCCCCAAAATTCACAGAAATCAGTAAGAATTTCGTCACAGCGGCTACCAGATTGTTGTAGGTGTGTTCATGGAGTGTAATGGAGGTGTAGGAGGAATACACAGTTACTCTGCCCATAGTTTATTAGGTAGATGGTCGTGACAACCACCAGCCGTAATCCTATGGGCATCGCTAACCTTTCAGTGACTCAAGATAACCATTACATTCCAAGGAGTACATGTCAAAGGACTTCAAACGTTCCAGTAAATTTAGGTACTTGACTGAACTTAAACATACAGTGAAGGTTCTCTACTCATTCTCTAGAGCTGCAATTTTGCCTGTCTTAAAAGAGGTTGTACAGCAATACTGGAACCTAGAGAGAAGTTACTTTAAAAAGGATCATCATTGGCATTGTAACAGGAGACTAAAGCATCTATTAGGGGAGAAAAGGGGAATTTATAGGCGCATCAGAAGAGGAGAGGTTAACCTTACTGACCAATATGTTCAGCTTAAAAGAGAAGTAAAAAAGGCGATTAGAAAGGCTAAACATGACTATGAAATTAGAGTTGCTAATAAATCAAAGACTAATCCAAAGGGGTTCTTTCAAGTGTATAGGACGAAGGTGAAGGAAAAAGTAGGACCTCTGAAAACTGGGAATGGACAGCTGACGGATAATGAACTGGAAATGTGTTCCTTATTTAATGACTATTTTTTGTCAGTTTTTACACAGGAAGATGTAAATGAGATTCCATTAATTAACAATTATTTAGTTCCTGATGAATTTAAGTTAACTAATATTACTGTCACGAGGGACATGGTTATTAAATAGATAGACAAACTGAAACAAAATAAGTCCCCGGGACCCGATGAGTTGTTTTCCAGGGTACTTAAGGAATGCAAGATGGAGCTTAGTCAGCCATTAACGAGTGTATTCAATGCGTCCATCCTTACCGGTGTTGTGCCAGAGTTGTGGAAGATGGCTAATGTGGTTCCTATGTTCAAATCAGGGGATAGGTCCACTCCTTCAAATTACCGTCCAATAAGCCTGACATCTATAGTGGGCAAGTTATTAGAATCAATTATAGCTGACATTATCAGAAGTCACCTTGAAGAGCATAACTTGATAAATGAATCTCAGCATGGATTCACGAGAGGTCGTTCCTGCCTGACAAACTTACTGACGTTCTTCAATAGAACATTTGAGGCAGTTGACAGTGATAAGGAATATGATATTGTTTATTTGGATTTTAGTAAAGCCTTCGATAGAGTACCTCACAAGAGACTCTTAAGAAAAGTGGCAGCTCATGGTATAGGAGGTAAAGTTCTAGCATGGATTGAGGCATGGCTTACCAATAGAAAGCAGAGAGTTACCAATAATGGAGTGAAATCTGAATGGGGATTAGTCACTAGTGGCGTTCCACAATGATCAGTTTTAGGCCCTCTCTTGTTCATAATTTACATTAATGACCTTGATGAAGGGATTACGAGTGACATGAGTAAATTTGCTGATGATACAAAGATAGGCCGTATAATTCACTCTGAGGAGGATATCAATGAACTCCAGGACGATTTGGACAAATTAATGTCTTGGTCTGAAAAAAGGCAGATGAAGTTCAATGTGGATAAGTGTAAGGTACTTGCCCACTTGCCCTTGGTAATGAAAATAACCCTCGAAGCTATAATCTAGGTGAAGTAGAGCTTGGTCATACAGAATGTGAAAAAGACTTGGGAGTCATGGTAAGCAGAAATCTAAAGCCAAGACAGCAGTGCCTTAGTGTGCGCAACAAGGCCAACAGATTACTTGGATTTATCTCAAGAAGTATAAGTAACAGAAGTCCAAAAGTTATTTTACAGCTCTATACATCACTAGTGAGGCCTCATTTAGATTATGCTGCTCAGTTTTGGTCCCCTTACTACAGGATGGATATAGACTCATTAGAGAACATATAGAGAAGAATGACTAAAATGATTTACTGTGTAAGGAACCTCCCGTATGAAGATAGACTCAAAGCCTTAAATCTCCACTCTCTGATAAATTAGACACATGTGCAACTCTTGGGTATCTTTATTGAGGAAACGTTTCGCCACACAGTGGCTTCATCAGTCCATATAAAGGAGAATCTTGAAGAACAGGAGGAGAATGAGGTAATCAGTCCCTCAACCTTGAGTCGATGTGGTCAGTCCATCAATCTTGAATAGAATACGGCATACGTGCTGAGAAGGAGCTTATAAACCGTTGGCAGGAGAGGTGAAGCAGTCATAGGTCGTGTAACATTTGTCCAATGTTGAAGTAGGTCGTGCCCAAGAATTAGGCAAGCGAAGAATTCCTAAATATTAAGATCCCAAGAAGTTGCAGTGTCTGAGAGGTTTGTAGATGAATGGTTCAGAGAACCGACATGTTGATAAATTAGACACATGTGCAACTCTTGGGTATCTTTATTGAGGAAACGTTTCGCCACACAGTGGCTTCATCAGTCCATACAAAGGAGAATCTTGAAGAACAGGAGGAGAATGAGGTAATCAGTCCCTCAACCTTGAGTCGATGTGGTCAGTCCATCAATCTTGAATAGAATACGGCATACGTGCTGAGAAGGAGCTTATAAACCGTTGGCAGGAGAGGTGAAGCAGTCATAGGTCGTGTAACATTGATGGACTGACCACATCGACTCAAGGTTGAGGGACTGATTACCTCATTCTCCTCCTCATTCTCCTCCGGTAGGAGACTTGGACCTGCCTCGCATGGGCCAGTAGGCCTTCTGCAGTGTTCCTTCGTTCTTATGTTCTTCTTATGTTCTTATGTATGGACTGATGAAGCCACTGTGTGGCGAAACGTTTCCTCAATAAAGATACCCAAGAGTTGCACATGTGTCTAATTTATCAACATGTCGGTTCTCTGAACCATTCATCTACATCTCCACTCTCTGGAGAGGCGTAGAATGAGGGGAGATATCATTGAAGTGTATAAGTGGATGACGGGCATAAACAAGGGAGATATTAATAAAGTACTGAGGGTGTCGAACCAGGTAAGAACCAGGAATAATGGATTTAAGTTGGATAAATTTAGATTTAGAAAGGACATAGGTAAGTACTGGTTTTCTAACAGAGTTGTAGATGCGTGGAACAGTCTTCCCAGAGGGGTGATAGAGACTAGGACCTTGGGTAGCTTAAAGAAGAGACTGGACAAATATATGAGTGGGAAGGGCTGGGTTTGATTGGTGTCATTGGGTACGGGAGTTATTTCTAGGGAAGCTTTAGGTAGTAGTCGTTTTGATAAGGACCTGCCTCGTATGGGCCAGTAGGCCTTCTGCAGTGTTCCTACATTCTTATGTTCTTAAGAAAGAGGAGAAAGAGATAAGACCCCTAGAGACAGGTGCCAGTTCTGTATATACTTGATTCTAAGAAGTAGCCTCGTACTTCTAAGCTAATTATACACTATAGTTACTGGTATAAACCTTGGTAATAAATACCGACAAGTTGGTTTAGAAAGACACGTAAGCAAACACTATGACATATTAGAAAACGTTTCGGTCCTGGGACCTTGATCACTTCGAGAAGTGATCAAGGTCCCAGGACCGAAACGTTTTCTAATAAATATGTCATAGTGTTTGCTTACGTGTCTTTCTAAACCACTATAGTTACTACATTACTACTACACATATTTAAGTTAGAAATAGTCACTTAGCTTGGCAGTAGTGTCACTAGAATATGGAAAAAGAAAGCAAAGAACACAGGAGAACAAGGAAGCAAGCAGAAGATCCAGGGAGATATATATATATATATATATATATATATATATATATATATATATATATATATATATATATATATATATATATATATATATATATGTGTGTGTATAACCCGGCCCAGAGTTGCTATACAGACGCCTCAGGAGAAAGACCCGGCCCAGAGTTGCTATACAGACACACCAGAAGAAAGACCCGGCCCAGAGTTGCTATACAGACACATCAGAAGAAAGACCCGGCCCAGAGTTGCTATACAGACACATCAGGAGAAAGACCCGGCCCAGAGTTCCTATACAGACACATCAGAAGAAAGACCCGGCCCAGAGTTGCTATACAGACACATCAGAAGAAAGACCCGGCCCAGAGTTGCTATACAGACACATCAGGAGAAAGACCCGGCCCAGAGTTGCTATACAGACACATCAGGAGAAAGACCCGTCCCAGAGTTGCTATACAGACACATCAGAAGAAAGACCCGGCCCAGAGTTGCTATACAGACACATCAGGAGAAAGACCCGGCCCAGAGTTGCTATACAGACACATCAGGAGAAAGACCCGGCCCAGAGTTGCTATACAGACACATCAGGAGAAAGACCCGGCCCAGAGTTGCTATACAGACACATCAGGAGAAAGACCCGGCCCAGAGTTGCTATACAGACACATCAGAAGAAAGACCCGGCCCAGAGTTGCTATACAGACACATCAGGAGAAAGACCCGGCCCAGAGTTGCTATACAGACACATCAGAAGAAAGACCCGGCCCAGAGTTGCTATACAGACACATCAGAAGAAAGACCCGGCCCAGAGTTGCTATACAGACACATCAGGAGAAAGACCCGGCCCAGAGTTGCAATACAGACACATCAGAAGAAAGACCCGGCCCAGAGTTGCTATACAGACACAGAAGAAAGACCATGCCCAGAGTTGCTATACAGACACATCAGAAGAAAGACCCGGCCCTGAGTTGCTATACAGACACATCAGGAGAAAGACCCGGCCCAGAGTTGCTATACAGACACATCAGAAGAAAGACACGGCCCAGAGTTGCTATACAGACACATCAGAAGAAAGACCCGGCCCAGAGTTGCTATACAGACACATCAGGAGAAAGACCCGGCCCAGAGTTGCTATACAGACACATAATGAGAAAGACCCGGCCCAGAGTTGCTATACAGACACATCAGAAGAAAGACCCGGCCCAGAGTTGCTATACAGACACATCAGAAGAAAGACCCGGCCCAGAGTTGCTATACAGACACATCAGGAGAAAGACCCAGCCCAGAGTTGCTATACAGACACATCAGGAGAAAGATCCGGCCCAGAGTTGCTATACAGACACATCAAGAGAAAGACTCGGCCCAGAGTTGCTATACAGACACATCAGGAGAAATACCCGGCCCAGAGTTGCTATGCAGACACATCAGGAGAAAGATCCGGCCCAGAGTTGCTATACAGACACGGGAGAAAGACCCGGCCCAGAGTTGCTATACAGACACATCAGGAGAAAGACCCGGCCCAGAGTTGCTATACAGACACATCAGGAGAAAGACCCGGCCCAGAGTTGCTATACAGACACATCAGAAGAAAGACCCGGCCCAGAGTTGCTATACAGACACATCAGGAGAAAGACCCGGCCCAGAGTTGCTATACAGACACAGAAGAAAGACCCGGCCCAGAGTTGCTGTACAGACGCATCAGGAGAAAGACCCGGCCCAGAGTTGCTATACAGACACATCAGAAGAAAGACCCGGCCCAGAGTTGCTATACAGACACATCAGAAGAAAGACCCGGCCCAGAGTTGCTATACAGACACATCAGAAGAAAGACCCGGCCCAGAGTTGCTATACAGACACATCAGAAGAAAGACCCGGCCCAGAGTTGCTATACAGACACATCAGGAGAAAGACCCTGCCCAGAGTTGCTATACAGACACATCAGGAGAAAGACCCGGCCCAGAGTTGCTATACAGACACATCAGAAGAAAGACCCGGCCCAGAGTTGCTATACAGACACATCAGAAGAAAGACCCGGCCCAGAGTTGCTATACAGACACATCAGGAGAAAGACCCGGCCCAGAGTTGCTATACAGACACATCAGGAGAAAGACCCGGCCCAGAGTTGCTATACAGACACATCAGAAGAAAGACCCGGCCCAGAGTTGCTATACAGACACATCAGGAGAAAGACCCGGCCCAGAGTTGCTATACAGACACATCAGGAGAAAGACCCGGCCCAGAGTTGCTATACAGACACATCAGGAGAAAGACCCGGCCCAGAGTTGCTATACAGACACATCAGGAGAAAGACCCGGCCCAGAGTTGCTATACAGACACATCAGAAGAAAGACCCGGCCCAGAGTTGCTATACAGACACATCAGGAGAAAGACCCGGCCCAGAGTTGCTATACAGACACATCAGAAGAAAGACCCGGCCCAGAGTTGCTATACAGACACATCAGAAGAAAGACCCGGCCCAGAGTTGCTATACAGACACATCAGGAGAAAGACCCGGCCCAGAGTTGCTATACAGACACATCAGAAGAAAGACCCGGCCCAGAGTTGCTATACAGACACATCAGAAGAAAGACCCGGCCCAGAGTTGCTATACAGACACATCAGAAGAAAGACCCGGCCCAGAGTTGCTATACAGACACATCAGAAGAAAGACCCGGCCCAGAGTTGCTATACAGACACAGAAGAAAGACCATGCCCAGAGTTGCTATACAGACACATCAGAAGAAAGACCCGGCCCTGAGTTGCTATACAGACACATCAGGAGAAAGACCCGGCCCAGAGTTGCTATACAGACACATCAGAAGAAAGACACGGCCCAGAGTTGCTATACAGACACATCAGAAGAAAGACCCGGCCCAGAGTTGCTATACAGACACATCAGGAGAAAGACCCGGCCCAGAGTTGCTATACAGACACATAATGAGAAAGACCCGGCCCAGAGTTGCTATACAGACACATCAGAAGAAAGACCCGGCCCAGAGTTGCTATACAGACACATCAGAAGAAAGACCCGGCCCAGAGTTGCTATACAGACACATCAGGAGAAAGACCCAGCCCAGAGTTGCTATACAGACACATCAGGAGAAAGATCCGGCCCAGAGTTGCTATACAGACACATCAAGAGAAAGACTCGGCCCAGAGTTGCTATACAGACACATCAGGAGAAATACCCGGCCCAGAGTTGCTATGCAGACACATCAGGAGAAAGATCCGGCCCAGAGTTGCTATACAGACACGGGAGAAAGACCCGGCCCAGAGTTGCTATACAGACACATCAGGAGAAAGACCCGGCCCAGAGTTGCTATACAGACACATCAGGAGAAAGACCCGGCCCAGAGTTGCTATACAGACACATCAGAAGAAAGACCCGGCCCAGAGTTGCTATACAGACACATCAGGAGAAAGACCCGGCCCAGAGTTGCTATACAGACACAGAAGAAAGACCCGGCCCAGAGTTGCTGTACAGACGCATCAGGAGAAAGACCCGGCTCAGAGTTGCTATACAGACACATCAGAAGAAAGACCCGGCCCAGAGTTGCTATACAGACACATCAGAAGAAAGACCCGGCCCAGAGTTGCTATACAGACACATCAGAAGAAAGACCCGGCCCAGAGTTGCTATACAGACACATCAGAAGAAAGACCCGGCCCAGAGTTGCTATACAAACACATCAGGAGAAAGACCCTGCCCAGAGTTGCTATACAGACACATCAGGAGAAAGACCCGGCCCAGAGTTGCTATACAGACACATCAGAAGAAAGACCCGGCCCAGAGTTGCTATACAGACACATCAGAAGAAAGACCCGGCCCAGAGTTGCTATACAGACACATCAGGAGAAAGACCCGGCCCAGAGTTGCTATACAGACACATCAGGAGAAAGACCCGGCCCAGAGTTGCTATACAGACACATCAGAAGAAAGACCCGGCCCAGAGTTGCTATACAGACACATCAGGAGAAAGACCCGGCCCAGAGTTGCTATACAGACACATCAGGAGAAAGACCCGGCCCAGAGTTGCTATACAGACACATCAGGAGAAAGACCCGGCCCAGAGTTGCTATACAGACACATCAGGAGAAAGACCCGGCCAAGAGTTGCTATACAGACACATCAGAAGAAAGACCCGGCCCAGAGTTGCTATACAGACACATCAGGAGAAAGACCCGGCCCAGAGTTGCTATACAGACACATCAGAAGAAAGACCCGGCCCAGAGTTGCTATACAGACACATCAGAAGAAAGACCCGGCCCAGAGTTGCTATACAGACACATCAGGAGAAAGACCCGGCCCAGAGTTGCTATACAGACACATCAGAAGAAAGACCCGGCCCAGAGTTGCTATACAGACACAGAAGAAAGACCATGCCCAGAGTTGCTATACAGACACATCAGAAGAAAGACCCGGCCCTGAGTTGCTATACAGACACATCAGGAGAAAGACCCGGCCCAGAGTTGCTATACAGACACATCAGAAGAAAGACCCGGCCCAGAGTTGCTATACAGACACATCAGAAGAAAGACCCGGCCCAGAGTTGCTATACAGACACATCAGGAGAAAGACCCGGCCCAGAGTTGCTATACAGACACATAATGAGAAAGACCCGGCCCAGAGTTGCTATACAGACACATCAGAAGAAAGACCCGGCCCAGAGTTGCTATACAGACACATCAGAAGAAAGACCCAGCCCAGAGTTGCTATACAGACACATCAGGAGAAAGATCCGGCCCAGAGTTGCTATACAGACACATCAAGAGAAAGACTCGGCCCAGAGTTGCTATACAGACACATCAGGAGAAATACCCGGCCCAGAGTTGCTATGCAGACACATCAGGAGAAAGATCCGGCCCAGAGTTGCTATACAGACACGGGAGAAAGACCCGGCCCAGAGTTGCTATACAGACACATCAGGAGAAAGACCCGGCCCAGAGTTGCTATACAGACACATCAGGAGAAAGACCCGGCCCAGAGTTGCTATACAGACACATCAGAAGAAAGACCCGGCCCAGAGTTGCTATACAGACACATCAGGAGAAAGACCCGGCCCAGAGTTGCTATACAGACACATCAGAAGAAAGACCCGGCCCAGAGTTGCTATACAGACACATCAGGAGAAAGACCCGGCCCAGAGTTGCTATACAGACACATCAGAAGAAAGACCCGGCCCATAGTTGCTATACAGACACATCAGGAGAAAGACCCAGCCCAGAGTTGCTATACAGACACATCAGGAGAAAGATCCGGCCCAGAGTTGCTATACAGACACATCAAGAGAAAGACTCGGCCCAGAGTTGCTATACAGACACATCAGGAGAAATACCCGGCCCAGAGTTGCTATGCAGACACATCAGGAGAAAGATCCGGCCCAGAGTTGCTATACAGACACGGGAGAAAGACCCGGCCCAGAGTTGCTATACAGACACATCAGGAGAAAGACCCGGCCCAGAGTTGCTATACAGACACATCAGGAGAAAGACCCGGCCCAGAGTTGCTATACAGACACATCAGAAGAAAGACCCGGCCCAGAGTTGCTATACAGACACATCAGGAGAAAGACCCGGCCCAGAGTTGCTATACAGACACATCAGAAGAAAGACCCGGCCCAGAGTTGCTATACAGACACATCAGAAGAAAGACCCGGCCCAGAGTTGCTATACAGACACATCAGAAGAAAGACCCGGCCCAGAGTTGCTATACAGACACATCAGAAGAAAGACCCGGCCCAGAGTTGCTATACAGACACAGAAGAAAGACCATGCCCAGAGTTGCTATACAGACACATCAGAAGAAAGACCCGGCCCTGAGTTGCTATACAGACACATCAGGAGAAAGACCCGGCCCAGAGTTGCTATACAGACACATCAGAAGAAAGACCCGGCCCAGAGTTGCTATACAGACACATCAGAAGAAAGACCCGGCCCAGAGTTGCTATACAGACACATCAGGAGAAAGACCCGGCCCAGAGTTGCTATACAGACACATCAGAAGAAAGACCCGGCCCAGAGTTGCTATACAGACACATCAGGAGAAAGACCCGGCCCAGAGTTGCTATACAGACACATCAGGAGAAAGATCCGGCCCAGAGTTGCTATACAGACACATCAGGAGAAAGACTCGGCCCAGAGTTGCTATACAGACACATCAGGAGAAAGACCCGGCCCAGAGTTGCTATGCAGACACATCAGGAGAAAGATCCGGCCCAGAGTTGCTATACAGACACGGGAGAAAGACCCGGCCCAGAGTTGCTATACAGACACATCAGGAGAAAGACCCGGCCCAGAGTTGCTATACAGACACATCAGGAGAAAGACCCGGCCCAGAGTTGCTATACAGACACATCAGAAGAAAGACCCGGCCCAGAGTTGCTATACAGACACATCAGGAGGAAGACCCGGCCCAGAGTTGCTATACAGACACAGAAGAAAGACCCGGCCCAGAGTTGCTATACAGACACAGAAGAAAGACCCGGCCCAGAGTTGCTGTACAGACGCATCAGGAGAAAGACCCAATCCAGAGTTGCTATACAGACACATCAGGAGAAAGACCCGGCCCAGAGTTGCTATACAGATACATCAGAAGAAAGACCCGGCCCAGAGTTGCTATACAGATACATCAGAAGAAAGACCCGGCCCAGAGTTGCTATACAGACACATCAGAAGAAAGACCCGGCCCAGAGTTGCTATACAGACACATCAGAAGAAAGACCCGGCCCAGAGTTGCTATACAGACACATCAGAAGAAAGACCCGGCCCAGAGTTGCTATACAGACACATCAGGAGAAAGACCCTGCCCAGAGTTGCTATACAGACACATCAGGAGAAAGACCCGGCCCAGAGTTGCTATACAGACACATCAGAAGAAAGACCCGGCCCAGAGTTGCTATACAGACACATCAGAAGAAAGACCCGGCCCAGAGTTGCTATACAGACACATCAGGAGAAAGACCCGGCCCAGAGTTGCTATACAGACACATCAGGAGAAAGACCCGGCCCAGAGTTGCTATACAGACACATCAGAAGAAAGACCCGGCCCAGAGTTGCTATACAGACACATCAGGAGAAAGACCCGGCCCAGAGTTGCTATACAGACACATCAGGAGAAAGACCCGGCCCAGAGTTGCTATACAGACACATCAGGAGAAAGACCCGGCCCAGAGTTGCTATACAGACACATCAGGAGAAAGACCCGGCCCAGAGTTGCTATACAGACACATCAGAAGAAAGACCCGGCCCAGAGTTGCTATACAGACACATCAGGAGAAAGACCCGGCCCAGAGTTGCTATACAGACACATCAGAAGAAAGACCCGGCCCAGAGTTGCTATACAGACACATCAGAAGAAAGACCCGGCCCAGAGTTGCTATACAGACACATCAGGAGAAAGACCCGGCCCAGAGTTGCTATACAGACACATCAGAAGAAAGACCCGGCCCAGAGTTGCTATACAGACACATCAGAAGAAAGACCCGGCCCAGAGTTGCTATACAGACACATCAGAAGAAAGACCCGGCCCAGAGTTGCTATACAGACACATCAGAAGAAAGACCCGGCCCAGAGTTGCTATACAGACACAGAAGAAAGACCATGCCCAGAGTTGCTATACAGACACATCAGAAGAAAGACCCGGCCCTGAGTTGCTATACAGACACATCAGGAGAAAGACCCGGCCCAGAGTTGCTATACAGACACATCAGAAGAAAGACACGGCCCAGAGTTGCTATACAGACACATCAGAAGAAAGACCCGGCCCAGAGTTGCTATACAGACACATCAGGAGAAAGACCCGGCCCAGAGTTGCTATACAGACACATAATGAGAAAGACCCGGCCCAGAGTTGCTATACAGACACATCAGAAGAAAGACCCGGCCCAGAGTTGCTATACAGACACATCAGAAGAAAGACCCGGCCCAGAGTTGCTATACAGACACATCAGGAGAAAGACCCAGCCCAGAGTTGCTATACAACCCGGCCCAGAGTTGCTATACAGACGCACCAGGAGAAAGACCCGGCCCAGAGTTGCTATACAGACACATCAGAAGAAAGACCCGGCCCAGAGTTGCTATACAGACACATCAGAAGAAAGACCCGGCCCAGAGTTGCTATACAGACACATCAGGAGAAAGACCCGGCCCAGAGTTGCTATACAGACACATCAGGAGAAAGACCCGGCCCAGAGTTGCTATACAGACACATCAGGAGAAAGACCCGGCCCAGAGTTGCTATACAGACACATCAGAAGAAAGACCCGACCCAGAGTTGCTATACAGACACATCAGAAGAAAGACCCGGCCCAGAGTTGCTATACAGACACATCAGAAGAAAGACCCGGCCCAGAGTTGCTATACAGACACATCAGAAGAAAGACCCGGCCCAGAGTTGCTATACAGACACATCAGAAGAAAGACCCGGCCCAGAGTTGCTATACAGACACATCAGGAGAAAGACCCGGCCCAGAGTTGCTATACAGACACATCAGGAGAAAGACCCGGCCCAGAGTTGCTATACAGACACATCAGAAGAAAGACCCGGTCCAGAGTTGCTATACAGACACATCAGGAGAAAGACCCGGCCCAGAGTTGCTATACAGACACATCAGGAGAAAGACCCGGCCCAGAGTTGCTATACAGACACATCAGAAGAAAGACCCGGCCCAGAGTTGCTATACAGACACACCAGGAGAAAGACCCGGCCCAGAGTTGCTATACAGACACATCAGGAGAAAGACCCGGCCCAGAGTTGCTATACAGACACATCAGGAGAAAGACCCGGCCCAGAGTTGCTATACAGACACATCAGAAGAAAGACCCGGCCCAGAGTTGCTATACAGACACATCAGGAGAAAGACCCGGCCCAGAGTTGCTATACAGACACATCAGAAGAAAGACCCGGCCCAGAGTTGCTATACAGACACATCAGAAGAAAGACCCGGCCCAGAGTTGCTATACAGACACAGAAGAAAGACCATGCCCAGAGTTGCCATACAGACACATCAGGAGAAAGACCCGGCCCAGAGTTGCTATACAGACACATCAGAAGAAAGACCCGGCCCAGAGTTGCTATACAGACACAGAAGAAAGACCATGCCCAGAGTTGCTATACAGACACATCAGGAGAAAGACCCGGCCCAGAGTTGCTATACAGACACAGAAGAAAGACACGGCCCAGAGTTGCTATACAGACACATCAGAAGAAAGACCCGGCCCAGAGTTGCTATACAGACACATCAGAAGAAAGACCCGGCCCAGAGTTGCTATACAGACACATCAGAAGAAAGACCCGGCCCAGAGTTGCTATACAGACACATCAGAAGAAAGACCCGGCCCAGAGTTGCTATACAGACACATCAGGAGAAAGACCCGGCCCAGAGTTGCTATACAGACACATAAGGAGAAAGACCCGGCCCAGAGTTGCTATACAGACACATCAGAAGAAAGACCCGGCCCAGAGTTGCTATACAGACACATCAGAAGAAAGACCCGGCCCAGAGTTGCTATACAGACACATCAGAAGAAAGACCCGGCCCAGAGTTGCTATACAGACACATCAGAAGAAAGACCCGGCCCAGAGTTGCTATACAGACACAGAAGAAAGACCATGCCCAGAGTTGCTATACAGACACATCAGGAGAAAGACCCGGCCCAGAGTTGCTATACAGACACATCAGGAGAAAGACCCGGCCCAGAGTTGCTATACAGACACGTAAGGAGAAAGACCCGGCCCAGAGTTGCTATACAGACACATCAGAAGAAAGACCCGGCCCAGAGTTGCTATACAGACACATCAGAAGAAAGACCCGGCCCAGAGTTGCTATACAGACACATCAGAAGAAAGACCCGGCCCAGAGTTGCTATACAGACACATCAGAAGAAAGACCCGGCCCAGAGTTGCTATACAGACACATCAGGAGAAAGACCCGGCCCAGAGTTGCTATACAGACACATCAGGAGAAAGATCCGGCCCAGAGTTGCTATACAGACACATCAGGAGAAAGACTCGGCCCAGAGTTGCTATACAGACACAGGAGAAAGACCCGGCCCAGAGTTGCTATACAGACACATCAGGAGAAAGATCCGGTCCAGAGTTGCTATACAGACACATCAGGAGAAAGACCCGGTCCAGAGTTGCTATACAGACACATCAGAAGAAAGACCCGGCCCAGAGTTGCTATACAGACGCATCAGGAGAAAGACCCAACCCAGAGTTGCTATACAGACACATCAGGAGAAAGACCCGGCCCAGAGTTGCTATACAGACACATCAGAAGAAAGACCCGGCCCAGAGTTGCTATACAGACACATCAGAAGAAAGACCCGGCCCAGAGTTGCTATACAGACACATCAGAAGAAAGACCCGGCCCAGAGTTGCTATACAGACGCATCAGGAGAAAGACCCGGCCCAGAGTTGCTATACAGACACATCAGAAGACCCGGCCCAGAGTTGCTATACAGACACATCAGAAGAAAGACCCGGCCCAGAGTTGCTATACAGACACATAGTAGAAAGACCCGGCCCAGAGTTGCTATACAGACGCATCAGGAGAAAGACCCAACCCAGAGTTGCTATACAGACACATCAGGAGAAAGACCCGGCCCAGAGTTGCTATACAGACACATCAGAAGAAAGACCCGGCCCAGAGTTGCTATACAGACACATCAGAAGAAAGACCCGGCCCAGAGTTGCTATACAGACACATCAGGAGAAAGATCCGGCCCAGAGTTGCTATACAGACACATCAGGAGAAAGACCCGGCCCAGAGTTGCTATACAGACACATCAGGAGAAAGACCCGGCCCAGAGTTGCTATACAGACACATCAGGAGAAAGATCCGGCCCAGAGTTGCTATACAGACACATCAGGAGAAAGACCCGGCCCAGAGTTGCTATACAGACACATCAGGAGAAAGACCCGGCCCAGAGTTGCTATACAGACACATCAGGAGAAAGATCCGGCCCAGAGTTGCTATACAGACACATAGTAGAAAGACCCGGCCCAGAGTTGCTATACAGACACATCAGGAGAAAGATCCGGCCCAGAGTTGCTATACAGACACATCAGGAGGAAGATCCGGCCCAGAGTTGCTATACAGACACATCAGGAGAAAGATCCGGCCCAGAGTTGCTATACAGACACATAGAAAGACCCGGCCCAGAGTTGCTATACAGACACATAGTAGAAAGATCCGGCCCAGAGTTGCTATACAGATACATAGTAGAAAGTCCCGGCCCAGAGTTGCTATACAGACACATAGTAGAAAGATCCGGCCCAGAGTTGCTATACAGATACATAGTAGAAAGACCCGGCCCAGAGTTGCTATACAGACACATCAGGAGAAAGACCCGGCCCAGAGTTGCTATACAGACACATCAGGAGAAAGACCCGGCCCAGAGTTGCTGTACAGACACATCAGGAGAAAGACCCGGCCCAGAGTTGCTGTACAGACATATCAGGAGAAAGACCCGACCCAGAGTTGCTATACAGACACATCAGGAGAAAGACCCGGCCCAGAGTTGCTATACAGACACATCAGGAGAAAGACAATAGTAAAGGACTAGGTAATCAGGCTGAAGAAAGGAGAGCTCACAATTAATGACGAAGATTTCTGTAAGGAGCTCAGCAAGAAATTGAGAGGAAATAGGGAGATACATGAGAGTCAAATAGGTACATGTACCGGGCACTGCTGAACACAGTACATATGGCCAGAAAAGTGGGCAAACTAACTACGATCTCTAAGTCACTGGACGCAGGGCAACTACCAGAGGTATGGAAGATAACAAATGTAGCCCAAGTGCTTAAGAAAGGGAATAAACAAGTAGCATTGAACTACATCCCGGTGTCATTGACATGCATAGTATTTAATGTCATGGAGAAAATTATCAGAAGAGTGGTCGAGCATCGAGAAAGGAGTGGATTCATAAACAATAACAAACACTGCTTCGGAGAACATAAATTGTCTCTCAAACCTACAAATCTACGTCATGACAGATGAGGCAGAACAGAGAGGGATGGGTAGATTACATGTTTTTGGACTGTAAGAAGGTTTAGCGCTTCTTTTTATAATAATAATAATGGACTGTAAGAAGGTTTTTGACAGTTTCAGACAACAAACTGAGATAAAAGTTAGTGGAGCAGGTAGTACTAACAGGAAAGACTGATATGAATATTAGGATTTAGGAAGCATTTATTCAGCCTTCGAGCAGTCAGGAAGTGGAACGACTTGAACAATAGAGTGGGTGAGGCAGGATCCATACATAGCTTTAAGAAGAGGTACGATAAGGCTCTTTGAAGCCAAGAGAGTGAGAGCCTAGTTGAGGCTAGCGAAAGGCGGGACCAGGAGCTTAGGCTTGATCCCTGCAACTGCATATTGGCAAGTATAGGTAATTTGTAGGTAAACCCGAAGATGTGCAGTAAGATTGTAATAGTGTGGCATTGTGAACATGGTGTCACTGCTCACACCTGGGTAGTGTGGTGTCACTGCTCACACCTGGGTAGTGTGGTGTCACTGCTCACACCTGGGTAGTGTGGTGTCACTGCTCACACCTGGGTAGTGTGGTGTCACTGCTCACACCTGGGTAGTGTGGTGTCACTGCTCACACCTGGGTAGTGTGGTGTCACTGCTCACACCTGGGTAGTGTGGTGTCACTGCTCGCACCTGGGTAGTGTTGTGTCACTGCTTACACCTGGGTAGTGTGGTGTCACTGCTCACACCTGGGTAGTGTGGTGTCACTGCTCACGCCTGGGTAGTGTGGTGTCACTGCTCACACCTGGGTAGTGTGGTGTCACTGCTCACACCTGGTTAGTGTTGTGTCACTGCTCGCACCTGGGTAGTGTGGTGTCACTGCTCACACCTGGGTAGTGTGGTGTCACTGCTCACACCTGGGTAGTGTGGTGTCACTGCTCACACCTGGGTAGTGTGGTGTCACTGCTCACACCTGGGTAGTGTGGTGTCACTGCTCGCACCTGGGTAGTGTGGTGTCACTGCTCACACCTGGGTAGTGTGGTGTCACTGCTCACACCTGGGTAGTGTGGTGTCACTGCTCACACCTGGGTAGTGTGGTGTCACTGCTCACACCTGGGTAGTGTGGTGTCACTGCTCACACCTGGGTAGTGTGGTGTCACTGCTCGCACCTGGGTAGTGTGGTGTCACTGCTCACACCTGGGTAGTGTGGTGTCACTGCTCACACCTGGGTAGTGTGGTGTCACTGCTCACACCTGGGTAGTGTGGTGTCACTGCTCACACCTGGGTAGTGTGGTGTCACTGCTCGCACCTGGGTAGTGTGGTGTCACTGCTCACACCTGGGTAGTGTGGTGTCACTGCTCACACCTGGGTAGTGTGGTGTCACTGCTCACACCTGGGTAGTGTGGTGTCACTGCTCACACCTGGGTAGTGTGGTGTCACTGCTCACACCTGGGTAGTGTGGTGTCACTGCTCGCACCTGGGTAGTGTGGTGTCACTGCTCACACCTGGGTAGTGTGGTGTCACTGCTCACACCTGGGTAGTGTGGTGTCACTGCTCACACCTGGGTAGTGTGGTGTCACTGCTCACACCTGGGTAGTGTGGTGTCACTGCTCACACCTGGGTAGTGTGGTGTCACTGCTCACACCTGGGTAGTGTGGTGTCACTGCTCACACCTGGGTAGTGTGGTGTGGTATTGTGAGAAAGGTGTCACTGCTCACACCTGGGTAGTGTGGTGTCACTGCTCACACCTGGGTAGTGTGGTGTCACTGCTCACACCTGGGTAGTGTGGTGTCACTGCTCACACCTGGGTAGTGTGGTGTCACTGCTCACACCTGGGTAGTGTGGTGTCACTGCTCGCACCTGGGTAGTGTGGTGTCACTGCTCACACCTGGGTAGTGTGGTGTGGTATTGTGAGAAAGGTGTCACTGCTCACACCTGGGTAGTGAGGTGTCACTGCTCGCACCTGGGTAGTGAGGTGTCACTGCTCACACCTGGGTAATGGGTGTGGTATTGTGAGCAAGGTGTCACTGCTCACACCCGGGTAGTGTTGTGTCACTGCTCACATCTGGGTAGTGTTGTGTCACTGCTCACACCCGGTTAGTGAGGTGTCACTGCTTACACCCGAATAGTGGGTGTGGTATTGTGAGCACGATGTCACTGCTTACGCCTGTGTTATGGGTGTGATGTGAACACAGTGCCACTGCTTACACCTGGGTAGTGGGTGTGATGTGAGCACAGTGTCACTGCTTACACCTGGGTAGTGGGTGTGATGTGAGCACAGTGTCACTGCTTACACCTGGGTAGTGGGTGTGATGTGAGCAGTGTCACTGCTTACACCCGGATAGTGGGTGTGGTATTATGAGCACGATGTCACTGCTTACACCTGGGTATTGAGTGTGGTATCGTGAGCATGGTGTCACTGCTCACGCCTGTGTAGTGGATGTGATGTGAACAGTGTCACTGCTTACACCTTTGTAGTGGGTGTGATGTGAGCGCAGTGTCCCTGCTTACACCTGGGTAGTGGGTGTGATGATGTGAGCACAGTGTCACTGCTTACACCTGGGTAGTGGGTGTGATGATGTGAGCACAGTGTCACTGCTTACACCTGGGTAGTGGGTGTGATGATGTGAGCACAGTGTCACTGCTTACACCTGGGTAGTGGGTGTAATGATGTGAGCACAGTGTCACTGCTTACACCCGGATAGTGGGTGTGGTATTATGAGCACGATATCACTGCTTACACCTACTTCCAGCAGGCAGCCATGCTGGTATTGATCACTCCTACACACTGTCACCTCACATAATCGATTTCTTTCCTGGAAGAGCAGAGCTTCGGAGGGGAAGGTAGAGAAGATAGTAGGATGATTGTCGGGAAACATGAAGCTTAGCAGCTACGTTGATGTGTTGATAAATGGTTCAGAGAACCGACAAGTTGATCAACTAGACACGTGCAGTAAATGGGTATTTTTATTGACGAATAAAGATGAAGTTACCCAAGTGTTGCACATGTGTCTTTATTTATCTACGTTGATGTGGTTGTAGTGTGGCTGCGAGTCGACAGATGGCGACAAAACTCAAGTATGGGAAAAGGAAACCCTTTATTTTTCTCAAATTTCATTTACAAGATGCTTTACTAAGCCCTTTGTAGGTGAAACGTGAAAATAATGGAGAGTTTCGAGATACCTGGCTGTAGTACCGGTTTCTTACTCATCTACTTGTCGTTCTTGTATATGTATACCATTATTATGTGTATTTCTGTTATAATTTTGGCTTCCCACCACTGTACTTGACACCCCATGGGTGGAGTTACCTGGTTCTGAAGAATGAGTTACCAGGTACAGAACCTTGCCTGTAAGGTACCTAAGAAAGTGTTTAGGTGTATTGGGTATTTACTCCGAAGAAGAGTGCAAAACTGTATACTGTGTGCTTTTGCGTGTGCACCTTTGGATGGCATGCAACTCTCTCCAACTTGTGCACATTGTTGGAGGACTACCATTTATTTCCATCATCATTGCTTGGTTGGACTTACCATTTTAACAGTCTTCATCCCTTGAGTTACATAAGTAGCAATAATACTGACACATGTAGGAGAGCTACGTGTAATATGATTCAATAAGATCACAGTAAACACGTGATATCACAGTATGCAAAACAACCACTGTGAAAAAATAATGAAATTCCTATCGCTTTCGTGATTTCTTACATTATCAGGGACCTGATTGTGTGAGATATCACGAAAGCTCTTGGAATTTCACTATTTTTTCACAGTGGTTATTTTACATATACTCTGAATGAAGAAAATACACAGGTGTAGAATAAGTACTTATGACAATGTCTCGCTCTTTATAGATCATTGTCAGATTAATAAATACTTGTTGTCCACCTATGTGTTAACTTTATCAGTGTACCTTTTTATCCACATTTAACTTATTCTGCCATTTCTTATATATCTTGAGAGAGACTGAATATGATTCACTAGTGCGACAACCATGACTGATGAATAAGACATGTGCTGAAACGTTTCTCCTGCATAGCAGACTTCTTCAGTCGAATGCAGGTGACTGAAGCATGTTGTGCACTCGTAACTTTTCAGCAATAAAGTTATTAGTGTTGGCCATGTCTTATTCAACTTGTAAGTATTGCATGCCATCATTAATATGATGATGTTGACATTGTTGCAGGTCGTTCATCTGTCCATATCATTGTAGAAGTTCACTTGGTTTTCAGTGAGGATCCCAGCGTCAGTCTTCCTGTAACTGTATAAATGCTATTTACTTGACGCACTACACAATTTACTTTATTTTACGTTAGGTAAAGTTTGGTTCGGTTACTTAAGTTATTTAAAAATGTAAAAATATAGATAATTGTATCACATAAACGATTAAAAAAATCGGTTGTGACCCGGAGCCTGGCCCATGGCCGGGCTCCGGGAGTACTCTCTCGAAACTCATCAAAGGTATGTCAAAGGAGCATTGCCAAGAAATTTTTGCGATTATCACTAATGGTACAAGAATAGCTATAAATAATATTTTCTATATACTGTATGCCGATGTGCACGTGATATAGAGTACGCTCCTGTACCCACGGTATATACCTCGTGACAGGTCACGTGATGCCGGTGAGACACTCTTAATTCAAGGAACTGGATCTGTCCTTCATGTCTTTGGATGGAATCTTTTTGTTGGTTTAGAAAGACACGTAAGCAAACACTATAACATATTTATTAGAAAACGTTTCGGTCCTGGGACCATGATCACTTCTAGAAGTGATCAAGGTCCCAGGACCGAAACGTTTTCTAATAAATATGTTATAGTGTTTGCTTACGTGTCTTTCTAAACCAACTTGTCGGTATTTATTACCAAGGTTTATACAATCTTTTTGTTATCTATTCCGCAGGTGCTGTGTGACCCTAAGAGTTTAGCTCTTCACCTCATCATTGAATGTAATATTGATGCCCACAGTTTGTGATACAAACAATAGCACTAACTTTCACAACTAGATTATTATTATTATAATCAAGGGGGAAGCGCTAAACCCGGAGGATTATACAGCGCCTGGGGGGGGGATGTGGAAGGCATTCAGGCTTAATTCGGGGAACTGGAGCACAGATCCAATTCCCTAAATCAAGAGCCCCTCACCAACATCAAGGAACCTTCCTTGAGGGGTTCACAACTAGAATTTAATATTTTCACTATAAACCTAATGTTTTTGCGGTTTATGTAAATTTAATACTAATAATCATAAACGGATATCGATGTAATTTCATTTGCAGATAGTTTACTTCTCATTATCATACATTGTATCATTAGTGATAATGTGAGCCAGTAAGTGAAGTGTTAGACCAAGCTGAGACAACACTCTTGTCAAACTGACATTCTTCTTATGACATACATAACAGAGGAACACTGCAACAGGCCTACTGACCCATACATAAGAACAGGGGAACACTGTAGCAGGCCTACTGACCCATACATAAGAACAGGGGAACACTGTAGCAGGCCTACTGAACCATACATAAGAACAGGGGAACACTGTAGCAGGCCTACTGACCCATACATAAGAACAGGGGAACACTGTAGCAGGCCTACTGACCCATACATAAGAACAGGGGAACACTGCAACAGGCCTACTGGCCCATACATAAGAACAGGGGAACACTGTAGCAGGTCTACTGACCCATACATAAGAACAGGTGAACACTGTAGCAGGCCTACTGGCCCATACATAAGAACAGGGGAACACTGTAGCAGGCCTACTGACCCATACATAAGAACAGGGGAACACTGTAGCAGGCCTACTGGCCCATACATAAGTACAGGGGAACACTGTAGCAGGCCTACTGGCCCATACATAAGAACAGGGGAACACTGTAGCAGGCCTACTGACCCATACATAAGAACATGGGAACACTGTAGCAGGCCTATTGACCCATACATAAGAACAGGGGAACACTGTAGCAGGCCTACTGACCCATATATAAGAACAGGGGAACACTGTAGCAGGCCTACTGACCCATACATAAGAACAGGGGAACACTGTAGCAGGCCTATTGACCCATACATAAGAACAGGGGAACACTGTAGCAAGCCTACTGACCCATACATAAGAACAGGGGAACACTGTAGCAGGCCTACTGGCCCATACATAAGAACAGGGGAACACTGTAGCAGACCTGCTGAACCATACATAAGAACAGGGGAACACTGTAGCAGACCTACTGAACCATACATAAGAACAGGGGAACACTGTAGCAGGCCTACTGACCCATACATAAGAACAGGGGAACACTGTAGCAGGCCTACTGGCCCATGCATAAGAACAGGGGAACACTGTAGCAGGCCTACTGGCCCATGCATAAGAACAGGGGAACACTGTAGCAGGCCTACTGAACCATACATAAGAACAGGGGAACACTGTAGCAGGCCTACTGACCCATACATGGCATGTTCTGTAGATAAATGGTTCAGAGAACCGACAGGTTGATAAATTAAGACATGTGCAGCACTTGGGTATCTTTGAGGAAACGTTTCGCCACAGTCCAATGCAGAAAAAGGTGGAATAAGAGTAGTAGTTTGAAGTAATCAGTCCCTCAGCCTCGAGTCGATGTGCATCATATTCACGGTGATGGGGCATATATCCTGATGAGAGATAAGGTGGAGCCGTGGTAGGCGGAGTTACCAGTGAACAGAAGCATTAGTGGAAGTAGGTCGTGTCTGTAGATTAGACAAGTGAAAATTAAACACTTGCAACATCTGGGTATCTTTAATGTAGACATTTCGCCATCCAGTGGCTTTATCAGTACAATTTCTGGGACATAATATGAAGACAGTAGAACTATATACAAAAGATGAGGTACAGTCCCTCAGTCCTGAGGAACTAACGGCTTGATAAAGCTCCTGGAGAGCGAAACGTTGCCACAATAAAATGTCACATTAGTTGCACTTGTGTCCTGTTACTTCATATACCGTAAGCTACGTGTGAGTACTACAACATCAGTGTTGGTAATATGGTTATAATGTTAGGATTACATTTAAAAAAATCAGACCTTAACATCACTTGGTGACCTATAAGATCAAGGTCGCGCAGTCCCATGTGGTTCCCATATGGGACTGCATGTGGCCCGCACCAACCGCCGAGTTGATCAGGCCGTCAACAAGGAGGTCCTAAATTGGAGAAGAATGTTAAAGGAATGAGAACTATTAAGAAAGACCCTGGAACCTAAAGGTAAGTACATTCTAAATGTAAACTGAGTTTTTTTTTTATATATATTTAAAGCAATGCAAATTACAAGTTGATATAAAACACAGAACAGATTAATACACAAGAATCCAACACTGAGAGTTTGTAATATTTACCTGACATCTGTCGTCATCATCAGACACAAACTTATTTTTTCTTCTTCATTATACAAGGTCAACAATGAATGAGTTTGAAGCTTATTAGCTGCGTGTGTTGCATGTGCTGCGTGTGCTACGTGTGTTGCATGTGTTGCATGTGCTGCGTGTGTTGCATGTGCTGCATGTGTTGCATGTGCTGCGTGTGTTGCATGTGCTGCATGTGTCGCATGTGCTGCGTGTGTTGCATGTGCTGCATGTGTCGCATGTGCTGCGTGTGTTGCATGTGCTGCATGTGTCGCATGTGCTGCGTGTGTTGCATGTGCTGCATGTGCTGCATGTGTTGCATGTGCTGCGTGTGTTGCATGTGCTGCATGTGTCGCATGTGTTGCATGTGCTGCGTGTGTTGCATGTGTTGCATGTGCCGCATGTGTCGCATGTGTCGCATGTGCTGCGTGTGCCGCATGTGTTGCATGTGCTGCGTGTGTTGCATGTGCTGCATGTGTCGCATGTGCTGCGTGTGTTGCATGTGCTGCATGTGTCGCATGTGCTGCGTGTGTTGCATGTGCTGCATGTGTCGCATGTGCTGCGTGTGCCGCATGTGTTGCATGTGCTGCGTGTGTTGCATGTGCTGCATGTGTCGCATGTGCTGCGTGTGTTGCATGTGCTGCATGTGTCGCATGTGCTGCGTGTGTTGCATGTGCTGCATGTCTCGCATGTGCCGCATGTGTTGCATGTGTCGCATGTGCTGCATGTGTCGCATGTGTCGCATGTGCTGCATGTGTTGCATGTGCCGCATGTGTCGCATGTGTCGCATGTGCTGCATGTGTTGCATGTGTCGCATGTGTCGCATGTGCTGCGTGTGTTGCATGTGTTGCATGTGTCGCATGTGTCGCATGTGCCGCATGTGTCGCATGTGCTGCATGTGCTGCGTGTGTTGCATGTGCTGCATGTGCTGCATGTGTTGCATGTGCTGCGTGTGTTGCATGTGCTGCATGTGTCGCATGTGCTGCATGTGTTGCATGTGCTGCGTGTGTTGCATGTGTTGCATGTGCCGCATGTGTCGCATGTGTCGCATGTGTTGCGTGTGCCGCGTGTGTTGCATGTGCTGCGTGTGTTGCATGTGCTGCATGTGTCGCATGTGCTGCGTGTGTTGCATGTGCTGCATGTGTCGCATGTGCTGCGTGTGTTGCATGTGCTGCATGTGTCGCATGTGCTGCGTGTGCCGCATGTGTTGCATGTGCTGCGTGTGTTGCATGTGCTGCATGTGTCGCATGTGCTGCGTGTGTTGCATGTGCTGCATGTGTCGCATGTGCTGCGTGTGTTGCATGTGCTGCATGTCTCGCATGTGCCGCATGTGTTGCATGTGTCGCATGTGCTGCATGTGTCGCATGTGTCGCATGTGCTGCATGTGTTGCATGTGCCGCATGTGTCGCATGTGTCGCATGTGCTGCATGTGTTGCATGTGTCGCATGTGTCGCATGTGCTGCGTGTGTTGCATGTGTTGCATGTGTCGCATGTGTCGCATGTGCCGCATGTGTCGCATGTGCTGCGTGTGCCGCATGTGTTGCATGTGCTGCATGTGTTGCATGTGCTGCGTGTGTTGCATGTGCTGCATGTGTCGCATGTGCTGCGTGTGTTGCATGTGCTGCATGTGTCGCATGTGCTGCGTGTGCCGCATGTGTTGCATGTGCTGCGTGTGTTGCAGGTGCTGCATGTGTCGCATGTGCTGCGTGTGCCGCATATGCTGCGTGTGTTGCATGTGCTGCATGTGTCGCATGGGCTGCGTGTGCCGCATGTGTTGCATGTGCTGCATGTGTCGCATGTGCTGCGTGTGTTGCATGTGCTGCATGTGTCGCATGTGCTGCATGTGTTGCATGTGCTGCGTGTGTTGCATGTGCTGCATGTGTCGCATGTGCTGCGTGTGTTGCATGTGCTGCATGTGTCGCATGTGTCGCATGTGCTGCGTGTGCCGCATGTGTTGCATGTGCTGCGTGTGTTGCATGTGCTGCATGTGTCGCATGTGCTGCGTGTGTTGCATGTGTCGCATGTGCTGCGTGTGTTGCATGTGCTGCATGTGTCGCATGTGCTGCGTGTGTTGCATGTGCTGCATGTGTCGCATGTGCTGCGTGTGCCGCATGTGTTGCATGTGCTGCGTGTGCCGCATGTGTTGCATGTGCTGCGTGTGACGCATGTGTTGCATGTGCTGCGTGTGCCGCATGTGTTGCATGTGCTGCGTGTGTCGTATGTGCTGCGTGTGCCGCATGTGTTGCATGTGATGCGTGTGTTGCATGTGCTGCATGTGTCGCATGTGCTGCGTGTGTTGCATGTGCTGCATGTGTCGCATGTGCTGCGTGTGTTGCATGTGTCGCATGTGCTGCGTGTGTTGCATGTGCTGCATGTGTCGCATGTGCTGCGTGTGTTGCATGTGCTGCATGTGTCGCATGTGCCGCATGTGTCGCATGTGCTGCGTGTGCCGCATGTGTTGCATGTGCTGCATGTGTTGCATGTGCAGCATGTGTTGCATGTGCTGCGTGTGTTGCATGTGTCGCATGTGCTGCGTGTGTTGCATGTGCTGCATGTGTCGCATGTGCTGCGTGTGCCGCATGTGTTGCAGGTGCTGCATGTGTCGCATGTGCTGCGTGTGCCGCATATGCTGCGTGTGTTGCATGTGCTGCATGTGTCGCATGGGCTGCGTGTGCCGCATGTGTTGCATGTGCTGCATGTGTCGCATGTGCTGCGTGTGTTGCATGTGCTGCATGTGTCGCATGTGCTGCATGTGTTGCATGTGCTGCGTGTGTTGCATGTGCTGCATGTGTCGCATGTGCTGCGTGTGTTGCATGTGCTGCATGTGTCGCATGTGTCGCATGTGCTGCGTGTGCCGCATGTGTTGCATGTGCTGCGTGTGTTGCATGTGCTGCATGTGTCGCATGTGCTGCGTGTGTTGCATGTGTCGCATGTGCTGCGTGTGTTGCATGTGCTGCATGTGTCGCATGTGCTGCGTGTGTTGCATGTGCTGCATGTGTCGCATGTGCTGCGTGTGCCGCATGTGTTGCATGTGCTGCGTGTGCCGCATGTGTTGCATGTGATGCGTGTGCCGCATGTGTTGCATGTGCTGCGTGTGCCGCATGTGTTGCATGTGCTGCGTGTGCCGCATGTGTCGTATATGCTGCATGTGCCGCATGTGTTGCATGTGATGCGTGTGTTGCATGTGCTGCATGTGTCGCATGTGCTGCGTGTGTTGCATGTGCTGCATGTGTCGCATGTGCTGCGTGTGTTGCATGTGCTGCATGTGTCGCATGTGCTGCGTGTGCCGCATGTGTTGCATGTGCTGCGTGTGTTGCAGGTGCTGCATGTGTCGCATGTGCTGCGTGTGCCGCATATGCTGCGTGTGTTGCATGTGCTGCATGTGTCGCATGGGCTGCGTGTGCCGCATGTGTTGCATGTGTTGCATGTGCTGCGTGTGCCGCATGTGTTGCATGTGCTACATGTGTTGCATGTGCTGTGTGTGTCGCATGTGCTGCGTGTGTCGCATGTGTTGCATGTGCTGCGTGTGTTGCATGTGCTGCGTGTGCTGCATGTGTTGCATGTGCTGCATGTGTCGCATGTGCTGCGTGTGTTGCATGTGACGCATGTGTTGCATGTGCTGCATGTGTCGCATGTGCCGCATGTGCTGCGTGTGTTGCATGTGCTGCATGTGTCGCATGTGCTGCGTGTGTTGCATGTGCTGCGTGTGTCGCATGTGCTGCATGTGTTGCATGTGCTGCATGTGTCGCATGTGTTGCATGTGTCGCATGTGCTGCGTGTGTTGCATGTGCTGCATGTGTTGCATGTGCTGCATGTGTTGCATGTGCTGCATGTGTTGCATGTGCTGCACTAATAAAGGTATTAAATTAAACTAACATTTTATGTATACTGAAATATACACACCTGGGTGTACATACACTGCTAGACACACACACACCTGGGTACAGAGGCGTCGCTAGAGATGGTGTCATCCGGGGGGGCATCTCTGGTCTCACCCGGGGCAGCATCTCTGGTCTCACCAGGGGCAGCATCTCCGGTCTCACTCGGGTCAGCATCTCTGGTCTCACCCGGGGCAGCATCTCTGGTCTCACCCGGGGCAGCATCTCTGGTCTCACCCGGGGCAGCATCTCTGGTTTCACCCGGGGCAGCATCTTTGCTGTCACCATATAAAATTGAAGGGCGCGGGATAGGGGGGGTGGGGGTAAACTCCAGTTACATCACTACTACATGACCAGTGACTAATGTTTATTACATGACCAGTGACTAATGTTTATTACATGACCAGTGACTAATGTTTATTACATGACCAGTGACTAATGTTTATTACATGACCAGTGACTAATGTTTATTACATGACCAGTGACTAATGTTTATTACATGACCATTGACTAATGTTTATTACATGACCAGTGACTAATGTTTATTACATGACCAGTGACTAATGTTTATTACATGACCAGTGACTAATGTTTATTACATGACCAGTGACTAATGTTTATTACATGACCAGTGACTAATGTTTATTACATGACCAGTGACTAATGTTTATTACATGACCAGTGACTAATGTTTATTACATGACCAGTGACTAATGTTTATTACATGACCAGTGACTAATGTTTATTACATGACCAGTGACTAATGTTTATTACATGACCAGTGACTAATGTTTATTACATGACCAGTGACTAATGTTTATTACATGACCAGTGACTAATGTTTATTACATGACCAGTGACTAATGTTTATTACATGACCAGTGACTAATGTTTATTACATGACCAGTGACTAATGTTCATCAATGAGAACGTTTAAGAGTCATAAACCGAACAGGAGATTACTTGAGATTACTTCTTAACATTATTAATGATAAAATGAATATTCATATTAATATTGAGGAAACATAAACTCAAATACCACTTTGAGTACAGCCAACAGATCCTACATTTATTCATCTTCAACAAGGCAAAAAAAAAAAACTTGAAAAATAAAGAAAAACATTGCAATATCAGAGAAACACTAGTATCAAGTGGGGTTCGAACACGTGGATAGGGTAAAGAAATACTCACGTAGGCTGGAAGTACGTATATTGGAACTGAAAGTATGTGAAGCGCCAAACAGCCGTGACCTGCCTCCTTGCAATACCCTTAAAAAGCTTAAATCCACGCTATCACACCGTTGCCACCATTTATCATGTGGGTTTCGAACACGTGGATAGGGTAAAGAAATACTCACGTAGGCTGGAAGTACGTATATTACGGATAATGTGGGAAACGCCAAACAGCCGTGACCTGCCTCCTTGCTCTCTCTCGTAAGACTAACTAACCCCAGTACCCATGTGTGAGGGGGGTGTTTGAATACTGCTGTGGTCAGCAACAATATGAATACAGACAGTGATTCACGCAGAGACGGTTGGTTGTGAGTCATCTACTGGTACACTGGTTACTGGTAACTGGTTACTGGGACTGGTACTACTACTGAGACTAGTTCCGATCTGACCTTGAGTACAGGTAACATCTCAGTGAATCTGATGTTACATTTCATTGCCTTCAATCCGGCAAAATCACCTATCTCATCATCAAAATCAATGATTTTCCCTATATAGGCTTATTTGTACTTTAATATATAATAGGCTATATAGAAACGAAGGATTCTTCTCTTATGTTGCTGCAGCATGGTTTTGGTCTTTAGTGTCACCTTGTTTAGAGGCTGTGTGGTGTCACTCTCTAAATGGTGTCACCAGGGGCGGCCCCCCCCCCCGCCCCTTACGACGCCTCTGCTTGAGTGTTTATACACTGCTAGACACACATACGTGGGTGTACATACACTGCTAGACACACATACGTGGGTATACATACACTGCTAGACACACATACGTGGGTGTACATACACTGCTAGACACACATACGTGGGTGTACATACACTGCTAGACACACATACGTGGGTGTACATACACTGCTAGACACATACGTGGGTGTACATACACTGCTAGGCACACACCTGGGTGTACATACACTGCTAGACACACACACCTGGGTTCACATACACTGCTAGACACACACACCTGGGTGTGCATACACTGCTAGACACACACACACCTGTTTATACATACACTGCTAGACACACACCTGGGTGTACATACACTGCTAGACACACACCTGGGTGTACATAAACTGCTAGACACACACCTGGGTGCACATACACTACACTGCTAGACACACACCTTGGTGTACATACACTGCTAGACACACACACCTTGGTGTACATACACTGCTAGACACACACACCTTGGTGTACATACACTGCTAGACACACACACCTTGGTGTACATACACTGCTAGACACACACCTTGGTGTACATACACTGCTAGACACACACCTGGGTGTACATACACACCTGGGTTCACATACACTGCTAGACACACACACCTTGGTGTACATACACTGCTAGACACACACACCTTGGTGTACATACACTGCTAGACACACACACCTTGGTGTACATACACTGCTAGACACACACCTTGGTGTACATACACTGCTAGACACACACACACACACCTGTGTATACATGCACTGCTAGACACACACCTGGGTGTACATACACTGCTAGACACACACCTGGGTGCACATAATACTAAAAAAAAATAGTGATTATTAAGTTATTAACATTTAAAAAAATATGAACTAAAATGCATGATAAAAGCTACGGAGGGAGTTACAAACTGAAGGAGTTCATGGAAGCCACCACCAGGAGCGTCCATTGCTTTGCGGACGACGTCACTTGTAAGTAAGTAAGTAAGTTTATTCAGGTATACACAAATACAGTTACATAGAATTATCATACATAGCAGCATATGTGTAGAGACGCTAGGATAACCCAAAAAAGTCAGACAGAGTGACTTATTTCCATTGGGGTCCTTTTACCTTATTATTATAATATAAAGGTTATAATATTTTCTTATTATTCTACAATGAAGATAACATCTTATCATCATACTAAAAAGACTATCTACTACACGAGGGTCATTAAGACTATCTACAATACGAGGGTCATTACTAGGAATAAGGTAAAATTTACACGTATGTTAGCTAAAAAATAGAAAATCATTCCCCTCCCTTTCTGTAACTACATTCATCAGACACTTTTTGGCACTCTTCTTGAACTGGTTCATGCTATGACTGTCTTTGACATGTGCGGGCAGTCTGTTCCATTCCTTTATTGCTGTACAATAAAAGGTGTTTGAAGCCTGGCCAATGACTGTGGGTACTACAAAGTTGTGCTCTCTCCCCCTAGTACTATGATTGCTTTGGTTCCCAACCTTGACAAAATTGACAGCAAGATATTCTGGACACTGTTTGTGAGCAATTTTATAAACATGATTTAGCTTCAGTTGTTTTACTCTGTCTTCAACATTCAGCATATCCAACTGCTGTAATTCATCCTGGGCTACATGTTCTCTTGGTCCCAGCCCCAGGATGAATCTTACGATTTTGTTCTGGGTGATTTGCAGTCTATCTTTCAGTTTTTTTTGTCAAGGCAGAGTACCAAGAAGAGCAAGCGTAATCCATATGGCATTGTATAAGGGCTAGACATAGGGTCCTGCGAGCCTCAGTAGGTAGACACTGTGCTTGTCTATACAGGAACTTCAGTCTGGCATTCGCTTTCTTTACTACACTGTTCCCTATCAATTCTCCTGACATGCATGGGGTCAAAGGGGATTCCTAAATATTTTACTGATGAAACCAAAGTGATGGGCTCCCCATTACATTGAACATTAAAATTATTTACCCTTCTCAGTTTATGTTTCGTGCCAAAGAGAATGGCTTCAGTTTTCCCTAGGTGTAATGATAGTTTGTTGTCTACTAACCATTTGCTGCAGGACTCCAGTTCCAGTGTTAAAACATTAGCAATATCTTGTGGGTCTTTACCTGACACTAACAGAGCACTGTCATCTGCATACAGTAGGAGTTTGCACTTGGACTGATAGGCATATCATTGACATAACATAAGAATAATGAGAGACCCAGAATACTACCTTGGGGAACTCCACATGTTATCGCCAGGGGTTCTGATTCTGTTTTGTTGATTTTGACTATTTGTCTCCTGTTGCTAAGGTAGGACTTAAACCAGTCTACAGAACCTATACCGATAGCTTGAAGTTTATTACATAATATATTGTGGTTGACAGTATCGAAGGCCTTTTGCAGGTCTAAGGTTACCATACCTATGAGGTTCCCCTTTGACATTTCAGTTCTCAGGTAATCCATCTGTTGAGTAGGATCTTCTAAAGCCCGATTGATAGCTATGGAGAATGTTGTTGTCATTAAGGTACTTAACTACTTGAGAATACACCGCCCTCTCTAGAATTTTAGATATACTGAGTATACTAACAGGCCTATAGTTGCTTACATCAGACCTACTATTTTTCTTGAAGATAGGAGTAACTCTGGCCTCCTTGAACCCCTCCGGTACGGTATTAGTGGTGATTGATAGATTTATTATGTGAGCAATAGGGATTGACAGTTCAGAAGCACCATCTTTTAGGAACTTAGACGGGATGTTATCAGGGCCAGTGCTCTTAGTTGGGTTTAACCTGCTTAGTTTTTTTGAATAAAGTCATGAGATACACTTACTAGTTGACAACTGTTTGGGGTTACCCCTTTATTGGTATAGTATGTTTGAAACTTATCAGAGTCTGTGTTAAAGGTATTTGATACAGCTGGTAGTTTACTTACTAGTGTTGATGCAACAGATGTGTAGTAGGAATTAAAGCAATTTGCCACCTTAGATGTTTCGTGGCATACCTCATTATCGATAGTGAGTACTATGTTATGGCTATACCCCAACTGTTTTAGTTGTTGCCAGAGCTTTCTGGGGTTATGCTTATACTCTTCAATTTTTGAGCAGTAGTGCTTTGCCTTTGCTCCTTTTATAAGTCTCTGTACTCTGTTCCTCACCCTTTGGAATTCATTTAGTGCTGCAATATCCTGTCTGTTTGCTTTAAATCTTTTTAGCAGCTGGTCTCTGAATTTCATATTATCTAATATCTCAGTAGTCATCCAGGGTTCAGTTCTTCGTTTAATCCTAACCTCTTTAACTGGTGCAATATTATCAAGGATGGTAGTGAACATTGTTTTGAATTTTTCCCAGGCATCGTTTACGTCCGTGCAACTTGTTATCTCTGTCCAGTCACAGTTGTGTAGCCTATTTACCAGTGTTTCTTTACTGTAGTTTCTATTTGACCTCATTTTTATTGTCCTGTGTAGGCCTATCCTATCCCTAGTGATTTTCCTGGTGCAGTAAATGATGAAATGATCACTAAGACCTGTGGTAATGACGCCTGACTGACTAATGTTCTCAGAGCGGTTACAAAGTATGTGGTCAATTAGGGTGGCTGAGAACTGTGTGATCCGGGTTGGAGTATTAATTAGTTGAGTGTAACTATTTAATCCTAGAATTTGCTTATACCTTTTGCATAGCCCGTTATTTTGCTGCTGAAAACAGATATTGAAGTCGCCCAGTATTATTGTCTCGCAATTGTTTTCAACTCCGGACAAGACTCTGGAAAAGTCTTCTAAGAACTGGTCCTGGGTAGGAGGGCGGTAACTAGTTCCTACTAAGATGGGTTTGGTCTTAGGAAGCAGCACTTCAAACCATAGAATCTCCAGTTTATTGTTATTTAAATCAGGTCTTGGGTTGTAAGCTAAGTCATTTCTAATGTAGGCACATACTCCACCACCCTTTCTGTTCCTATCTAAGAGTTTTATATTGTAACCATCTATTTTGACCTCGTCGTCAGTCACCGTATCATCCAACCAAGATTCAGAGATGGTTATAACTGCCGCCCTAATTTTGTTAGCTAGAATCCTAATCTCTGCCAATTTAGGAAGAAGTGATCTTGCATTGACATGAATAAAGTGAAGGCCTGTTTTCATAAAACAATCATAATCATCAATATATGGCAATGGGTCATTTGTATTAAAATTAGGAAAATCAATGTCATCACTGCTAAAGGGTAACTGTGCCAAAGTGCATTTGTTACACACAAAATGAATTCTGGCACCGTTGCTATAATTGTACATACATCCATCATGCACCCACCCCTTACACATTTTACATAAGGTGCCTTTTCTGTTTTTCATGCGTACTTTAGTACAGTGTATGCACCTGTTTGGTAGTGTTTGAGATAATAATGGCTGTATTGTCTCACATTGACCTATGTATGCATTACATATGGAGTTAAGGTTATCATTCCTAGCTACTAGACCGTCATTATCACCGTCATTTATCTGTCTGTTTTGCCTCTGCACAATAGTTTGAGGTCCTGGATTAATTTGGATATCACCACTTAAGAGCGCTACAATAAGAGCTGTGCGCCACTGTTTTTGTTTGGGTATGCGGTGTTGCCATACCTTGCGGCGATAGTGATATTTACTTTTCTGGTAGGATGGCAACTGTTGGGCTTTTACTGTCCAGGGCACTGTTACTCCATTCACATTTTCCAGCCCCCATGACTGATTTCTTTCTTCATGGAATTGAAGAAGAAAGATAAATATAATTATGGCAGCCTGTACCCCCCTAATGCCTGCCATTTTCACTCTTCTCTCTTTTACTCATATACAATAATATTTATTTATCTTTTCCAGTCCCTAGTACACTTAGTATCTGCTTTAGCAATCACCACTGAATTACTAGTAAAATTTCCTCTTCAAAACCCTCTTCACTGCTCACTTTTCCCTTAACTTCACAAAACCCTTACAGTTAACCCCTTATTACACACTCCCCTTCCCATCTCACTTCACAGTCTGGCTTCCCCAATTAACTTCTAACTCCTTTCCATTCTGGTAGATCAGAAAGGTTTAATCCATGGTTTTATCCTTCCAAGTACCCCTCAATTCCATTTATCGGGGGTTGTGTGGTGTTGTTGACTGCCTGACCTGTTCTGCTGTCTCAGCCATTTTTAAAACACTGAGGGGAGTAACGCCACCTACAACCTGACTTTCCTTGAGTTTATAGAAATATTTGGCGTTTTCTGCTATGATTCTCTCACTGTACACTGGTCAGCTGAATATAGGTCAGCTACTAAAACATTAACCTTGACTGTTTAACTATTCACTTCTTTCCCACGACTGGCACTGAGGGATATCCGACCTATAACCTTGGAGTTTTGTACTGTTGATTTGACGATGTCTCCTGTGTTTCCCTCTCGTTAGCACTGGTACAGGTGATATGATGGTGGTACAGATATGATGCTACTGTCAACAGATGAACGTCAGTAAAGATGAGAATTTCACTTCGCTAGTTGTACGTCTGGCAGTAGCGGCTGTTTGGATGCCGGTCAGCCATGTTTAAATGCTCAATTCTTTCCCTCGTTTGGCACTGAAGAAAAAAGTCCTACAGACCTGTCATTTCCTTGGAGATTTAGTTGATCAGGTTTTCTGCCATGTTGTCTTCCCGTTAAACACTGGTGCAGTTGATATGGAGGTCAGTTATTTCATTGTAGTGGAAAACGTCTCATGTCTGGTTCACGTCTGGCAGCAGGTCTGGTACTTGAATGCCGGTCCCTCTTTTGTCATATTTAGTCCATTTCGTTGTCGTCACCGTCAGTTTTTATGTCACTATAGATTCCTTGCATGTTGTTGCAGCAGTACTTGCAAATTTGGCCATCACTGGAGTTCGGATAGGCCCAGGGGACGGCAAGATATAGGAGCAGCCTTGTTGCTGCTTGCTGCGGCTGCGGCAAACCAGTAGTTTGTGTGGCTTATGTGTGGCAGCAATTTTGGTTGGTGTCTAAAGTCTCATAGTGTCTCGCCCTGCTGGTTGTATGCAGTAGCATCACTTGCCCTAACTTTCAGTGCCAGAAGATAGATAGGGGTAGCCCTGACAATATTTAGTAAGCTGTTTAAAATCTTTGGAAGAGTTGTGTAGCCTAGTGACCCCCCTCCCCCTTTTTCTCAAAGAACAAGCTAGTAAACACACACGGACACACAAACACATGTGTACACCAGTATTATAGTAGTAAATATTAGTATATATTAATAAGGAATAGAATGAGAATTCTATAATCTTCAAGAGAGTAGCGTAGCCTAGCGTGATAAACTGACCCTCCCCTTTTTTCTAAAAGACTGAGACAAGTGCGTGCGCGCACGCGCGCACACACACACACACACACACACACACACACACACACACACACACACACACACACACACACACACACACACACACACACACACACGTATACACATACTCAGACAAATCTAACACATTAGCTCATAACTCCCCCCCACCACACACAAACACACATTTTTACACAAAGCTGAAAGAGCTAGAGCATCCTAACAGGAAAAAAAAATGGATCTCGAAAGGGAGGACATAAAGACAAGGGAACCGAGGATGGCTGGTCTGAAAAGGAAGAATGGGTAGAACGGCTCAAGAACAAAATGGATCAAGAATGGGAAAAAACGTTAAATGATCTTTGCAGTAACATATTAGAGAAGATATCTGCAGAGAGCAAGAAGTGGGAATCATGAGCTGTAGGAGCTGAGGCAAAGATACAGAGACTGGAGGAAGAAATGGTTGTGCTGAAGCAGGATATAAAGATGAGGTCCGAAATGAGCAAGGTGACAAATGGGAATATCAGCAGGCAGCGAGAGAACTGAAGGAGGGGATAGAACCAAGAAGTCATTAGCAGAAGTACTTTCAGGCCGTCAAGTGTTACTAGGTCAGCTGTCGTGTTCCTTCCTTAAGTGAATGTGACCTGACCTGACCAGGTTGGGGCATTGGCTTAAGCTGGTAGGAGACTTGGACCTGCCTTGCATGGGCCAGTAGGCCTGCTGCAATGTTCCTTCTTATGTTCTTAAATCGGCCTGACGACACTGGAGGACAGGAGGATTAGGGGAGACATGATAACGACATACAAAATAGTGCGTGGAATAGACATGGTGGACAGAGACAGGATGTTCCAGAGATGGGACACATAAACAAGGGGTCACAATTGGAAGTTGAAGACTCAGACGAGTAACAGGGATGTTAGGAAGTATTTCTTCAGTCATAGAGTTGTCAGGAAGTGGAACAGTCTGGAGAGTGATGTAGTGGAGGCAGGAACCATACATAGCTTTAAGACGAGGTATGATAAAGCTCATGGAACAGGGAGAAAGAGTTCCTAGTAGCATTCAGTGAAGAGGCGGGGTCAGGAGCTGAGTCTCGACCCCTGCAACCACAATTAGGTGAGTACAGTTAGGTGAGCACACACACACACACACACACACACACACACACACACACACACACACACACACACACACACACACACACACAGGGAAGGCACTACAATGGATCAGGGAATGCTTGTCAGGAAGACAGCAGCGAGTAATGGTACGTGGCGAGGTGTCAGAGTGGGCACCTGTGACCAGCGGGGTCCCACAGGGGTCAGTCCTAGGACCAATGCTGTTTCTGATATTTGTGAACGACATGACGGAAGGAATAAACTCCGAGGTGTCCCTGTTTGCAGATGACGTGAAGTTGATGAGAAGAATTCATTCGATCGAAGACCAGGCAGAACTACAAAGGGATCTGGACAAGCTGCAGACCTGGTCCAGCAATTGGCTCCTGGAGTTCAATCCCACCAAATGCAAAGTCATGAAGATTGGGGATGGGCAAAGAAGACCGCAGACGGAGTACAGTCTAGGGGGCCAGAGACTACAAACCTCACTCAAGGAAAAAGATCTTGGGGTGAGTATAACACCAGGCACATCTCCTGAAGCGCACATCAACCAAATAACTGCTGCAGCATATGGGCGCCTGGCAAACCTCAGAACAGCATTCCGACATCTTAATAAGGAATCGTTCAGGACCTGTACACCGTGTACGTTAGGCCCATGTTGGAGTATGCGGCACCAGTTTCGAACCCACACCTAGCCAAGCATGTAAAGAAACTAGAGAAAGTGCAAAGGTTTGCAACAAGACTAGTCCCAGAGCTAAGAGGTATGTCCTACGAGGAGAGGTTAACGGAAATCAACCTGACGACACTGGAGGACAGGAGAGATGGGGGGGACATGATAACGACTTACAAATTCTGAGAGGAATGGACAAGGTGGACAAAGACAGGACGTTCCAGAGACTGGACACAACAACACGGGGACACAGTTGGAAGCTGAAGACGCAGATGAATCACAGGGATGTTAGGAAGTATTTCTTCAGCCACAGAGTAGTCTGGAAGTGGAATAGTTTGGGAAGCGATGTAGTGGAGGCAGGATCCATACATAGCTTCAAGCAGAGGTACGATAAAGATCATGGTTCCGGGAGAGTGACCTAGACGCGACCAGTGAAGAGGCGGGGCCAGGAGCTTGGACTCGACCCCTGCAACTTCAGCTAGGTGAGTACAACTAGGTGAGTACACACACACACACACACACACACACACACACACACACACACACACACACACACACACACACACACACACACACACACACACACACACACACACACACACACACACACAGACTAGTCCCAGAGCTACGGGGATTGTCCTACGAAGAAAGGTTGAGGGAAATCGGCCTGACGACACTGGAGGCCAGTAGGGTCAGGGGAGACATGATAACGACATATAAAATACTGCACGGAATAGATGAGGTGGACAAAGACGGGAAGTTCCAGAGATGGGACACAGACACAAGAGGTCACAATTGGAAGTTGAAGACTCAGATGAATCAAAGGGATGTTAGGAAGTATTTCTTCAGTCATAGAGTAGTCAAGCCGTGGAATAGCCTAGAAAGTGAAGTAGTGGAGGCGGGAACCATACATAGTTTTAAGGCGAGGTATGATAGAGCTCATGGAGCAGGGAGAGAGAGGACCTAGCAACAATCAGCGAAGAGGCGGGGCCAGGAGCTATGACTCGACCCCTGCAACCACAGATAGGTGAGTACACACACATACACAACACACACACACACACACAACACACACACACACACACACACACACACACACAACACACACACACACACACACACACACACACACACACACACACACACACACACACACACACACACACACACACACCTACACACCTACACACCTACACACACACACAACAGGCCTAGTGTCTAATCGACATGTGCCTAGGACAAAATGGTAACTAACTAACTAACATGGGTGTACATACACCGAAAGAGATACACCTGTGTGTATACTTACAGGGAGAGATACATTTGAAAGATCAGAGGTCAGTTGTATGTTATGTATGCTGATGGGTGGGGGTGGAGGGCGTGCGGAAAAGGTCAGAGGGCGTAGTAATGACCTTGGTGTTGAGATAATTGCTCATTTAGCTTTCTTGCCTAATTTTCGCTACCTTAATTCTAATGACAATTATAGCAACGTAAATCATATAAGAATACCAGAGTTGTTCGTTGCATATAACAGCTGTGAGAAGAACCTTGGTGGCAGTAATCATGGAACCTTGGTGGCAGTAAACATAGAACCTTGGTGGCACTAATCATAGAACCTTGGTGGCACTAATCATAGAACCTTGGTGGCACTAATCATAGAACCTTGGTGGCAGTAATCATGGAACCTTGGTGGTAGTAAACATAGAACCTTGGTGGTAGTAAACATAGAACCTTGGTGGTAGTAAACATAGAACCTTGGTGGTAGTAATCATAGAACCTTGGTGGCAGTAATCATTGAACCTTGGTGGTAGTAAACATAGAACCTTGGTGGTAGTAATCATAGAACCTTGGTGGCAGTAAACATGGAACCTTGGTGGTAGTAAACATGGAACCTTGGTGGCAGTAAACATAGAACCTTGGTGGTAGTAATCATAGAACCTTGGTGGCAGTAAACATAGAACCTTGGTGGCAGTAATCATAGAACCTTGGTGGCAGTAAACATAGAACCTTGGTGGTAGTAATCATAGAACCTTAGTGGCAGTAAACATAGAACCTTGGTGGCAGTAATCATAGAACCTTGGTGGCAGTAATCATAGAACCTTGTTGGTAGTAATCATAGAACCTTGGTGGCAGTAAACATAGAACCTTGGTGGCAGTAAACATAGAACCTTGGTGGCAGTAAACATAGAACCTTGGTGGCAGTAAACATAGAACCTTGGTGGCAGTAATCATAGAACCTTGGTGGCAGTAATCATAGAACCTTGGTGGCAGTAATCATAGAACCTTGGTGGTAGTAATCATAGAACCTTGGTGGCAGTAAACATAGAACCTTGGTGGCAGTAATCATAGAACCTTGGTGGCAGTAATCATAGAACCTTGGTGGCAGCAATCATAGAACCTTGGTGGCAGTAATAGAACCTTGGTGGCAGTAAACATAGAACCTTGGTGGCAGTAATCATAGAACCTTGGTGGCACTAATCATAGAACCTTGGTGGCAGTAATCATAGAACCTTGGTGGAAGTAATCATAGAACCTTGGTGGCAGTAATCATAGAACCTTGGTGGCAGTAATCATAGAACCTTTGTGGCAGTAATCATAGAACCTTGGTGGCAGTAAACATAGAACCTTGGTGGCAGTAATCATAGAACCTTGGTGGCAGTAATCATAGAACCTTGGTGGCAGTAATCATAGAACCTTGGTGGTAGTAATCATAGAACCTTGGTGGCAGTAATCATAGAACCTTGCTGGCAGTAATCATAGAACCTTGCTGGCAGTAATCGTAGAACCTTGGTGGCAGTAATCATAGAACCTTGGTGGCACTAATCATAGAACCTTGGTTGCAGTAAACATGGAACCTTGGTGGCAATAAACATAGAACCTTGGTGGCAGTAAACATGGAACCTTGGTGGCAGTAATCATAGAACGTTGGTGACAGTAAACATGGAACCTTGGTGGCAGTAAACATGGAACCTTGGTGGCAATAAACATAGAACCTTGGTGGCAGTAAACATGGAACCTTGGTGGCAGTAAACATGGAACCTTGGTGGCAATAAACATAGAACCTTGGTGACAGTAAACATGGAACCTTGGTGGCAGTAAACATGGAACCTTGGTGGCAATAAACATAGAACCTTGGTGGCAGTAAACATAGAACCTTGGTGGCAGTAAGCATATAACCTTGGTGGCAGTAAACATGGAACCTTGGTGGCAGTAAACATAGAACCTTGGTGGTAGTAATCATAGAACCTTGGTGGCAGTAAACATGGAACCTTGGTGGCAGTAAACATGGAACCTTGGTGGCAGTAAACATGGAACCTTGGTGGCAGTAAGCATGGAACCTTGGTGGCAATAAACATAGAACCTTGGTGGCAGTAAACATGGAACCTTGGTGGCAATAAACATAGAACCTTGGTGGCAGTAAACATGGAACCTTGGTGGCAATAAACATAGAACCTTGGTGGCAGTAAGCATATAACCTTGGTGGCAGTAAGCATATAACCTTGGTGGCAGTAAGCATATAACCTTGGTGGCAGTAAGCATATAACCTTGGTGGCAGTAAGCATATAACCTTGGTGGCAGTAAGCATATAACCTTGGTGGCAGTAAGCATATAACCTTGGTGGCAGTAAGCATATAACCTTGGTGGCAGTAAGCATATAACCTTGGTGGCAGTAAGCATATAACCTTGGTGGCAGTAATCATAGAACCTTGGTGGCAGTAAGCATATAACCTTGGTGACAGTAATCATAGAAGCTTGGTGGCAGTAATCATAGAAGCTTGGTGACAGTAATCATAGAAGCTTGGTGACAGTAATCATAGAAGCTTGGTGGCAGTAATCATGGAACCTTGGTGGCAGTAAGCATATAACCTTGGTGACAGTAATCATAGAAGCTTGGTGGCAGTAAGCATAGAAGCTTGGTGGCAGTAAGCATATAACCTTGGTGGCAGTAAGCATATAACCTTGGTGGCAGTAATCATAGAAGCTTGGTGGCAGTAAGCATAGAAGCTTGGTGGCAGTAAGCATATAACCTTGGTGGCAGTAATCATAGAAGCTTGGTGGCAGTAAGCATATAACCTTGGTGGCAGTAAGCATATAACCTTGGTGGCAGTAATCATAGAAGCTTGGTGGCAGTAAACATAGAAGCTTGGTGGCAGTAAGCATATAACCTTGGTGGCAGTAATCATAGAAGCTTGGTGGCAGTAAGCATATAACCTTGGTGGCAGTAAGCATATAACCTTGGTGGCAGTAATCATAGAAGCTTGGTGGCACTAATCATAGAAGCTTGGTGGCACTAATCATAGAAGCTTGGTGGCACTAATCATAGAGCCTTGGTGGCACTAATCATAGAGCCTTGGTGGCAGTAAACATAGAACTTTGGTGGCAGTAAACGCAGCATACCTGATGCTATCATTACTGACAAGCATACCATACACAACAAACAAATAACCCGCACATAGAGAGGGGCATACAACGACGTTTCGGTCCGACTTGGACCATTTACAAAGTCACACTAACATTCCATAGTCGTTTCCGTTTAGCTCGTCACAACCCATACATACACGCGGGAATGTGTGTGGGGATTGTAAACTGCCAGCCTCTCGGGCATTAGGCCACTATATTCCCAACCGCCTTTAATATACACTCAGTGGCCACTATATTAGGTACACCTATAGACTAGCTCATTAATTTAAATATCTAATCAGCCAATCACGTGGCAGGACATCCATGCCTTAAAGCATTCAGACATGTTCAAGAGATTCAGTTGTTGTTCAGACTGAACATCAGAATGGGGAAGAAATGTGATCTAGGTGACTTGAACCATAAAATGATTGTGGTGCTAGACGGGGTGGTTTGAGTATCTCAGAAAATACGGATCTCCTGGGATATTCGAGCACAATAGTCTCTTAGAGTTTATATAGAACGGTATGAAAAACACAGCCTTCAGTGAGCAGCAGTTTTGTGTGCAAAAATTCTTTATTAAAGAGATAAGTCTGAGGAGAATGGCCAGAATGGTTCAAGTTGATAGTAACTCAAACAACCACATTTACAACAATGGTATGAGGAAGAGCATCTCTGAACGCATAACACCTTACAGTAGATGTGAACCAGCAGCACACCACCACACTGAGTTCCTGTTCTATTAGCTAAGAACAGGAAACTGAGGCAATAGTGGGCACAGGCTCACCAAAACTGAACAATTGAAGATTGGAAAAATGTCCCTTGGTCTGACAAATCGCAATTTCTGCTGTAACATGCAATGGCAGGGCCAGAATTTGGTGTAAACCTTTGGGATGTAGTGGAACTGTAGATTTGGTAGATTCGCAGCATAAATATACAACCGACAAATTTGCAGGAGGTGCATGATGCTGCTTTCATGTCAACGTGGTTCAGGATCCCAAAGGTATGTTTCCAGAACCATGTTGAATCCATAACACAAAGAATTTAGGCTAACCAATACCTTTGTACGACTAACCCGCCATGGGTTCTATTCCCACCCATACCATGGTTTGCTTGCAATCGTGTTATTACGATTTCTTGAGTCAATTTAGGCTGTTCTCCTAGCAAAGGGAAGCTTTTCCCAGGACTAGAAGGGTGTACCTAATATAGTGAGCACTGAGTGTATATTCCTACTTACAAGGTGTCAACAAGACTGTTAACCTTACAGGCAGTGAGGTTAACAGTGACGGTGTTAATGATCCCTTCGTCACCTTACTGTGGTGACTGGGGTGGAGCATCTTAGCCTGGCTAAAACCCCAGCTCGCCATCTCTCCTCCATCCTTACGCATAATTGGCGGATGTTTTCCCATCTGTATAAATTTGCTGATGCTTCAGGCTGACGACATGGAAAGATTTGTGGAGATTCATTACGGATTGTGAAAAAAGGATTTCGAATAGTTTTACTCGCGTTGTGATCATGATTTATGTAATACATGAGAGAATTGTTCTCGAGAGTAGTACCTTGGTGTTGATATAGTTTAATAATGTTCATGAGGGAATATTTTAAAGTGTTGAATAACCTTTCCCTTCCCTTCCCACCAGTGATGGTCACCTTAATATGGTGGTGAGGGGTTTTCTCCTTCCCCCGCAATGCTGGGCCACCTTAATGTGATGGAGGAGTTTCTGCCCCCCACCCCGCGATGCTGGGTCTACCTGGAGGGTGTGCGCCGACCAGGCCTCCCGGTACCGTGGTTTCTCCCCCCCCCCCACCCCCATGTGGTGCTCGGTCATATTACCGTAGTGGCGAGGTTTGAGCAGCCTAAGTACCTAGAACCCTAGCAGACTACTACTTGGCTTAAATAGCAAATATTTCCTCTTTCGGCAAAAAAAAAAAAATAATTTATAACCTATTACCATGAAAGAATCATGAACATAAGAATAGAGGAACACTGCAATAGGCCTAGTTGAAATTAAATTAAAATTAAAATTCTTTATCTCTGTTGATATTGCAATGTCGGGTTTACATATTATACAATATTATTACATATTATAAATATGTCTAGGCATTTCAGGCGGACTAATACTATTTCTTACTCTATATTGACACAGGTTATGAATCATACTGGTATTAAAGTGAGGCAGCCGTTGTGATTAACTAGATTTACAAAAGTGCAGTAGTTCAAAACATTTAAAAAATTAACAATTAGTTTATTAGTTAATTAGTTAATCTTGGCATGATAGGTTTCTATTAAAGCTTCTATAATGAAGTGTATTAGACCAACTTATGACTATCTTGAGAATTATGTAGCAAAAACCTGTATTCAGAATTTTATGTTGACAGTCATTAGTGTAAATTGGGGGGTTACCTGGAGGTTATTCCGGGGATCAACGCCCCCGCGGCCCGGTCCATGACCAGGCCTCCCGATGGATCAGGGCCTGATCAACTAGGCTGTTACTGCTGGCCGCACGCAGTCCGACGTACGAGCCACAGCCCGGCTGATCCGGCACTGACTTTAGGTATCTGTCCAGCTCTCTCTTGAAGGCAGCCAGGGGTTTATTGGCAATTCCCCTAATGCTTGATGGGAGGCTGTTGAACAGTTTTGGGCCCCGGACACTTATGGTGTTTTCTCTTAGTGTACCAATGGCGCCCCTACTTTTTATTGGCGGCATTTTGCATCGCCTGCCCAGTCTTTTACTTTCGTAGGGAGTGATTTCTGTGTGCAGATTTGGGACCATTCCTTCCAAGATTTTCCAAGTGTAGATTATGATATATCTCTCCCTCCTGCGTTCCAACGAGTACAAGTCAAGTGCTTCCAAGCGTTCCCAGTAGTTAAGGTGCTTGACAGAACTTATACGTGCAGTAAAGGATCTCTGTACACTCTCTAGATCTGCGATTTCACCTGCTTTGTATAGAGATGTTAATGTACAGCAGTATTCCAGCCTAGAGAGAACAAGTGATTTGAAAAGGATCATCATGGGCTTGGCATCTCTCGTTTTGAAAGTTCTCATTATCCATCCTATCATTTTGTTTGCACGTGCGATCGTGGCACTGTTGTGATCCTTGAAAGTGAGATCCTCAGACATTACTACTCCCAGGTCCCTTACATTATTTTTCCACTCTATTGTATGGCCGGAGTCAGTAGTATACTCTGTTCTAGTTATTATCTCCTCCAGTTTTCCATAACGGAGTAGTTGGAATTTGTCCTCATTGAACATCATATTGTTTACCGTTGCCCACTGGAAAACTTGGTTTATATCTTCTTGGAGGTTAACCGCGTCCTCAGCAGATGACAGCCTCATGCAGATCCTAGTATCATCCGCAAAGGATGATACGGTGCTGTGGTGTATATCTCTGTTTATGTCTGATATGAGGATAAGGAATAAGATGGGGGCGTCACAGATATCAAATAAGTGTATTTTGTTTTGCATATGTGCAAGCTAAGGTAGTTTTCATGTGGTTGGGTACCAGTGGGGTGTGTTAGGTACCGTTGGGGTGTGTTAGGTACCGTTGGGGAGTGTTAAGTACCATTGGGGTGTGTTAGGGATATGGGGTGTTTTTTTAACGGTGCCTTTGAAAATGGTAGTTGAGTCTGCATTTCTAGAGTTTTCAGGCAAGAGTTCCAGATTTTAGGCCCTTTTATGTACATTGAATTTTTGTATAGATTTAGCTGGATACGGGGAATGTCAAAGAGATGTTTGTGTCTGATATTATGCCTATGGGTCCTGTCACAACTATCAAGAAAGTGTTTTAGTTCGGGGTTAATATTGGAATTTATGGTTCTGTAAATGTAGACTGCAGAGTAGTAAGTGTGGATGTTCTGAACAATGAATAAGTTCAGGTCTTTGAAGAGTGGGGGGGGGGGGGGGGGTGTTGCCTAGCATTGTATTGTGTGATAATTCTTACTGTGGCTCTTTGTTGGGTTATTATTGGCTTTAGGTGGGTAATTGCTGTTGTTCCTCAAGCACAAATGGCATATGCGAGATAGGGATAGATGAGTGAATAGTATAGTGTGAGTAGGGCTGATTGTGGTACGTAGTAACGTATCTTAGAGAGGATCCCATCAGTTTTGGATACTTCTTTTGTTATGTGTTGGATATGGGTGCTGAAATTCAGGGTGCTGTCAAGGTGTAGGCCCAGGAATTTGCCCTCATTATGCTTAGCAATAGGGGCACTGTCAATCTTAATGTCAAGCTGTGCAACACCTGCTCTGTTACAAAACAGAACGTAGAAGATTTTGTCAGTGTTAAGCGTAAGCTTATTGGCAGTCATCGAGGTTGATATTTTCAGGAGCTCTTCGTTAACTATGGTGTTGAGTGAGGCAAGATTTGGCTGGGAGATGACGTAAGTCGTGTCCTCAGCAAAGAGAATTGGTTTCAGGTGTTGTGATAGGTTGAGAAGATCATTGATGTATAAGAGGAAGAGCAGGGGACCAAGGACACTTCTCTGTGGCACTCCAGTATCAAGTGGTCGTGATGAGGTTGTGTCCTTAATGGAGACGTATTGATACCTGTTAGTAAGGTAGGATTTGAAATATGTAAGTGCATGGCCTCTTATACCATTATGGTCAAGTTTGTGGAGTAGGATGCCAAGGTCTACTGTATCAAAAGCTTTCGTTAGGTCAATAAAGAGTCCTAATAGATATTCCTTATTTTCTAGTACAGTGTAGAGCAGGTCTAGCATTTTTACTATTGCATCGTTTGTGCTTTTGTTTTTCCTGAAGCCAAATTGGCAAGGGTTGAGTATGCTTTGTGCTGTTATAAAGGAATATAGTCTCTTGCGCACTAGTTTCTCGAAGATTTTAGATAGTGACGGTAAGATTGATATTGGCCTGTAATTATTTACAGCTGTGGGGTTACCACCTCTATGTATTGGTGTAACACTTGCTATCTTGAGTAGTGTCGAGAAAGTGCTAGTTTCTAGGGATTTGTTAAAAAGTAATGAAATAGCATGCGAAAGGGCATGAGCCTCTCTCTTGTACAATAATGGTGGAACTTGAGACAGATTCCCTGATTTATTTTTAAGTAACTTGATAATCGAGGTAACTTCAGTGGGGTCAGTAGGTGCAAGATAGATGGAGGATGGGAAATTTCCATTTAAGTAGTCACTTGCTCGGGCGTTGGTACCTGCGATTTTACTGGCCAGGTTTGATCATGTGGTTGAGAAGAAGTCATTGATCTTGTTGACTGTATCAGTAGGCTGTAATTGTGATTGATTTGGTTTAGTTAGAACAATATCCCTGTTTTTTTTTTTCAGTTTGTGGGTGCCTAGAATCTGAGAGAGTGTTTTCCGGGTCTTTGTTATATCTCCTTTTGTTTCCGTGAGTCTGCTGGAATAGTATGATTGCTTGGCCTTTCTTATCAGTTTGGTGAGAACTGATGCATAGTGTTTAACAATATCTTTGTGTATTAAACCCTGTCTATATCGCTTTTCATACTGATGTTTCTTATCTATAGACCTTAGTAAGCTGTTAGTTAGCCATGGGCAACCTAGCCGTTTATTCGTAATCTGTTTCATTTTTATAGGACAATGTTTGTTATATAGTCTAATTTTTTAAGAAATATGTCAATCCACTCATCGATACCATTGGCATTGGAGAATTCTGTAGTCCAGTCAACTGTCCGTAGCTCTGTTGTGAAGTTACTTATTGAGGCCTCATCATGAAGTCTAAAAGAAATTTTGCTGTATTCAAGCGGTTGTTTACCAATGTTTGTTAAGAGGAAGGTGGGGTAGTGGTCAGTTGTGCTGTCTGTGATTATTCCTGATTTAAGTGGGGCTAGTATATTGGTCCATATGTGGTCAATTATGGTTGCAGTTGCCTCTGTCAGCCTCGTTGGTTTAGTTATAGATGGTATGAGAAGTATGTTGTTCATATTGTTGATAAAATATCTTACTGGCTGGTCATCTGTTAGGTCAAGGTTAATGTTGACGTCTCCGGCTAAGAGTAGGTGGTGCTTGTTCACTTGGTTGCATATTATTAGTGTCTTTAATTTATCACTAAAATTTGGGATGTTTGTATGAGGCATCTGGTAAATGGCACCGATTGTAATAGGAGTCTTAAGGTTTTTTGCAGTAAAATTTGCAAAAATACATTCTTCATATTCATCACTAAAGCAAGTGGTGTTACAACAAAATAGTTCATTAGAGTAATAGATTGCAATACCTCCCCAGCTTGGTATGGTCTGCAGTTGTGGATTGCTGTGTATCCTGGTAGTGAGTAGATATCAACTGTGTCCTGCTTAAGCCAGGTTTCAGCGAGAATAATACAGGAGAAGGTTGTCTTTAGGAAATCCAGGAGTGCCAGGAGGTCATCATATTGTTTGCTCAGGGACCTGATATTGTAATTAAGAACTGTAATATTTTTGGAAGTATTTAGGACACTGCTGGCTTGTGATGCTGTGTAACAGTGGCAGTTACTTTCCATTAAATTTTGAATGGGTGTTGGATTATATAGATTTAGATCTGGGTCGACGTGATCATTCATCATTTAGGTTAAGTGGTAATTCTTTTTATCATGTATAGTGTGTTGAGTTCCAGTACTGATAACTGTAATAAGGGGATGCTTGGACAAGTGTATAGCTAATGCCTGTAGATGAATGGTTCAGAGAACCGACATGTTGATAAATTAGACACATGTGCAACTCTTGGGTATCTTTATTGAGGAAACGTTTCGCCACACAGTGGCTTCATCAGTCCTTACAAAGGAGAATCTTGAAGAACAGGAGGAGAATGAGGTAATCAGTCCCTCAACCTTGAGTCGATGTGGTCAGTCCATCAATCTTGAATAGAGTACGGCATACGTGCTGAGAAGGAGCTTATAAACCGTTGGCAGGAGAGGTGCAGAAGTCATAGGTCGTGTAACATTTGTTCAATGTGGAAGTAGGTCGTGCCCAAGAATTAGGCAAGCGAAGAATTCCCAAGTATTAAGATCCCAAGAAGTTGCAGTGTCTGACAGGTTTGTAGATGAATGGTTCAGAGAACCGACATGTTGATAAATTAGACACATGTGCAACTCTTGGGTATCTTTATTGAGGAAACGTTTCGCCACACAGTGGCTTCATCAGTCCATACAAAGGAGAATCTTGAAGAACAGGAGGAGAATGAGGTAATCAGTCCCTCAGCCTTGAGTCGATGTGGTCAGTCCATCAATCTTGAATAGAATACGGCATATGAGCGGAGAAGCAACTTCTTGAGATCTTAATACTTGGGAATTCTTCGCTTGCCTAATTCTTGGGCACGACCTACTTCAACATTGAACAAATGTTACACGACCTATGACTTCTGCACCTCTCCTGCCAACGGTTTATAAGCTCCTTCTCAGCACGTATGCCGTACTCTATTCAAGATTGATGGACTGACCACATCGACTCAAGGTTGAGGGACTGATTACCTCATTCTCCTCCTGTTCTTCAAGATTCTCCTTTGTATGGACTGATGAAGCCACTGTGTGGCGAAACGTTTCCTCAATAAAGATACCCAAGAGTTGTACATGTGTCTAATTTATCAACATAGCTAATGCCTGTTGGTCAGGTAGAGTGTATAATGAACTTAATGTTGACTAATGTATTAAGCTAGAATGAACTAGAGTATTAACTAGGTATAAGCTAATAAAATTATAATGCAACGTAGCACCAGTCGATGACTCGTAAATGCACTAAGTCTAACTTGTTACCATGCCAGACAGGTCCTTCTCAAACCCATCCTTCTCACTAATTTGTCCAGCCTATTACAGAAGCTATGATAGATCTAATGGCTGTGGTTTTGACTTCAGTTAATGGACATATCACTCAGTAAGACCATATTCAGCAGCATATTTTATATTCACGACGTCTCGCCTGCTGTGCGATCTTCAGTCGAGTTCAGAGATTACTAAAAAAACTGTAGACAACAGAAACAGGGAAGAGATCAGTATGAGGTGATGAGGTCTTCAGCCGTGAAACAGCAATTTTGAGGTGGTCAGTCCCTCAACCTTAACTGAAGGATACCTGAAAGATGTTTTTGGATCAACTTTCCTTGTGGCCCGGTTGCAGACCATGGTTCATGATGGATCAAGCCCCGTTCAACCAGGCTGTTATTGCTGGCCCCACACACAGCCCAGCTTAAGAACCACAGCTTGTCTAGTCAGTAACTGATTTGAGAACGTTATCAAGTTCCCTCTTGAAGCATCCAGAGATTCAGTGATAATTTCCTTTATGCATGAAGAAAGGGCGTTACAAAGTCTGGGATCTCTGATACTCATCGAGTTCTTAGTGTACTCTTCATGTTCCTGCTGTTTATTGCAGTTGCTTTGCATAATCTTCCAACCTCTTGCTTTTATACAGAGTAATTTCGGTGTGCAGATTTAGAACCATTTCTTCCAGAATTTTCCAGGGTTGAATTAGGAGGTGCTTTTCTCGTCTATGTTCCAAGGGATACAGTTGAAGGATTAAAGCGTTCCCAGAATTTGATATGTTTGTTTGAGTGTACACGAGCATTAAAAGTTCCCTGTGCGTTTTCCAGTTCAACAATCTCGCCTTCTAAGGGAGCTGTTAAGAGTGCAGCAGCATTGCAGTGTGGAGAGAACAAGTGACTTGAAGAGTATCAACATTGAGACGTATTCATCTTCATAATCTCCTACTGAATACTTTTCAAGGCTGAGGGATCGATTTCATATTTACCTTTCCATTCCTCTCTTCTGTGCAGTGTATTCATAATATCTACAGAACAGGTGAAACGTTTCGAATATAATGATACCCAAATGTTAATTAAACATGTATGTCTTACTCATCTATGTGTCGGTACTATATACCATTAACATAATGATAACGGACGTATATTTAATGTAATCATATTGTGATTGTCTGTGATAGGGAAGCTGTTTAGTCTTGAGCGTATAAGAAATTTTCAGTCTTGTTGAAGATTAGTAATGAAAGAAGTGAATTAATGGTAACAATTTCATGTTGACAGCGCTAAGTAACCAAACGGTTCTTGTGCTTTGTAAATCATTCAAGAAACTGGTGATATATTAAATTGTTAGTTCTCTGACTTTGTAATTATCACACTTGTAACAAGACCACACTCCGGCCTGGTTAAGCAGACAAAGAAACAGAAAAATGTTGGTGAGAAGGTTAAGGGGGGGGGGGGAGGCTGAGGGAGCGATGACCTGGAAAGCAGATGGTAAAGGTTGGGTTACATGGAGGAGGCACAGCTTTAAGATGTGGCTGTGGGCCGACTTGAGGTAATTGGTGTGTAAACAGCGTGTAGTGCGTGAGGAGAGCACGGGTCCCACAGACTGACACAGACCACTGCAGTCACAGTATGGAACAGTGTTAGGAGGCAAGCCTCACTGCCACCTCATGTTTGACCTGTCTCTCTTCAAAACTCAAGCTTCCTCTTTGTAATTAACACACCACTATGTTGACTCATCCTCTCTCATATATTTTCATAATGGTTGTACAAGGTTAGGTAAAGAGTTCCTACCTTTATTTACAAGCTAAGAACTGTTACCTACCTCAGATCATTTGAAATATTTTTTTTATTTTTATGAGACACACGGAATAGAATGAAGTTGGAGTCATCTGTGGGCCAGTGATTTCATTTGGTCAACTATTTCATGGATGTACGAACATGTTCCAGACTCAAGTCATTCTAGGAATGAAGATTGAGACACTTATGCAGCATATGGGAATCTTTATTCAGGAAACGTTTCGCCACCACACAGTGGCTTCATCAGTCCAATACAAAGAGGAAGGCGTAAGGAGAGGAGGAGTATGAGGTAATCAGTCCCTCAGCCTGGAGTCGATGTGTTCTAGTCCATCAATCTTGTAAAAGATTGATGGACTGAACACAAGTCCATCAATCTTGTAGAAGATTGATGGACTGAACACATCGACTCCAGGCTGAGAGACTGATTACCTCATACTCCTCCTCTCCTTACGCCTTCCTCTTTGTATTGGACTGATGAAGCCACTGTGTGGTGGCGAAACGTTTCCTGAATAAAGATTCCCATATGCTGCATAAGTGTCTCAATCTTCAACTTGTCGGTTTTTCAAACCATTCATCACATTCTAGGAATGAGTGATCTCTGATAGTGATATTCTTCAGAAGGATGTAGACAGAATGCAGTTACTGTTTGCTACTAGCCTTGTTGTGTAGAAGCTCTCTTCTCGCTGACCACGAAGTGGAGTCAAGTGTGGTACCTTGGCAACATTGGCTTTGTTCATAACAGTAAAGCCACTCACATCCCTCCGGTGTTGAAGGCTCTGCTGAAATGACAGATCTTTAAAGGCTAGGTCCAGGCGAGAGATGAGTCGTCTTGCTCTGCTCTCTGTTCTTTCAAGAAGCAGTAGATGATCCGTGACGGATGGGGGGGGGGGGGTCAGGGAGTCCAAGAAAGTGGAGCATACTCAAGGTGTGAGCGCTCGTGTGCCTCGTACACAGCCTTACAGCTTCTGCTATCGAGCAGATGCGAGTTACATCTAAATTATGTAAGCTTCCTGGCTGCCTTGTTTGCAAGATTTATTTTGTGCTTAATAGTTTTGAATCAAATTTCACCCCAAGGATAACCTCATCCCCGAGTTATAACACCCATTCATTCTATCTACTGTCCCAGCATTATCATCATGGTGCCTAGAGACCATCATTTGTGTTTTCTCAGAAACAGTTGTAACCTCTCTCTCTCTTTTCCTCTCCACTATCTCCTTCGCCGCCCCTCTTTTTCTATCCTCTCTCCCCTCTCAGAAATTTTATCAGTGAACGCAGTACGGTGCAGTAATACTAACTCACAAGGCGGACTTCTTCACGATCCTCACTTTACTGGTAGAATCACCATTAATGAAAACATTTAATATGAATTGTAATTATCAGTGCCCCTGCAATCTTCTTAGATGACTGCCAAGTCAGTTAGGTTATTAGTGCTGCTGGCTGATTACGACCTGCCTGCCGGAGTTTGTCAAGACAACCCTTTAATAAACAGGATTCCATTGTTAAATTTCCTTGTATTTGAAAGGATATTTTGGTCAGTGAGATATTGGTTAAAAAATACATTGTTTATAGATGTGACGATGGATGTGTCACATAATAGATTAGATCTTTATGAAAGACATATTACTGCACAAAACTGTTGACATCAACCAATGATTCAGTTGAACTTCTTGGTATTGAAGTGGAGAACAAGATTGTGGTGATTATCCTTGTATATAAACCACCGTCAGCAATGGCTACGGAGCTTACAGAACTGATAAGAAAAATAAATGCCTTGTAAATCCTATACCAAATATTTTCCTCGGAGATTTCAGCTTCCCAAACATGAAATGAAAGAAGACAAATCACATCGCTGCGCTAGAAATAATTCCTGGGAGCATGTTAGCTCAGCAGATACACACCATAGAGCTAATGGAGCTTTCTGAAAAGTTTGACTTAAACCAACAGATGACAGAACTCATGAGAAATACAAATACACTGGATTTGATGTATACGAACAGTAAACAACTAATTGGAGACATAATCACAAATACAATATTTTGTGATCACAACATCATACAAGTACAAATTATTATAAATGTAGGAGTGAAATACTCCAGTAATAATGTACGAACACTCCAGTAATAATGTACGAACACTCCAGTAATAATGTACGAACACTCCAGTAATGTACGAACACTTCAGTAATGTACGAATACTCCAGTAATGTACGAATACTGCAATAATAATGTACGAACACTCCAGTAATAATGTACGAACACTCCAGTAATAATGTACGAACACTCCAGTAATAATGTACTCCAGTAATAATGTACGAATACTCCAGTAATGTACGAATACTCCAGCAATAATGTACGAACACTCCAGTAATAATGTACGAATACTCCAGTAATGTACGAATACTCCAGTAATAATGTACAAACACTCCAGTAATAATGTACGAACACTCCAGTAATAATGTACGAACACTCCAGTAATAATGTACGAACACTCCAGTAATAATGTACGAACACTCCAGTAATAATGTACGAACACTCCAGTAATAATGTACTCCAGTAATAATGTACGAATACTCCAGTAATAATGTACGAACACTCCAGTAATAATGTACGAACACTCCAGTAATAATGTCCTAGTCATATCAGAGAACATGAATATGCCACATAAGAACATAAGAAAGAAGGAACTCTGCAGCAGGCATACTGACCCATGCGAGGCAGGTTCAATTCTCCTACCGGCTTAAGCCTTAACCTGGTCAGGTCAGGTCACAAACCTAGTCAGGTACTGAGGATTTCCGAGTTAAAACTAAAAGTTTAGCTTTCCTATCAGAAGTAGAAGAAGCAAAGTGAAGCAAAGAAAACATTTCGACACATGGAAAGTTTAAGAGCTGTTTGATGAATTAAACCGCTGATTACAGAAGTGTGACGACACGATGATGAGAAACATGAGCATCATTATGAAAGACTAATATGAATCTGTGTTCAACAATTCACTTAATGAAAGCAGGGTGGAGAATGCAGAACTTTTTTCATTATTTCTATAGGTCACACAATCATGCCCATGAGTGTGATGAGGAGGGTTAGTGATGTATCTGTCTTCAAGGAATAGTGTGTTGATAAAGGCTGGTGGATTCTGGTGAGTGGAGTAGAGGAAGGTTCCTCGTATGTGTGTGCTGATGTGCTTCCTGTGCTTTTGTTTATCCCTGGTTGCTGGACTACTTTGCTGTCATTCTCATTCTCTCTCTCTCTCTCTCTCTCGTTTGTCTTTGTTTCTGCTGTAATTGTATTAGTTTGCCTCAGATTTAACCTCCATTTTTATGTGCCTTCGTCTGCTCTTTCTCCATAAATTAACATACATTGATATGATCTGGTCTCTCATTGTGGAGTGTTGGTGTATTATTGTTTGGTAAGTGTGACGCAAGCAAGCCTAGGCTGGTGCTACCTTATGTTGCTTCGGTTCTAACATTGAAGGAGATGTTCATGCGCTGTTAAAGAGGTATTATCCTCACAAGAAAGAAACGCCAGCATTATCAAGTAGTATTCATAACAATTTTTAGCCTTAACCCCCAGCACCAGTCATCCATTAAATATAATTTACTTTATTGTGGTTAAAATCAGTATTATAGACAACCGTGACAACATCTGCCACCCTTTGTCCCCAGCCCTTCTTCCCTCCCTCCACTTCACCCACGCAAAGCAGCTATTTTAGTGTAGCAATGTTGCGAGGCTACAAGGCAGTTCAGCAGGCGTGCTGCCTGACTATCCATATAACTATAAAAAGTTATGTTTACTCTAATGCTCAGACAGTAAAATATCTAAGCTACTTCTACCACTGAGTATATCAAGGCTTGGTACTAGCAATATCTTAACTCTAGAAATATTTGGCAGGTATGTAATTTTAATTACTGTTAAGGAAGATATACTCACGGATGTTCATTTGGTGGTAGGTTAACTTCGTTCCCCTTCTTAAGTAAATGTTCTCTCCACTCGTTGCTTCCAGGTTGCTTGTAGTCAAGTTTAATGCTGGGTTGCAGTAAAGATTATAATGGTTGCAGTATGATGATGTCCGCAAGTGCTTTTAAAAGGCACAAATAGCAAAAGAAAGGACTTATATTAACATGACGTTTCTCCAAGGTGAAGTTTTATTAAAAACGGGTCCATGTATTGTCCAGGGGTGGGAGTAGGTGTGCAGTCCTGCCTGTACTGGTTAATTGGGTGATAGCCCGGTGCGAGAGCTTCACGATTTCAGGGTTTTAAATGTCAAGAAATGTTATTTTGTATAATCACAATTTTAATAAATCACTGAAAATCAAAAGGAATTAAAAAAAAAAGAAAACTTTCATAGTGGCCCAGTGGGACAAACGCCTTGTGACCTTTCCTGGATCCACCTCTGGGGCTTTAGTTGTATGTATTATCTTGGCAAACCATGGGATGTGTTGAGTACTCCAGAACAATGCTTGGAAAAGCTAAATACAGAAGCATATATTGAGAAATATTGAAAAAGAGGTCACACAGGATAAATAAAAGAAAAACCTCTAAGACATTAACCTCGTACTTAGATAAAGGACATTAACCTCGTACTTAGATAAATGACATAATCTGAGGACAAAAATAAATGCGGGAGATGCTGGAAGGAGAGAAGCTGTATAGCCCTTGTGGCTTAGCGCTTCTTTTTGATTATAATAATGGAAGGAGAGAAATACTTCATGTTTGGCAGCCCAGTGAACACTAGAAGACTCAGATAGGTTTTCTCGATGCCAGTCGGGTTTAGCTCCTGATCGCGGCCCACGCTACAAATTACTTAACGGATAATAACAATTTCTACAGACTTCAAAATTTCCTTTCTTTTTATACTGACAGAACTCAGAACTAACACACGATAAAAAAATGTAGCAGATCTCGGAATGAAAGTTCCAGGAATAATAGTCATGTACATTCAAGTCCTGGAAAATAATATTTTAGACAATGAGATTTTTAGAAGAAAAATCGGTAGTATGTAATATGTATTGAAAACTCGTGTGTTTTTTAGACTAAAATTTTTCATAGTTCAAGGACGGAGCTGGACAATATAGATTTATTTTATATTAATGCAATCAGTAAGACATTATTAAAGGGATTGTTTCAGGGCTATGGAACGGTGAAGAGATAAATACCTGTTAATGTCCCATCAACACGTTCCCATAAACAGGAGTGAGAAAGGAAGAAATGTAAAGTAAACCCAGTGTAAAGGGTGCCATAGGTACAATTTTGAGAGGTTTGTGTTCACATCTGGCAGTCTATAGTTCTTCATTCCTTTACCAGCAGATATTAAAAATATTGCCCATATGCACTGCTAGTCACGGCACTATGCCGCCCCTTCCCCACACACGTACCAAAACACATACCATGAAAGATTATAGTACATATATATTTGGACACTTACTGAGGTTTTAATGCTTGATACTGCATCCTTTACGCTTAATCACGTCCCTCAGCCATGTAGGAAGACTCTCACAAATTCTTGTCTCGTGTAGAGCAGCCTCCAGCTGTGGGATGGAACTGACATCCTTGCCCAGTAAACTTCATTTCACTATTAACCAGAGGTTCTCAATAGGGTTTAGGTCTGGGGAATTGCCTGACCAGTCATTAAAGAACTTCACAGTCCTTAAGCCACTGAACTACAGATTTGGTGGTATGACACGGTGCATCGCCCTTCCTAAAAACCGTAGCCCCCACACTTGTCAAACGCTTCAGGTAAATTGTCACACAATAACTCCAGGTAATTATACAGGTTCATATACTGGTTTTTGGGAAGCACAATGAGTTCACCAACAATCTGAGAACTGAAACATCCCCAAACCATTAGCGAGTCTGGGTGTTTGGTGGTCCTACAGGTGTAAAGTGGGTCCAGCGTACCCATGGGGGACATGTGTACCTCTGGACCGGTACACATGTCCCCCACGGTTACAAGTGAAGGTGAAGGTTGCTTCATCACTCCAAAGTACTTCAGACCACTGCTGAGGATTCCAGTGAAGGTATTTCTTTGCATAATCCAGCCTACGTATCTTCTGTGGCTTGGAGAGGATCGGTTTCTTAACCGGGTGGTGACTACTGTAGCCCAGTTCTGACACACGTCTGTTAACAGTTCTTACAGACACCTCTGAGAGAAAATGTGGGTTCTTTTCTTTCAATTCTCTAGCAGTTATCTTAAGTGTACTCTCTAACTGCTTCTTTAATACAGCTAGGGTACGAACAGGGAACAAATGTCTCCTTAGAGGGGCCAGGCAGAGGTAACTCGACACCACCACCACCAGCCTTGAAACACTGCACCCAGTTCCTCAGTGAACGCTCACACACACCAACATTCTCTACTATTTCTTTCGTCTGTTGCCCAGCTTTGTCAAGCCCTATGATCTGAGATATAGCATCAGGTGTTAAAAACTTCCTTTTATCCATAATCAAACATGTATAGCCCCAAAACCAAAGGGAACACTGGACAAAAGATGCAGCAGATAAGAGACGAAAGTGCAACACTTACTCTCACCATGGTAGCCACGTGAGCGCTGAGACACTGTGGAGTGTGACGGCAGGCCATGACGTCATGCTAACGGTTGCCACCCGGCATAATGCACTGACGAAAAAGACCCCTGCGTGGTAGGCCTCTGATTTTCGTCACGGCATTATGCCGGGGAGCTCACCCGGCATAATGTCGTGACTAGCACTGTAAAGGTTAATGTTTTGAAAGTGAATGTAGATATGGTTGTGTGGTAAGTGGCAGATCACTCAGAACATAATAGTTATGTAGTACTGTGTCCAGCAGCAACACGGTTGATCGTGGTAATAATAATTCAGAGTCAGGCTTGTAGTAAATAATATTAACGTAATAATCACTTTTTGTCTTGAGTTTTTCCTTAATATTTATGATTTTTCGTTTTCATGCTCCGGAGGAGGAAACATGCTTGTATTCGTTTGTTTTTGTGATTTGTTTAAACTTTATATGTACATAAGTCCTATAAACTCTGGCGTCACGTAATTGTTTACAGATGTGCTCTTAATGTTAGATCTGCTGCACTTGGCTCCACCACCATCCTCTAGTATTAAAAGTTTTTGGCAGGGAAGACAGCTTAAATGAGATGTAAACTGAGAATAATAAAGTTCTTAATAGTCACAGTTGTTCAGATTTTGCAAAGAGTTTGGGATTGTCTTGAAACTTGCTGTATAGTCCTTGTGGTTTAGCGCTTCTTTTTGATTATAATTATAATAATGTCTTGAAACTGATGCTTAATGAAATATAAATTGTAAATATAAATCTAGATGTACCTATTCTAATCACTTGGGACCTAGCTTGTAGGCGTGTGTCCATGAATTTTTCGCTTCTGTTCACGGGGTGGATTTGGGTGGCATGATAAACTTGCTGCTTTAGAGGCAAAATCTAAAATATGGTGGAAAACTTCAACCCGCGATCAGACAATTTTAGGACTGCTGGGCCACGGGTTCAAATTCCGCTTATTTAAAAATTCTTGTGATTCGTTTATTGTGATACTATCTCCTAGATCGTTCTCCTCGTGTGTTTTATTGTGCACCTCATATCCATCCTCTGGATGTTAAGGCCAGAGTATATGGATACATGAAAGACCAAATAGCTAGGCTCTTAAAGAACTAAAAAAAAGTATGTTATTTAGACATTGAATCGATAAATCATAATGAAAGAAAGATATGTTGAACTTTTGTTTACATTGCAGGTGAGTAGTTGATCATTGAGGTGGAGGAAGTCACCATCGACGCTGCAACTAGTGCAACACTGCTGGGTGTACACGTCACTGGGGACGAGTGAGTATACACATGTATACTTCTTGTTTTGGGTGGTTTGTGGTGGTATCGTAGTGGGTTGTAGTGTAATGTTAAGACCCGTCATGATGGTTGTTGTAGTACTGTAGTGGGTGTGACGTAATGTTAAGAACCGTCATTCATCATGTTTGTGGTGGTATCGTAGTGGATTTTATCATAGTGCTAGAACATGTACTCATATTTGTGGTGGTATTTGTATGTACAGTAGTGCCAGAGGTCTGAATCATCACTGGCGTGTTTACAACCCATACTCGCCTCACCAGCGACATGTGCAGATTTGAACTTTTTCTTCTGCTTTGCAGACATTATCTTGCCTGATATTTTGCGGCCGAGTTTTGTAATTTGCTTATTTGTGGTCAAATACTAGTTTTTTATAAGTTTATGTAACCTAACCTAAATTTAAGAAAATTGGTGTTTATATAAGAAACATGAGCAAGCACCAGGACATATTTATTAGATAAAGTTTCGGTTCTGGGACCATGATCACAGTGTAAGTTCACGGAAACCTACAGAAATTAAAGGTGGGAATCGCGTAACGTAATCAAATGAAGAAAGACAGGTGTTTATGAAATCGTGATTAGTGAGAAAAGTGTGGTGAGTAAGGGGGTTAGTCTTGGTGTGGTGAGTAAGGGGTTAGTCTTGGTGTGAGTTAGCAGTAGCAAGAGTATAAGATATGATCCCTGAGAAATTGAATATACACACTGTGAGCCTGGCTCTCAGATTGCATCTTGCTAGCTCTGTGACTTGCTCGTGCAGCACACACACTTTACAACAAGTTGCACATCTTATCACGCGCTTTTGTACTAGTAATCGAATTTGTAATGTTTGGTTGTAAATAATGTAAGTCTTCTTAGAAGTCTGAGGCGAAAGGCAACAAGATGTTTTGTGAAATCTGGTGGTGTGTAGACAGGGAAGTGTTGTGTGGGCAAGTGTTGTGTGGGCAAGGAAGTGTTGTGTGGGCAAGGAAGTGTTGTGTGGGCTAGGAAGTGTTGTGTGGGCAAGAAAGTGTTATGATTTGTGAACAAGGAAATCTTGTGTTAAGTAGGTAAGGGAGTATTGTGTTGTGTTGTGTAGGTAAGGAAGTAGAGTACATTACAATGTGGTAAGGTTTATCAAGGTGTTACACAGTATGGTAGAGTACATCACGGTGTGATAAGGTTCATCAGGGTGTTACACAATGTGCTTGTAGATGAATGGTTCAGAGAACCGACATGTTGTTGAATTAGACACATGTGCAACTCTTGGGTATCTTTATTGAGGAAACGTTTCGCCACACAGTGGCTTCATCAGTCCATACAAACGAGAAACTTGAAGAACAGGAGGAGACTGAGGTAATCAGTCCCTCAGCCTTGAGTCGATGTGGTCAGTCCATCAATCTTGAATAGAATACGGCATATGAGCGGAGAAGCAGCTTATAAACTGTAGACAGGTGAGGGGCAGCAGTCGTAGGTGGTGTCACATTTGTCCAATGTGGAAGTAGGTCGTGCCCAAGAGTTAGGCAAGTGAATGGATTGTAGATGAATGGTTCAGAGAACCATTCATCTACAATCCTGTCAGACACTGCAACTTCTTGGGATCTTAATACCTGGGAATTCTTCGCTTGCCTAACCCTTGGGCACGACCTACTTCCACATTGGACAAATGTGGCACCACCTACGACTGCTGCCCCTCACCTGTCTACAGTTTATAAGCTGCTTCTCCGCTCATATGCCGTATTCTATTCAAGATTGATGGACTGACCACATCGACTCAAGGCTGAGGGACTGATTACCTCATTCTCCTCCTGTTCTTCAAGTTTCTCCTTTGTATGGACTGATGAAGCCACTGTGTGGCGAAACGTTTCCTCAATAAAGATACCCAAGAGTTGCACATGTGTCTAATTCAACACACAATGTGGTAGAGTACATGACAGTGTACAAAGTACATCACAGCGTGGCAGAGTGCAGAACATTCTAAGGATTTGAATCAGTGTTCAGTGATCTTTATCGACGCCAGTAAAGTTGAAAATCATTGATCATCCCACCCTACAAATGATATATCTGACACTAACACTAATCCTTCAGAATTCGAAAGGAAGGAAAAACATTACCCACATAGACACCTGGTTATCTTTAAGAAGGCACTGGACTGGCACCCAAAGTCAGTACCTGACCAACCGGGCTGTGGTTCGTACGTCAGATTGCATGCGGCCAGCAGTAACAGCCTGGTTGATCAGACCCTGATCCACCATGAGGCCTGGTCTCAGACCGAGCCGCGGGGGCGTTGATCCCCCGAAACCCTCTCTAGGTAAATTCCAGGTAAACCGAGGCAGGTAGGCAGGCAGTACCTGGGCTTGATTCCCACCATGTTTTCTTCATAAAAAAAAAAAACGCAGCGTATAATAAGCAAAGACATTTACGCTTACTTTAGAGAAGGAGCTTAGATTCAAGTGGAATCTCATAGGTCATTAAAATGTGTAGCCTCAGCCCCTGTACTCAAAGAAGGCTGCAGAACAATAGCAACAAACTACACACCCGTAGCAACAAACTACACACCCGTAGCAACAAACTACACACCCGTAGCAACAAACTACACACCCGTATCAACAAACTACACACCCGTAGCAACAAACTACACACCCGTAGCAACAAACTACACACATCATAAGTCTTAAAAAAGTGTCCAAACACACCATGTTACTGGCTTTATGGTAACGCATGAATTACACCACTTAACATGGCAGGAAGATTATCTTTCATAAGTATTAGATCATTATAACAAAATTACTTAGGCTTTGGAAGGAAAACAAAACGCTGGTGCAGTCTACAAGGATATTGCAAAGACATTTGATAACTAGATGTAACAAAAATGAATATTCAGATTTATAAAAAAAATCAGAGAAGGGGGTAGTAAATAAAGTTGGGTTGCAGTAAAATAAAAAGTTGGATACCCCAAGGTACGATCCTGGTATCATTGGTGTTTCTTATCTTTATAGCAAACAGAGATCACAGCTTGGTATCAAGTTTCTTGCAGACGGTACCAAAATGAGTATGACAGCTTAATGGAGGAGACAGAAAAATTAGAAACAAATATCAACAAAGTCTTCCAATGGGCAAATTAAAATAACATGGTGTTCAGTAGTGACAGATTTCAACTGCACAGGCATGAGAAAAATAAAAACCTCAGAAAAAGCACAGGAAACAGAAGGTACTAGTTTTGAACCTGTACACTTCTTTAAAAACTTAATGCAGTGTACAATTTGGGAACACTGTGTCACTATCCTTGATCCAAAACAATTCACCATATTACCAGCAGATACCAGAAATAGACAGTTTTCAAGAAGAAATTGGACACCTTTCATCTACCACTACTGATTAGCTGGATTACGATGGCTATGTGAGCCTCGTGGTCGCTAGCACTAACAATCTGGTTGAACAGTTAGTCGTTCAACAGAGAAGCCTGACCTCAGACCGGGCTGAGAGGCTAGAAGAGCCTCGAAGCTGATCGCAGGTTAAGAGTATGATAGTGTACATCACAGTGTTGCATTAATAAGTGTTGGGGTGTTACCTTGGAGCTTGAGTGCCGGTGAAGACTGAGAGAGAGGCAGCTGCACCTCCACAAATAGGACATTCTTCCCTACTGTTGGGAGGTCTTTCCTTTGACGTGGAGTCAATATCTTCTCCGCCTGACTGTCACCTCCTGCTGTAACTTTTTTTTTATATCCAGGTACCTTCTCGAGTATTTTTACCTGCGGCTATACTACTCGTTGGTGTGGTGGTGTGTGTGTGTATATATATATATATATGTCGTGCCGAATAGGCAGAACTTGCGATCTTGGCTTAAATAGCAACGCTCATCTTGCCATATAGGACAAGTGAAAATTTGTGTATGCAATAATTTCGCCAAAATCATTCTGAACTTAACGAAAAAAATATATTTCACTGTGTTTGTTTAGCATTAGATTATTGTAAACAAATCTAAAATATATTTAGTTGGGTTAGGCTAAAATAAATTGTTCTTGTTATAATAAGGTTAGGTAAGTTTTCTAAGTTACTTTTGGTGCAAAATTATAAATTTTTACATCAACATTAATGAAAAAAATATATCTTTAAACGTATAAGAGAAAATTTTAGAAAGGATTTAATTTTAAATGAGTTCTTGCTAATTGACCAGTTTTACATATTCGGCACGACATTTTATATATATATATATATATATATATATATATATATATATATATATATATATATATATATATATATATATATATATATATATATATATATACAATGCCTGCACTTTAAAGGAGGGGTTTGGGATATTGGCAGTTTGGAGGGATATGTTGTGTATCTTTATACGTATATGCTTCTAAACTGTTGTATTCTGAGCACCTCTGCAAAAACAGTGATAATGTGTGAGTGTGGTGAAAGTGTTGAATGATGATGAAAGTATTTTCTTTTTGGGGATTTTCTTTCTTTTTTGGGTCACCCTGCCTCGGTGGGAGACGGCCGACTTGTTGTAAATATATATATATATATATATATATATATATATATATATATGTATATATATATATATGTATATATATATATATATATATTTCAGAGTGGTTGTTTTGCATATATATATATATGTATATATATATATATATGTATATATATATATGTATATATATGTATATATATGTATATATATATTTCAGAGTGGTTGTTTTATATATATATATATATATATATATATATATATATATATATATATATATATATATAATACACATTGAGAAGTGTGTCACACCGCATATCTGTGATTTTTTAAGTTATGACCGGCTTCCTTGCATCCCGGCTGTTGCTGTTGGCGGCTTGCTGACCCATATACCCATCACAGCCTGGTTGATATGGCACTTGGAAGAGACAGTGATCCTGTTTTCTCTTGAAAACTTCTTTATTTGTTCTGGCAATATTTCTGACATCTGTTGGTAACAGGTTGAGCCACAGACGTTGATAAGTGTTCTTTTAGTGTGGGTGTATTGCCTCTACTTTTCACTGGATTTATTTTATACTTCCATATCTTTCACCCAAGTAAGTTGTTATGGTAGGGTGTAGATTTGGGACCTGGCCCACTAATATCTTCCAGGCATACATTATTAGGTAACTCTTCATCGCTCCAGAGTACATTTCCAGTGCTTTGTGTCGTTCCTGGTACTTAAAGTTCACGAAGGTTTGTTGAAAAGTTGAACACCTCTGATACTTCTCACCTTCTCTCTTAGTGTAATCGGCGCGTTCCTGCTTTTCATTGGAGGTACTTAAGTAATTCAGATGTTGAATGAACACTGGCAATGAAAGCTCTCTTAAATTTTCAAGCTCAGCAATCTCGCCTGCCTTACAGGGAGACATTAGTATACAGTAATATTCCAGTCTGAAGACAACATTTGAATTGAAAGAGCATCGTCAGTAGATCAGCACTTCTTGTCTTGAACATTCTAGTTATCTAGCCTATTGTACCGATAGGAACATTATGGAGGTCCTTGAATGTGACATCTGACATCATCACTTCAAAATCTCGCACTGGGAGCCTTCACAATGTTGAATATTTTGAGTTTGTCCTATACTCCGTTCCATTTTTTATTTCATCCTTTTTTCTAGAGCAGAGTAACAGAAACTTGTTCTCAGTGAATAAGTGATAAGACAATACCAAGATTTTTGCCGATACCAATACACAGTTATAAGCCGTTACTGATACCATCAAAATTAGCCAATACCATCAAATTGGCCGATACCCACCGATACCCACCGATACCGATACCATTACTCAATTTTAATCCGATATGGATACATTGGCACACCCCCTACATGGAACATCATGTTGTTGGCTTGTTGTCCGAAGCCTCTTGAAGATTCCCTGTATCTTACACGGACGCCACTATCATATAAGTACTGTTCTCATCAGCAACGGCTGTTACAGTGTCCTTGTGTATGTGGATAATGTATGAGAAGCAGAACTGAGACGAGGACTGTGCCTTGATTAATATTTTTTTTTTTAACTGCTCCAGTCTCAGACTTCACTGTTTACTGCTACTCTTTGAGCTCTGTTTAAGAAGTTAAATAAGTATCTGCCTTCTTTTCCAGTTATTCCTTGTGCACCTATTTTGTGCGCTGTCACACTGTGGACGCACTTACCGAATGCTTTCACAAAATCAGTATTTATATTGTCTTTCAGTGCACCCATGAGTGTGGTAATGATCTAGTAGTTTCAGAAGAGGAGCTACCTGCTCGAAACCCATGCTGCCCTGGATTGTGTAATTGTTGTGATTGCGAGTGACTGGAAGTCTTCTTTCTTAGAACACGTTCATAGATTTTGACGTGTGAAGTTAGTGTTATTGGCCTATAGTTTTTTGCGATTGCTTTACTGCCCTCTTTATGATATGGGCAATATTGGTAGTTTGTAATTACTCTGTGACTTGATAAAGCCCACTGTGTGAGCGAAACGTTGTCAATAAAGGATCACATTATACTGCTTCTGTGTTTATTTTTCCATTGTGTCGGTATTTTATACCATTTATTTTCTTCCTTGTGTCCAGGCTCCTCCTCCATAGAATACTGAAGGCCTGAGATAGGTTTTTTTTTTTCACAAATTTTCACGAATGTGAAGCTCCAAGAGTTTTGGCCTGGGGTAGAATGCATGGGTAAGCCATCGATGGCTTCTTCAAACTCATCTGAAGATGGGGAGGCTTCATGAAAGTGTAGAGATGTCGGCTGTGTTTTGAGTCTCGTTTAAGGAAAAAACTCATTGGGGTCGTCGATCTGTAGACTGAGGAGTGGTGTGTAGGCAAGTGGCTTAGAGAACCGACAAGTTGAGAAATTAGACACTTGTGCAGCAATTGGGTATCTTTATTTTGGAAACGTTTCGCCAGTCAGTGGCTTCCTCAGTCCAATACAGAAAAGAATGCTTGATGATCAGGAGGTTTGAGGTAATCAGTCTTTCAACCAGGAGACGATACGATCAGTCTTGATACAGATGCAGCATATGGTTGGTTGGTCAAGTTTGTCAGGAAACATAAGTGTTTTTTTGATGCGGGTCTTAGATGATGACCCGCAGCTGCAACATATAATCAGAGAAGAGGCTTATACATGTATACTGCAGACAGGTGAGGCGGTGCAGTCGTAGGCGGTGTCTTCATGGAAAAATACACAGGTGGAAATAGGTCATACCTATAGGTTAGGCAAGCGTAGAATTCACTGTGTCAAGATGTTGCAACGTTTTGGCATCTTGGTACAGTAAATTCTACGCTTGTCTAACATACAGGCATGACCTACTTTCACCTACGTCACCATGGTGACGCCGCCTACCACTGCTCCGCCTCTACTGTCTGCAGTATATAAATCCCTTCTCTGATCATATGCTATATTCTTATCAAGATTAATGAACAGATTGATTACCTCAAATTCCTTCTGATCGTCAGCCATTCTTATCTGTGGAAAATAAACACAAAGACAGTACAATGCGATCCTCTAATGACTACGTTTCGCCCACCTAGTGGGCTTTATCAAGCCACAAACAGATCTACCTGGGCAGAGAGTACATGAGCATATATTTAGGGAGCATAGTGACGTAAAGAGTCAGGTGGGGAATGAATCTGAAAATGGTATACAATGCCATGCTGAGCTGAGAAGAGAAGAGGTATTTGAGAAGGAGCTGCAGGTCAGAGAAGATCAGAAGCGGAGTACGGGCGCGAGGGATAAAGACTGCAAGTCACGTTCAAAGTATAAAAAAAAATGCCGTAGCAAAATAGTTATCAAGAGGAAAGCAGAGTAATTCTTGTGGAACCAGTCAGGTTATGATAGCTATGTAGGCTGAGGTTTGTCGGTAGCAACAGCCTGGCTCATCAGATCAACAAGGTCGCCCGGTCTTATGTTGAGTTGTGAATTAGAGACAGAGGAGGCAGCTGTTGTGGGAATATAAATACCTGGCTGCTTGCTGAACTGGGGTTTCAATCCTATTGACTACACAAGGGTCATTAAGGCTCCGTGTAACTTACCGTACCTTTGATATACCTCTGATGGATCTCGAGAGTTTACTTACCTCATCAGCGTGGCCCTGGACAAGACTTGTCCTGTGCTTGGCTGGTCAGTCAGGTTATGTTTCTGCTGTTGGCCAGTGGCCCACATGTCCATCACAGCCTGGTTGATCCGGCATCTAGAAAAAGTACCTATCCAGTTTCCTCTTGTAGACTTCTACACTTGTCACCTGTTCACCACCAGGGAAGATTACTTTAATCCTTAGTTTAGGGTTTAAAATAAACCCATGATGTACATACGCTGTGAGACCCCATGATGTACGTAAGCTGTGAGACCCCATGATGTACGTAAGCTGTGAGACCCCATGATGTACGTAAGCTGTGAGACCCCATGATGTACGTAAGCTGTGAGACCCCTTGATGTACGTAAGCTGTGAGACCCCATGATGTACGTAAGCTGTGAGACCCCATGATGTACGTAAGCTGTGAGACCCCATGATGTACGTAAGCTGTGAGACCCCATGATGTACGTAAGCTGTGAGACCCCATGATGTACGTAAGCTGTGAGACCCCATGATGTACGTAAGCTGTGAGACCCCATGATGTACGTAAGCTGTGAGACACCATGATGTACGTAAGCTGTGAGACCCCATGATGTACGTAAGCTGTGAGACCCCATGATGTACGTAAGCTGTGAGACCCCATGATGTATATACGCTGTGAGACCCCTTGATGTACATACGCTGTGAGACCCCATGATGTACGTAAGCTGTGAGACCCCATGATGTATATACGCTGTGAGGCCCCATGATGTATATACGCTGTGAGACCCCTTGATGTACATACGCTGTGAGACCCCATGATGTACGTAAACTGTGAGACCCCATGATGTACGTAAGCTGTGAGACCCCATGATGTACATACGCTGTGAGACCCCTTGATGTACATACGCTGTGAGACCCCATGATGTACATACGCTGTGAGACCCCTTGATGTACATACGCTGTGAGACCCCTTGATGTACATATGCTGTGAGACCCCTTGATGTACATACGCTGTGAGACCCCTTGATGTACGTAAGCTGTAAGACCCCATGATGTACATACGCTGTGAGACCCCTTGATGTACATATGCTGTGAGACCCCTTGATGTACATATGCTGTGAGACCCCTTGATGTACGTAAGCTGTAAGATCCCTTGATGTACATACGCTGTGAGACCCCTTGATGTACATATGCTGTGAGACCCCTTGATGTACATATGCTGTGAGACCCCTTGATGTACGTAAGCTGTGAGACCCCATGATGTACATACGCTGTGAGACCCCTTGATGTACATACGTTGTGAGACCCCATGATGTACGTAAGCTGTAAGACCCCATGATGTACATACGCTGTGAGACCCCTTGATGTACATACGCTGTGAGACTCCTTGATGTACATACGCTGTGAGACCCCTTGATGTACGTAAGCTGTGAGACCCCATGATGTACATACGCTGAGACCCCATGATGTACGTAAGCTGTAAGACCCCATGATGTACATACGCTGTGAGACCCCATGATGTACATACGCTGTGAGACCCCTTGATGTACATACGCTGTGAGACCCCTTGATGTACGTAAGCTGAGAACCCCATGATGTACATACGCTGTGAGACCCCTTGATGTACATACGCTGTGAGACCCCTTGATGTACGTAAGCTGTAAGACCCCATGATGTACATACGCTGTGAGGCCCCATGATGTACATACGCTGTGAGGCCCCATGATGTACATACGCTGTGAGACCCCTTGATGTACATACGCTGTGAGACCCCTTGATGTACGTAAGCTGTGAGACCCCATGATGTACGTAAGCTGTAAGACCCCATGATGTACATATGCTGTAAGACCCCTTGATGTACGTAAGCTGTAAGACCCCATGATGTACGTAAGCTGTAAGACCCCATGATGTACGTAAGCTGTAAGACCCCATGATGTACATACGCTGTGAGACCCCTTGATGTACGTAAGCTGTAAGACCCCATGATGTACGTAAGCTGTAAGACCCCATGATGTACATATGCTGTGAGACCCCATGATGTACGTAAGCTGTAAGACCCCATGATGTACGTAAGCTGTAAGACCCCTTGATGTACATATGCTGTGAGACCCCATGATGTACATACGCTGTGAGACCCCATGATGTACATATGCTGTGAGACCCCATGATGTACGTAAGCTGTAAGACCCCATGATGTACGTAAGCTGTAAGACCCCATGATGTACGTAAGCTGTAAGACCCCATGATGTACATACGCTGTGAGACCCCATGATGTACATACGCTGTGAGACCCCATGATGTACATACGCTGTGAGACCCCTTGATGTACATACGCTGTGAGACCCCTTGATGTACGTAAGCTGTGAGACCCCATGATGTACATACGCTGTGAGACCCCATGATGTACATACGCTGTGAGACCCCATGATGTACATACGCTGTGAGACCCCTTGATGTACATATGCTGTAAGACCCCATGATGTACATACGCTGTGAGACCCCATGATGTACATACGCTGTGAGACCCCATGATGTACATACGCTGTGAGACCCCTTGATGTACATACGCTGTGAGACCCCATGATGTACATACGCTGTGAGGCCCCTTGATGTACATACTCTGTGAGACCCCATGATGTACATACGCTGTGAGACCCCTTGATGTACATACGCTGTGAGACCCCTTGATGTACGTAAGATGTGAGACCCCATGATGTGCATACGCTGTGAGACCCCATGATGTACATATGCTGTGAGACCCCATGATGTACATACGCTGTGAGACCCCATGATGTACATACGCTGTGAGACCCCTTGATGTACGTAAGCTGTGAGACCCCATGATGTACATATGCTGTAAGACCCCACGATGTACATACGCTGTGAGACCTCATGATGTACATACGCTGTGAGACCCCATGATGTACACACGCTGTGAGACCCCAAGATGTACATACGCTGTGAGACCCCATGATGTACATATGCTGTGAGACCCCATAGTGTACAATTGTAAGACCCCATGGTGTACATACGCTGTGAGACCCCATGATGTACATACGCTGTGAGACCCCATGATGTACATTCACTGTGAGACCCCATGATGTACACTCACTGTGAGACCCCATAGTGTACAACTGTGAGACCCCATAGTGTACAACTGTGAGACCCCATAGTGTACAACTGTGAGACCCCATAGTGTACAACTGTGAGACCCCATAGTGTACAACTGTGAGACCCCATAGTGTACAACTGAGACCCCATAGTGTACAACTGTGAGACCCCATAGTGTACAACTGTGAGACCCCATAGTGTACAGCTGTGAGACCCCGTAGTGTACAACTGTGAGACCCCATAGTGTACAATTGTGAGACCTCATAGTGTACAACTGTGAGACCCCATAGTGCACAACTGTGAGACCCCATAGTGTACAACTGTGAGACCCCATAGTGTACAACTGTGAGACCCCATAGTGTACAACTGTGAGACCCCATAGTGTACAACTGTGAGACCCCTTAGTGTACAACTGTGAGACCCCATAGTGTACAACTGTGAGACCCATAGTGTACAACTGTGAGACCCCATAGTATACAACTGTGAGACCCCATAGTGTACAACTGTGAGACCCCATATTGTACAACTGTGAGACCCCATAGTGTACAACTGTGAGACCCCATAGTGTACAACTGTGAGACCCCATAGTGTACAACTGTGAGACCCCATGGTGTACAACTGTGAGACCCCATGGTGTACAACTGTGAGACCCCATAGTGTACAACTGTGAAACCCCATAGTGTACAACTGTGAGACCCCATAGTGTACAACTGTGAGACCCCATAGTGTACAACTGTGAGACCCCATAGTGTACAACTGTGAGACCCCATAGTGTACAACTGTGAGACCTCATAGTGTACAACTGTGAGACCCCATAGTATACAACTGTGAGACCCCATAGTGTACAACTGTGAGACCCCATGGTGTACAACTGTGAGACCCCATAGTGTACAACTGTGAGACCCCATAGTGTACAACTGTGAGACCCCATGGTGTACAACTGTGAGACCCCATAGTGTACAACTGTGAGACCCCATAGTGTGTAACTGTGAGACCTCATAGTGTACAACTGTGAGACCCCATAGTGTACAACTGTGAGACCCCATAGTGTGCAACTGTGAGACCTCATAGTGTACAACTGTGAGACCCCATAGTATACAACTGTGAGACCCCATAGTGTACAACTGTGAGACCCCATGGTGTATAACTGTGAGACCCCATAGTGTACAACTGTGAGACCCCATGGTGTACAACTGTGAGACCCCATAGTGTACAACTGTGAGACCCCATAGTGTACAACTGTGAGACCTCATAGTGTACAACTGTGAGACCCCATGGTGTACAACTGTGAGACCCCATAGTGTACAACTGTGAGACCCCATAGTGTACAACTGTGAGACCTCATAGTGTACAACTGTGAGACCCCATGGTGTACAACTGTGAAACCCCATAGTGTGCAACTGTGAGACCTCATAGTGTACAACTGTGAGACCCCATGGTGTACAACTGTGAGACCCCATAGTGTGCAACTGTGAGACCTCATAGTGTACAACTGTGAGACCCCATAGTGTACAACTGTGAGACCCCATGGTGTACATACACTGAAACTTCAGAGTCTGTTTACCTTTGCGTGGGAGGGGCGAGGAAGACTCGCTTCCTGGTAGACTGCTGTGATGCTGTCGGGAAGGCGGCGATGACGTTGATTGTGGAGGAGGATGGGGGGGCTGGTGGCCTGGTGGGGTAGGGAGGGGGTATGGTATGCGTGTAACATAATTACCTACATAAGACACTTCATGAAGACGCCTCGTGCCCTCCTCAACTACACTTCTCAGAACACACATTATACTTAATATTGTTCATTAACAGTATTGTAACTCGCCTGCTGTGTGTTGGATGATAGTTTCATCATCCAAATGTCCCGTGTTGTGGGTGATAGCGTCATCATCCAGCTGTACTGTGGTTCATGATAGCGTCATCATCCAGTTGTACTGTGTTGTGGGTGATAGCGTCATCATCCAGCTGTACTGTGGTTCATGATAGCGTCATCATCCAGTTGTACTGTGTGGTGGGTGATAGTGTCATCATCCAGCTGTACTGTGGTTCATGATAGCGTCATCATCCAGTTGTACTGTGTGGTGGGTGATAGTGTCATCATCCAGCTGTACTGTGGTTCATGATAGCGTCATCATCCAGTTGTACTGTGTGGTGGGTGATAGTGTCATCATCCAGCTGTACTGTGGTGGGTGATAGTGTCATCATCCAGCTGTAGTGTGGTGGGTGAGAGCATCATCATCCAGCTGTACTGTGTGGTGGGTGATAGTGTCATCATCCAGCTGTGCTGTGTGGTGGGTGAGAGCGTCATCATCCATCTGCACTGTGTGGTGGGTGGCCCACAGGCTCATAGGTAAAGAACGCATCTAAGTTCGTAAAGGAACTAGGCAAAAGACTAATCAGAGCAACTTGGGATCCCAGGGCTGAGGAGTTGGACGACATTTTTGTAATGTAATTATTAACAGATATGTAATATGTAATTTTAATGTATCCTTCAAACCTCATGTGTCGTATGCACCGTCTTATACCATCAATGTATCTTTTAAGCCTTGTGTTCCGTATTACGTAATATAATATTCCTCTTGGTAAAATAATGGATGGGGTGGTAGGGAAAGTATAATATTCAAACGTCTTCGGGAAGAAATCGAAAAAGTTTTTCTCCAAGTCTTTTTATCCATCTCTCCGAGGCTATGGGTCCCACAATTTGCAGAGACAAGCACCCATCGAGGGACACTAGAGTCATTAACAACAACCCTGACGATGATCACATCACCGGACAACTAATTTTGCCAGAATCAGAAGTTTAAAGAGCGATAGTGTCATTTCCTGCAGCATCCACAGGAGGTTGCACTGGAATACGACCGTAATACATCAAAGAGATGGTAAATCCAGTACTTGGCACAGCTGCATCAGTTCTTCTTTCTTGCCTTCGTCATCTATTGTCTGGCTGGGCGGATTTCAGAAGAAATTAAACCTTTCTTTTTCGGAGCCTCATTATGCGATTTGAAGAAGGATGTGGGGTATCAGACCCATTGCTGTTATTAATACTCTTGGCCGTCTTGTTGCCAAAGCAACAGAAATAAACATTCTCGTAGAAGCCGCCAGTTTACGCAAGCCAAACCAACTAGGCTTTGGGGTCTCTCGAGGCAGTGATGTGGCAGCGCCTGCAGCAAGGGCCTACATCAGGGACTTACCAGAAGACAAGGCCGTTGTCAAACCAGACTTTAGAAATGCCTTTAATGTGATGAAAAAAGATATGGTCTTGCCAGCTGTTTGAGATCAGTTCTCCAGTCTTTTTCCCTTTATTTCAGCTAGCTACAGCAAATCCTCAATTCTCTTGTTCAGCGAGCATGAAAGTTCCTCATCAGAGGGTGTTCAGCAGGGTGACCCACTCTCTCCGTTACTTTTCTGCTTGGCGGTAAGAGAATGAACTTCCAGCTTGAGCAGCGAGCTCAGTATCTGATACCTTGATGATGGTACTCTGGTAGGTATGGTAGAGTCCCTGTTAGAGGACCTACAACTGGTGAAATCACAGGGAGAAGCCCTAGGGCTCATTCTCAATCCCTCCAAGTGTGAAATCATCACAACCAACCAGGAAATAATCACAGCTGTGCGAACAATTCTTCCTGAAGCCTCTACTACCATCCCGTCCTTGGAAGCACCACTGGGTCATCAGGCCATCGAAACAGTCCTCAAAGACAAACTGAGTGACCTGAAGAGAATGGAGGAGAGAATAAATGATCTTGATGCTCATGATACCCTGTATCTCCTCACAAGTTGTCTTACTCTGCCAAGACTGACTACTTGAGGGGGCTCACCCTCTCTCGACAATCCAACACTCAGTGAATATGATGCATTCCTGAGATATACCTCTAAAGAAGGCACTGAATCTGTCACTGGAAGATCACCAATGGGATAAAGAAACTCTTCCAGTGCGACTGGGAGGTATAGGGATGCGCAAGGTAACGCAGGTAGGTTTACCTGCATTTCTGTCTTCGTGTATGGCTTCCAGTGAACTAGTGAAGGAGATTGTCCCAGAATGCTTGAGGGGTGCGGTAGGAGCTCAAGACCCCAGGTTCATTGAAGCAGCCTTGCAAACTCTTCAAGCAGACCAGCTCCTCCCAAAGAGCACAAACAGTCCCACTGTGACAAACCGTTCATGTTCCCAATTCCTCCTTGGGCACTCGCCTTGACTCACAGGCTATGGATGGTGTTGCTCTTCGCCTAGCCGCTCCCATATTTACCGAACATAGGTGTATTTGCGGCAGGGCGTCAGCTAATTAGTTCGAACTACATGGTCTCTTGTGTCATACATCAGAAGGGAAGCATGCTAGACATAAGGAAGTCAACGACATCATCAAGAGAAGTCTCGCCACAGTCCGTTGCCCAGCAGAACGGGAACCCCAAGTACTGAGGTCTGACGGAAGTCGAAAGCGACCACTGTGCTACCCTTCCAGGGTAGCACACACTTGTGTGTGCCTCCATCTTGGCGGACACCTACTTGCCATACTCTAAAGCTGTAGGGGGTGGAGCCGCTAGTTTCAGGGCTGCCAAGTGTCGAAGACACTTGGAGCATGGAGCAAGTGTACTCTAAAATTTCTCAGAGTAGGGTGAAAAACTCAGCTTACTCTTTCAGATATTCAGTATTGCGATCCAGAGGGGAAATGCTTGCAGCATCCTGGGTACACAGCCCATCACTGTGGAGCTGGATGAAGTATTTGAGATGTAGGATCTAAGATTTAGTTTATGTTATGCTTTCTATTGTATCTTTGTTGATGTATTGTGTCAATAAATAAAGTTCACATAGAATATAGAATATAGGGGTGGTAGCAGAAGAAAATATTCAAACAGCTCCAGGGAGAATCTTGAGTTTTCCCTGAAGTACGTGTATTCTCTTTTTTGAGGATGAGGGTCCCCAGTCCAGTTTCAGAGGTGGTACCTTCCGCAGCCGGCCGCATCCCACCGAGGCAGGGTGACCTAAAACGAAAAACGAAAGTTTCTATTTTTAAATTTAGTAATGTATACAGGAGCAGGGGTTACTGGCCCCTTGTTCCCGGCATTTTAGTTGCCTTTGACGACACGCATGGCTTGCAGAGGAAAAATTCTGTTCCACTTCCCCATGGAGAATATATATATATATATATATGTCGTGCCGAATAGGTAAAACTGGCCAATTAGCAAGAACTCGTTTAAAATTATCTCTTATACGTTTAAAGATATATTTTTTCATTTATGTTACTGTAAAAATTAATAATTTTCTACCAAAAGAACCTTAGAAAACTAGTCTAACATTAAAACAAGCTCAATTTAATTTAGCCTAATACAACTAAATATATTTTAGATAAGTTTACAATAATTTAATAATAAACAAACACTATGAAATATATATTTTTTTCGTTAGGTTCAGAATAATTTTTGCGAAATTTTTGCATACACAAATTTTCGCTTGCCTTATTCGGCAAGAAGAGCATTGCCATTTAAGCCAAAATCGCAACGTTTACCTATTCGGCTAAACACACACACACACACACACACACACACACACACACACACACACACACACACACACACACACATGTAGATGAATGGTTCAGAGAACCGACGAGTTGATAAATTAGAAACAAATGCAACACTTGGGTATCTTTATTGAGGAAACGTTTCGCCACACAGTGACTTCATCAGTCCATACAAAGAAGAATAGTGAAGAACAGGAGGATTTCGAGGTAGTCAGTTCCTCAGCCTTGAGTCGATGTAGTCAGTCTATCAATCTTGAAAAGAATACAGCATATGTGCGAAGAAGTAGCTTATATACCGTAGACAGGAGAGGTGCAGCAGTCGTAGTTGGTATCACATTTGACCAATGTGGAAGTAGGTCGTGCTCAAGGGTTAGCCAAGTGTAGACCTGTACTGATGAAGTCACTGTGTGGCTAAACTTTTACTCAATAAAGATAACCAAGTGTTGCATATGTGTCTAATTTATCCACACACATAAAATTGAATAAAGGAGCTATGACTAAGGTCATGTAAATATCTGACCAGTTCAGAACTAGCAACACTGGGTTAAAATTGGACAAATTTAATTTGGAAAGTATATAGTTTAACATACAGAGGATATATTAACGTAAGGGAATGAATTAGTGTATAAGATTGAATTAGAAAGCATATATAAAATAAAATATAAGAAAGCATATGGGGAAAATGATTGTTGGGAATAGTAAGGAAAACACTAGTGAGAAACACTGTAGGGAAACACTAGTGAGAAACACTGTAGGGAAACACTAGTGAGAAACACTGTAGGGAAACACTAGTGAGAAACGCCGTAGGGAAACACTAGTGAGAAACACTGTAGGGAAACACTAGTGAGAAACACTGTAGGAAAACACTAGTGAGAAACACTGTAGGGAAACACTAGTGAGAAACACTGTAGGGAAACACTAGTGAGAAACACTGTAGGGAAACACTAGTGAGAAACGAAACACTGTAGGGAAACACTAGTGAGAAACGCACGTAGGGAAACACTAGTGAGAAACACTGTAGGGAAACACTAGTGAGAAACACTGTAGGGAAACACTAGTGAGAAACACTGTAGGGAAACACTAGTGAGAAACACTGTAGGGAAACACTAGTGAGAAACACTGTAGGGAAACACTAGTGAGAAACACTGTAGGGAAACACTAGTGAGAAACACTGTAGGAAAACACTAGTGAGAAACACTGTAGGAAAACACTAGTGAGAAACACTGTAGCTAAACACTAGTGAGAAACACTGTAGGGAAACACTAGTGAGAAACACTTTGGGGGAACACTAGTGAGAAACACTGTAGGGAAACACTAGTGAGAAACACTGTAGGGAAACACTAGTGAGAAACACTGTAGGGAAACACTAGTGAGAAACACTGTAGGGAAACACTAGTGAGAAACACTGTAGGGAAACACTAGTGAGAAACACTGTAGGGAAACACTAGTGAGAAACACTGTAGGAAAACACTAGTGAGAAACACTAGGAAAACACTAGTGAGAAACACTGTAGGGAAACACTAGTGAGAAACACTGTAGGGAAACACTAGTGAGAAGCACTGTAGCGAAACACTAGTGAGAAACACTGTAGGGAAACACTAGTGAGAAACACTGTAGGGAAACACTAGTGAGAAACACTGTAGGGAAACACTAGTGAGAAACACTGTAGGGAAACACTAGTGAGAAACACTGTAGGGAAACACTAGTGAGAAACACTGTAGCGAAACACTAGTGAGAAACACTGTAGGGAAACACTAGTGAGAAACACTGTAGCGAAACACTAGTGAGAAACACTGTAGGGAAACACTAGTGAGAAACACTGTAGCGAAACACTAGTGAGAAACACTGTAGGAAAACACTAGTGAGAAACACTGTAGGGAAACACTAGTGAGAAACACTGTAGGAAAACACTAGTGAGAAACACTAGGAAAACACTAGTGAGAAACACTGTAGGAAAACACTAGTGAGAAACACTGTAGGGAAACACTAGTGAGAAACACTGTAGGAAAACACTAGTGAGAAACACTGCAGGAAAACACTAGTGAGAAACACTGCAGGAAAACACTAGTGAGAAACACTGTAGGGAAACACTAGTGAGAAACACTGTAGGAAAACACTAGTGAAAAACACTGTAGGGAAACACTAGTGAGAAACACTGCAGGAAAACACTAGTGAGAAACACTGTAGCGAAACACTAGTGATAAACACTGTAGGAAAACACTATTGAGAAACACTGTAGGAAAACACTATTGAGAAACACTGTAGGAAAACACTATTGAGAAACACTGTAGGAAAACACTAGTGAGAAACACTGTAGGGAAACACTAGTGAGAAACACTGTAGGAAAACACTATTGAGAAACACTGTAGGAAAACACTATTGAGAAACACTGTAGGAAAACACTAGTGAGAAACACTGTAGGAAAACACCATTGAGAAACACTGTAGGGAAACACTAGTGAGAAACACTGTAGGAAAACACTATTGAGAAACACTGTAGGAAAACACTATTGAGAAACACTGTAGGGAAACAATAGTGAGAAACACTGTAGGAAAACACTATTGAGAAACACTGTAGGGAAACAATAGTGAGAAACACTGTAGGAAAACACTATTGAGAAACACTGTAGGAAAACACTATTGAGAAACACTGTAGGGAAACAATAGTGAGAAACACTGTAGGAAAACACTATTGAGAAACACTGTAGGGAAACAATAGTGAGAAACACTGTAGGAAAACACTATTGAGAAACACTGTAGGGAAACAATAGTGAGAAACACTGTAGGAAAACACTATTGAGAAACACTGTAGGAAAACACTATTGAGAAACACTGTAGGGAAACAATAGTGAGAAACACTGTAGGAAAACACTATTGAGAAACACTGTAGGAAAACAATAGTGAGAAACACTGTAGGAAAACACTATTGAGAAACACTGTAGGGAAACAATAGTGAGAAACACTGTAGGAAAACGCTATTGAGAAACACTGTAGGAAAACAACTATTGAGAAACACTGTAGGAAAACACTATTGAGAAACACTGTAGGAAAACACTATTGAGAAACACTGTAGGAAAACACTATTGAGAAACACTGTAGGGAAACAATAGTGAGAAACACTGTAGGAAAACACTATTGAGAAACACTGTAGGAAAACACTATTGAGAAACACTGTAGGAAAACACTATTGAGAAACACTGTAGGGAAACAATAGTGAGAAACACTGTAGGAAAACACTATTGAGAAACACTGTAGGAAAACACTATTGAGAAACACTGTAGGAAAACACTATTGAGAAACACTGTAGGAAAACACTGTAGGGAAGCAATAGTGAGAAACACTGTAGGAAAACACTATTGAGAAACACTGTAGGAAAACACTATTGAGAAACACTGTAGGGAAACAATAGTGGGAAACACTGTAGGAAAACACTATTGAGAAACACTGTAGATAATAGTGAGAAACACTGTAGGAAAACGCTATTGAGAAACACTGTAGAGAAACAATAGTGAGAAACACTGTAGGAAAACGCTAATGAGAAAGACTAATAAAACACTAGTAGGAAAATACTAGTGAGAAAGACTAATAAAACACTAGTGAGACTAAGGAAACACTAGTGAGACTAAGGAAACACTAGTGAGACTAAGGAAACACTAGTGAGACTAAGGAAACACTAGTGAGACTAAGGAAACACTAGTGAGACTAAGGAAACACTAGTGAGACTAAGGAAACACTAGTGAGACTAAGGAAACACTAGTGAGACTAATAAAACACTAGTGAGACTAAGGAAACACTAGTGAGACTAAGGAAATACTAGTGAGACTAAGAAAACACTAGTGAGACTAAGGAAACACTAGTGAGACTAAGGAAACACTAGTGAGACTAAGGAAACACTAGTGAGACTAAGGAAACACTAGTGAGACTAATAAAACACTAGTGAGACTAAGGAAACACTAGTGAGACTAATAAAACACTAGTGAGACTAAGGAAACACTAGTGAGACTAAGGAAACACTAGTGAGACTAAGGAAACACTAGTGAGACTAATAAAACACTAGTGAGACTAAGGAAACACTAGTGAGACTAATAAAACACTAGTGAGACTAAGGAAACACTAGTGAGACTAATAAAACACTAGTGAGACTAAGGAAACACTAGTGAGACTAATAAAACACTAGTGAGACTAAGGAAACACTAGTGAGACTAATAAAACACTAGTGAGACTAAGGAAACACTAGTGAGACTAAGGAAACACTAGTGAGACTAAGGAAACACTAGTGAGACTAATAAAACACTAGTGAGACTAAGGAAACACTAGTGAGACTAAAGAAACACTATTGAGACTAAAGAAACACTAGTGAGACTAAAGAAACACTATTGAGACTAAAGAAACACTAGTGAGACTAAGGAAACACTAGTGAGACTAAGGAAACACTAGTGAGACTTAAGGAAACACTAGTGAGACTAAGGAAACACTAGTGAGACTAAGGAAACACTAGTGAGACTAAGGAAACACTAGTGAGACTAAGAAAACACTAGTGAGACTAAGGAAACACTAGTGAGACTAAGGAAACACTAGTGAGACTAAGGAAACACTAGTGAGACTAAGGAAACACTAGTGAGACTAAGGAAACACTAGTGAGACTAAGGAAACACTAGTGAGACTAAGGAAACACTAGTGAGACTAAGGAAACACTAGTGAGACTAAGGAAACACTAGTGAGACTAAGGAAACACTAGTGAGACTAAGGAAACACTAGTGAGACTAAGGAAACACTAGTGAGACTAAGGAAACACTAGTGAGACTAAGGAAACACTAGTGAGACTAAGGAAACACTAGTGAGACTAAGGAAACACTAGTGAGACTAAGGAAACACTAGTGAGACTAAGGAAACACTAGTGAGACTAAGGAAATACTAGTGAGACTAAGGAAACACTAGTGAGACTAAGGAAACACTAGTGAGACTAAGGAAACACTAGTGAGACTAAGGAAACACTAGTGAGACTAAGGAAACACTAGTGAGACTAAGGAAACACTAGTGAGACTAAGGAAACACTAGTGAAATACTAGTGAGACTAAGACTAGTACTAGTGAGACTAAGGAAACACTAGTGAGACTAAGGAAACACTAGTGAGACTAAGGAAACACTAGTGAGACTAAGGAAACACTAGTGAGACTAAGGACTAAGGAAACACTAGTGAGACTAAATACTAGTGAGACTAAGGAAACACTAGTGAGACTAAGGAAACACTAGTGAGACTAAGGAAACACTAGTGAGACTAGTGAGACTAAGGAAACACTAGTGAGACTAAGGAAAACTAGTGAGACTAGTGAGACTAAGGAAACACTAGTGAGACTAAGGAAACACTAGTGAGACTAAGGAAACACTAGTGAGACTAAGGAAATACTAGTGAGACTAAGGAAACACTAGTGAGACTAAGGAAACACTAGTGAGACTAAGGAAACACTAGTGAGACTAAGGAAACACTAGTGAGACTAAGGAAACACTAGTGAGACTAAGGAAACACTAGTGAGACTAAGGAAACACTAGTGAGACTAAGGAAACACTAGTGAGACTAAGGAAACACTAGTGAGACTAAGGAAACACTAGTGAGACTAAGGAAACACTAGTGAGACTAAGGAAACACTAGTGAGACTAAGGAAACACTAGTGAGACTAAGGAAACACTAGTGAGACTAAGGAAACACTAGTGAGACTAAGGAAATACTAGTGAGACTAAGGAAACACTAGTGAGACTAAGGAAACACTAGTGAGACTAAGGAAACACTAGTGAGACTAAGGAAACACTAGTGAGACTAAGTGAACTAAGGAAACACTAGTGAGACTAAGAAACACTAGTGAGACTAAGGAAACACTAGTGAGACTATGGAAACACTAGTGAGACTAAGGAAACACTAGTGAGACTAAGGAAACACTAGTGAGACTAGTGAGACTAAGGAAACACTAGTGAGACTAGGGAAACACTAGTGAGACTAAGGAAACACTAGTGAGACTAAGGAAACACTAGTGAGACTAAGGAAACACTAGTGAGACTAAGGAAACACTAGTGAGACTAAGGAAACACTAGTGAGACTAAGGAAACACTAGTGAGACTAAGGAAACACTAGTGAGACTAAGAAAACACTAGTGAGACTAAGGAAACACTAGTGAGACTAAGGAAACACTAGTGAGACTAAGGAAACACTAGTGAGACTAAGGAAACACTAGTGAGACTAAGGAAACACTAGTGAGACTAAAGAAACACTAGTGAGACTAAGGAAACACTAGTGAGACTAAGGAAACACTAGTGAGACTAAGGAAACACTAGTGAGACTAAGGAAACACTAGTGAGACTAAGGAAACACTAGTGAGACTGAGACTAAGGAAACACTAGTGAGACTGAGACTAGGGAAACACTAGTGAGACTAAGGAAACACTAGTGAGACTAAGGAAACACTAGTGAGACTAAGGAAACACTAGTGAGACTAAGGAAACACTAGTGAGACTAGGGAAACACTAGTGAGACTAAGGAAACACTAGTGAGACTAAGGAAACACTAGTGAGACTAAGGAAACACTAGTGAGACTAAGGAAACACTAGTGAGACTAAGGAAACACTAGTGAGACTAAGGAAACACTAGTTGAGCGACAGTTGTAGTAGATGAATGGAGTAAAGTGCCAAATAAATATTAACTAGTAAAATTAATATTTAAGTACTGTAGGTAACTTTAAAATAATTTAAGTATATTAGTTGGACCTGCCTAGTATGGGCCCAAGTCTACTGCAGTACTCCTTTATTATTATTATTATTATTATTATTATTATTATTATTAATTATTATTATTATTATTATTATTATTATTATTATTATTGATGAGGAAACTCGGAGCCTTACGGATCAAACACGATTGGCGAATTGAAGATAATGACGTTTTATATATGAAGGAGGAGGATAGGTCCAATTACCTGTATTATGATTCCTTCATCATTGAGCAACTCCTTAGACAGGATTATATTGTATGTAAACCTTTTATGATTTGTCAGGGAATCTGTGTAAGTTGGTGCTGTAGTGAGCGTCATCCTCCCTGGGAGCCATAAAGCACACGTTGTGACATGTTCCAACCTTTGATTGTAATATTACCAAGTGCATTGACCTTTTATACCAGACACACCACTGTCACATGCCACTGCTGGGGCTGTGTGGGTCATGATGTGACTTGTTTGTCACGACAGGTCATGTTTATCATGACGGGGCCATGTTGGTTATTCCTTTTACCAGCTTCCAGATGGTGCTTACGACCCTATCACCTGTCTTCTAATAGAAGATTCTGTGTGATAGTTTGGGTGTAAAATCACGGGTTGAACTTCTTGTGTGTGTGTGTGTGTGTGTGTGTGTGTGTGTGTGTGTGTGTGTGTGTGTGTGTTTTCATTCACAAATTAATGGCAGTGTTAGATGAAATAATTTCAGTAACGAAGATTAGTGTAAAGTCCTGGGGGAATGAACTGTCTTTTCCTCATTTTTTTTTTCTCGAGAGTAAAGCTGTGTGGCAGAAGACTATGTTGTAAAGTGAACAGGGAAACTTGTCACCATGACAATGTGGAAGACCTGGCAGGTTGTCAGGTAGACAATGTGGGAGACCTGGCAGGTTGTCAGGTAGACAATGTGGAAGACCTGGCAGGTTGTCAGGTAGACAATGTGGGAGACCTGGCAGGTTGTCAGGTAGACAATGTGGAAGACCTGGCAGGTTGTCAGGTAGACAATGTGGAAGACCTGGCAGGTTGTCAGGTAGACAATGTGGAAGACCTGGCAGGTTGTCAGGTAGACAATGTGGAAGACCTGGCAGGTTGTCAGGTAGACAATGTGGAAGACCTGGCAGGTTGTCAGGTAGACAATGTGGAAGACCTGGCAGGTTGTCAGGTAGACAATGTGGAAGACCTGGCAGGTTGTCAGGTAGACAATGTGGAAGACCTGGCAGGTTGTCAGGTAGACAATGTGGAAGACCTGGCAGGTTGTCAGGTAGACAATGTGGAAGACCTGGCAGGTTGTCAGGTAGACAATGTGGAAGACCTGGCAGGTTGTCAGGTAGACAATGTGGAAGACCTGGCAGGTTGTCAGGTAGACAATGTGGGAGACCTGGCAGGTTGTCAGGTAGACAATGTGGGAGACCTGGCAGGTTGTCAGGTAGACAATGTGGAAGACCTGGCAGGTTGTCAGGTAGACAATGTGGAAGACCTGACAGGTTGTCAGGTAGACAATGTGGAAGACCTGGCAGGTTGTCAGGTAGACAATGTGGAAGACCTGGCAGGTTGTCAGGTAGACAATGTAGACCTGGCATTGTGGACAATGTGGGAGACCTGGCAGGTTGTCAGGTAGACAATGTGGAAGACCTGGCAGGTTGTCAGGTAGACAATGTGGAAGACCTGACAGGTTGTCAGGTAGACAATGTGGAAGACCTGGCAGGTTGTCAGGTAGACAATGTGGAAGACCTGGCAGGTTGTCAGGTAGACAATGTGGAAGACCTGGCAGGTTGTCAGGGAGGCTACAAGGAAGACTCAATATAGCCGTGGACTTAAAACAAGGTCGCCAGTTAAATCCCCCGCACTACCTGGAGTCTACCTAGAGAGTGTTCCGGGGGTCAACGCCACCGCGGCATCGGTCCAAACCAGGCCTCCCGGTATATCAGGGCCTGATCAACCAGGCTGTTACTGCTGGCCGCACGTAGTCCAGCGTAGGAACCACAGCCCGGCTATTCCGGCAACGACTTAAAGTATCTGTCCAGCTCCCTCTTGAAGGCAGTCAGGGACCTAGTGGTAATTCCCCTTATGCCTGGTGGGAGGCTGTTGAACAGTATTGGCCCCCCGTCACTTATGTTGTTTTTTCTTAGTGTACCAATGGCGCCCCTACTTTTCATTGTGGGCATTTTGCATCGCCTGTCCAGTCTTTTACTTTCGAAGGGAGTGGTTTCTGTGTGCAGATTCGGGACCATTCCTGTAAATTATGATATATCTCTCTCGCCTGCGTTCCAGCGAGTACAAGTCAAGGTCTCCCAAGCGTTCCCAGTAGTTGACGTGTTTGATAGAACTTATACGTGCAGTAAAGGTTCTCTGTACACTCTCTAGATCTACAATTTCACCTGCTTTGAACGGAGATGTTAATGTACAGCAGTATTCCAGCCTACCTGGAGGTTATTCCGGGGCTCAACGCCCCCGCGGCCCGGTCCATGACCAGGCCTAGAGAGAACAAATAATTTGAAAAGGATCACTGGCTTGGCATCTCTTGTTCTGAACGTTCTCATTATCCATCCTATCGTTTTCTTTGTACTTGTGATCGTGGCACAGTTGTGATCCTTGAAAGTGAGATCCTCAGACATTACCACTCCCAGGTCCTTTACATCATTTTTTTGCTGTGTTGTATGATCAGAGTTTGTAGTATACTTAGTTCTAGCATTGAACATTGTATTAATGTACGCCTGGCAGGGCGGGGCGAATGGTAACAGTTGGAGCGTGCAGTTGCTCACTATCGGTGTGAAATTTGCAGGATGCCTGTGTGTATGTCCTGAGAGCGTTGCTATGTACATCCTGTGAGCCTGTATCTTGCCCATCCCCGCACCTCCGCCTGCACTCCTCCCGCCCACATGTTTCCTCTGTCGAACGCCCACCCGCCCGCTTTTTGTGTTTTATCACGTTACTACAGTAGTGTATTTTTGTATCGTGTTCCTGCAGTGTTTTGTGTTTATTTTGTTTCATGATAGCGTTGTAATGCGTCTGCACGTTATGTTCCTTCATTACAATATTACCCACCTGTAGTTTATTATTTTATTTTATTATTATTCTTACAAAATGTATTTAAACTTACGGCAAGGAGGTTACTATTTTATATTTAGCAAATTTGTATAAATCATCAGTGTATTGGTACAGTATTCTACTTGATAATAACACCGTGGGATCGAAAGCTGGCTCTGTTTCCCTGTCATATTCCATAACGTGGGATGGGCCATGGAGACGATTTGGGGTGCGAGCCTTGAGAAGTTGAGAGGGAATAATTTTTTTTTTTTGAGAGGGAATGGCTGAGATTGGGTGGGAGGACATCAGGGGTTTGAGAGGGTGTGGGTGGGGAAGAGAGGGGAGATAGGAGAGGAAGGGTGGGGATGTGAACGAGTGAAGATGGGAGGGGAGGTGAGGGGTGAGGCAGGTTAAGATGAGTGAGCGTGGAACATGTAGGTCAGGGTTGGTTCTAAAGGTGCTCTGGCTGCTGCTGTTGCTGCCGCCGATCTATAAGGTTCGTGTGCGCATCGTACACGGACAAAGGGGAAAATAGCGAGTCCTTTATGACATAATTCATGCTTGCATTAATAATTCATTACGATTGTAACCATATATAATCATATAAATAGTTCATTACCACTGTAACTTGTTCAGCTATCAAAACTTTGTGGCCCAGTCCCTGGACCCATTATATACCGCTGTAATATTTTGACTACAGCCCACACCATGGGTATGGTGGGCATAATAGAGATATTAAACTAACTTCATGACTAGGCTTATTAGAATATACTTGAAATACCCTACTTCATTCTACGTCATGCTACTGCCATCCTCAGTACAGCAGCAAGAGTCACCACCAGGTCATGTGCTGCCCCACCACACAGTTGTCTTCGATCCTCCAGTGACCTGAGTTGACCTGACAGCTTCTTCAGTACCCAGATGGCAACCTAACCTGACAGTGGTTCCAAGAATGTTTTGTTTCGACACAGAGGATGATACAGTAAATAGTGGCGTTGCATAGTTTAAAATAAGATGAAAAATCAAATCCCATTTCACACTGGCAAGGGTGAGGGGATTAACTAGGTAATCCAGCATGAATGAAGGGATTAGCCAGGTACTCCAGCACAACTGAGGGGACCAGCCAGGTACATTGTAAAACAGTTTGAGTTACTTGAATAATTCTTATACTGTTTGTGAGTCACGAGTGAGCACTTCTTTTCACGAGTCACGACTGCCACCAACACATTGACTGGTCACCCACCACGCAGCCGAGGTCATTGAACGGAGGATCAAGCCTCAACGAATCCCTTTGCTTATGATTGACACACACGGGTTTAGCGCTTCTTGAAATACAATGCAATTTTCTTGATTCTCAGTATTCAGACACACCTTGCAAATATTCTCTCGTATTGTTCACTTTTCAAAGTTACTTGATCTGTTACTGCCCTTTTGTGTTTAAAGAAAATTAATTGTAGCACTTGTGCGGCTGTCCTTTTCTATATAATATTTTACTAGATTGTCTAACTTAGTTTTACAGCTCCTCTTTTGTTTTGATTCCTTGCAATAACCAGAACACAGTTACTGTTGTGGTGTGATGGACCTGACACACTCACGTGGCTGCTGACCAACTTATCCATCACAGCCTGGTTGATGTGGCACCTGGTAAGGATACTTGTCCAGTTTCCTCTTGGAGACGTCTACAGTTGTTTCTATCTTCTGATAAGAAGCTTTTAAACTGGTTCTACATGAACCTCATGTTGTTAGTGTGGGCCGCACGAAGACCTTGTTTTCGCCGTCTTAGAAATATACTGTCATACATTTATGTCACTTATACATTGTGTTGTCTTCAAAACAATATACAGTGCTATGCTTGTGCATATCTGTCAGATGTTTTTGTAGTTTTGCTGCCGAAGTTGCTAGAGTATTGTGATCCTCGTGTACATCCCGTGGTGATCCTCGTGTACATCCCGTGGTGATCCTCGTGTACATCCCGTGGTGATCCTCGTGTACATCCCGTGGTGATCCTCGTGTGCATCCCGTGGTGATCCTCGTGTGCATCCCGTGGTGATCCTCGTGTACATCCCGTGGTGATCCTCGTGTACATCCCGTGGTGATCCTCGTGTACATCCCGTGGTGATCCTCGTGTGCATCCCGTGGTGATCCTCGTGTACATCCCGTGGTGATCCTCGTGTACATCCCGTGGTGATCCTCGTGTGCATCCCGTGGTGATCCTCGTGTACATCCCGTGGTGATCCTCGTGTACATCCCGTGGTGATCCTCGTGTACATCCCGTGGTGATCCTCGTGTGCATCCCGTGGTGATCCTCGTGTACATCCCGTGGTGATCCTCGTGTGCATCCCGTGGTGATCCTCGTGTGCATCCCGTGGTGATCCTCGTGTGCATCCCGTGGTGATCCTCGTGTACATCCCGTGGTGATCCTCGTGTACATCCCGTGGTGATCCTCGTGTACATCCCGTGGTGATCCTCGTGTACATCCCGTGGTGATCCTCGTGTACATCCCGTGGTGATCCTCGTGTACATCCCATGGTGATCCTCGTGTACATCCCGTGGTGATCCTCGTGTACATCCCGTGGTGATCCTCGTGTACATCCCGTGGTGATCCTCGTGTACATCCCGTGGTGATCCTCGTGTACATCCCGTGGTGATCCTCGTGTACATCCCGTGGTGATCCTCGTGTACATCCCGTGGTGATCCTCGTGTACATCCCGTGGTGATCCTCGTGTACATCCCGTGGACAGAACTAGTCCCTAAAAGGGTTAACTGGAGTACATCTGCACTTATATTTACATTTGTCTTTGTTGTTGTAATTCAGTTTAGGATATTTGCTTAATATGACTGGTATCTTATTTTCTTTAATAAAATACCTCGACATATAGGTTTTTATACTATCTCTGTATTCCTCAGTAAGTAGACAATGAAACATATAGTGTTCGAGATAGTGACCGTAGGCTGGCCACATATTTTGCATTAAGTTTAATTATTATCTGTATGTCTGCCAAACTGCCAAAAGCACTTGCAGCCAAGCCTAAGCCTGGCTACTACAATTGCAAGTTTCTCAGTAAACATTCTTATCTACTTTCATATTATCATAACGAGTGATAGACCTACTCAGGCTTCTAACTGCATTTCTATGACATTCACCTTCATTATTTACTTCTCTCGTACTATTAATCCTAATGCTAGATATAGATATACCAATATTCTACTTTATCCTTCAGGGTACTTTAATTTGTCAATTATATGAAGTAATTCAAAGTGTGATGGTATTCATAAAAATGTATATTCTTTTTTCTCTCACTGATTTTGGAGTATGTATACCTGACGTCTCCAGTGAGCATGTTATTCATGCGAGTCAAACACCCTCAGTGATGACAGAATCAGTAATAACCAGAGAGTCAAGTTCAGTGTTACTTTTATGCCTAACTTAAAATATTTGCTATAGTTTTATCTAGGGAGGTGGCAACAAGAGTAGATGTAGCCCTGCCAGTAGACTCCTGCTTAGATTCATCACTGTATAATTTGTAACATATTACTGACAGTTAAGCGAGAATTTCTTCCAGAACAGTTGCCTTTGCAAATGATGTAAGGAAGAGATTGTGATGAATGGTTTGAAAAACCGACAAGTTGAAGATTGAGACACTTATGCAACATATGGGAATCTTTATTCAGGAAACGTTTCGCCACACAGTGGCTTCATCAGTCCAATACAAAGGAGAAGGTGTAACGAGAGGAGTAGTTTGAGGTAATCAGTCCCTCAGCCTGGAGTCGATGTGTTCAGTCCCTCAATCTTGTAGAATGTACAGCATAGGGCCGTAGATGTGGCTTTTATACTGTAGTCAGGTGAGGCGAAGCAGGAGGAGGCGGAGTCATAGTGGTTCCATCCACTAGTCGAAGTAGGTCTTCGTCCAAAGGTTGGACAAGTGTTGGACGAAGACTTACTTCGACTAGTGGATGGTACCACTATGACCCCGCCTCCTCCTGCTTCGCCTCACCTGACTACAGTATAAAAGCCACATCTACGGCCCTATGCTGTACATTCTACAAGATTGATGGACTGAACACATCGACTAAAGGCTGAGGGACTGATTACCTCAAACTACTCCTCTCGTTACACCTCCTTTGTATTGGACTGAAGCCACTGTGTGGCGAAACGTTTCCTGAATAAAGATTCCCATATGTTGCATAAGTGTCTCAATCTTCAAGGAAGAGATTACTGGTGATGAGCTTGTGAGGGGCTTGCAGGTGTGTGATATTAAAGGAACTTCCTGGAGGAGTGGAGTGTTCTTCTTGCCTTCAGTGATACACTTCGTGCAAGTTATAAAACTTAATGCCTGTATGATTGTTTTTTTTTCACAACCAATTTAGATAATTGTTTATTTACTCCTAGACATTTAGTAAAATTTGTAGTGAGTGTCTGGCTCATTTCTTAACATTATAATACCAAGTACAGTGTTAATCTCAATAATGTTATTACTGTTACTAGGAACATTAAGCTCATATTGAGGGTCGTGGCAGTGTTAGGTAAGTCAAGAATAAATTAGTTATAAGGGCCAGAGAGAATTTTCCTTAGTTAATATTAAGATGGACTCAATGCATCATTCTCATTATACTTTCATTAGTTCCATGGTTGGAGTTGTTTCCAGCATGTAGCTAGTTTTTGTGTTTCTTATTTGGTTGTGGATTAGTGGATTTATATGTCAGAAAGAAAGATTATAAAGATAATTGGGGCGAGCTTTGTGCCTTATGCAACAAGTCTCTCGAGGTTTTCTAAATAATGTATTAAAAGAATGATTCTCACTACGGAGGCTTCCTCTGATTTTATGTTGTTGACCATTAATTAATCTGTGGGTCAGCTTTTTGAGACAAAAGGTGAAGTTTTTAGTATGAAATTGGATCAGGATCCTCCTCTAAGTTCCTTTAAGTGATCATTATTTGGGCTTGCGGGCTGCTAGCACCAGTAGCTTGGTTGACCAATGTATCAGCAGAGAAGCCTGACCTCAAGCCCAGCTGCGAAGGTAGAAGAACCCTCGAAATCAGCCAAAGGTATGTCATAGGTATGCAACCTAGAATATTCATTTGCCCAATTTGCAAGTTTGAAAGCATCTTGTATGCTGTTGCAACCCTGGTCACACTTGTCGAAGGTTTGGCAAAATCTTTGTACTTGTATATTACATCAGCATTTAGACTGTTGTCCAGTGCATGCAGAACTGTGAGGTAGTGGTCTTGCAAGAGTGAGAGGCAGGAGAGACTGTTGTCCAGTGCATGCAGAACTGTGAGGTAGTGGTCTTGCAAGAGTGAGAGGCAGGAGAGACTGTCGTCCAGTGCATGCAGAACTGTGAGGTAGTGGTCTTGCAAGAGTGAGAGGCAGGAGAGACTGTCGTCCAGTGCATGCAGAACTGTGAGGTAGTGGTCTTGCAAGAGTGAGAAGCAGGAGAGACTGTCGTCCAGTGCATGCAGAACTGTGAGGTAGTGGTCTTGCAAGAGTGAGAGGCAGGAGAGACTGTCGTCCAGTGCATGCAGAACTGTGAGGTAGTGGTCTTGCAAGAGTGAGAGGCAGGAGAGACTGTCGTCCAGTGCATGCAGAACTGTGAGGTAGTGGTCTTGCAAGAGTGAGAGGCAGGAGAGACTGTTTTCCAGTGCATGCAGAACTGTGAGGTAGTGGTCTTGCAAGAGTGAGAGGCAGGAGAGACTGTTTTCCAGTGCATGCAGAACTGTGAGGTAGTGGTCTTGCAAGAGTGAGAGGCAGGAGAGACTGTCGTCCAGTGCATGCAGAACTGTGAGGTAGTGGTCTTGCAAGAGTGAGAGGCAGGAGAGACTGTTTTCCAGTGCATGCAGAACTGTGAGGTAGTGGTCTTGCAAGAGTGAGAGGCAGGAGAGACTGTTTTCCAGTGCATGCAGAACTGTGAGGTAGTGGTCTTGCAAGAGTGAGAGGCAGGAGAGACTGTCGTCCAGTGCATGCAGAACTGTGAGGTAGTGGTCTTGCAAGAGTGAGAGGCAGGAGAGACTGTCGTCCAGTGCATGCAGAACTGTGAGGTAGTGGTCTTGCAAGAGTGAGAGGCAGGAGAGACTGTTGTCCAGTGCATGCAGAACTGTGAGGTAGTGGTCTTGCAAGAGTGAGAGGCAGGAGAGACTGTCGTCCAGTGCATGCAGAACTGTGAGGTAGTGGTCTTGCAAGAGTGAGAGGCAGGAGAGACTGTCGTCCAGTGCATGCAGAACTGTGAGGTAGTGGTCTTGCAAGAGTGAGAGGCAGGAGAGACTGTCGTCCAGTGCATGCAGAACTGTGAGGTAGTGGTCTTGCAAGAGTGAGAGGCAGGAGAGACTGTCGTCCAGTGCATGCAGAACTGTGAGGTAGTGGTCTTGCAAGAGTGAGAGGCAGGAGAGACTGTCGTCCAGTGCATGCAGAACTGTGAGGTAGTGGTCTTGCAAGAGTGAGAGGCAGGAGAGACTGTCGTCCAGTGCATGCAGAACTGTGAGGTAGTGGTCTTGCAAGAGTGAGAGGCAGGAGAGAGTGTTGTCCAGTGCATGCAGAACTGTGAGGTAGTGGTCTTGCAAGAGTGAGAGGCAGGAGAGACTGTTGTAAAACCTTCTTACCTTGGCTACTACAATTATTTCACTTCATATGTTTAGCAAAACGTTTTTATAATGTTGGACGTCATATTTCAATTTGAGTATTTTGCTCATTTTTTGTCGTCAGTACTCCATGTCCTCTAAGCCAGGTCCAAATACTAAGCCAGGTCCCAATACTAGCTGTACCTTTTGTCTTGGACTTTGTGTGTAAAGAAAATTATTTGGAATTGCCTTCAGTTTCATTACTATTTTTTTTCTTTTTGCTTAAATTTTCTCTTGAGAAGATCTGTGATTCTTCATCTTATATAAAAAAGTCTTTCTTTAAATTACGTTTTTTTTTTTCCTTATTGGTATGTGTGGAGCACACTTTTAGTGCCGTCAAGCTCATCCTCTCCTGACACTGGCTTAAATTCGTGTTAATTATACTGTCATCATCATATTTCAGTAAGCAAATAATTTATTTGAAGTTGAGCTTGTTGAATATACCTTCATGACATTGTTTTGGGTTACTCATGACTGGTGTGTATACAGGTGTGATCTCGCCCTCCCACCTTACCATCCTCCCTTAACGCTGGGTCACCTTAACGTCGTGGGGAACCTTAGTTCGTGTGTAGGAGTAAGGTGGTCATCTCTGCGAGTGGCGCCACTTTTCCTGCAGGATGTGTGCGTCTGTTTCAGCATAAATGGTGGGAATATCTCACATTTCCTCTAAATTTGTCGTTACTAAGGTCCAGTGACATGAAACAATTTATTGACATGTATTGTGGAATGTGAAAAGTTGACTTCAAATATGTTTAATTGCTTTGTAATTATGATTTTTGTAATATGACAGTCACAACAATAGGAAGTTGATAATGATGTAAATTTGATTGCTAGTAACAATGCGTTTTAACAAAAAAGTCTAAACTTTAATTAGGCTGTGTTCCGAGTTTACTGTATTTGACACCGCAATTTTCTGTGTCAGATCCTCATTGTGTATAAGAAATCAGTGGTGGTTTCTAGTCTTGTCAGTTTAAATACTTGTTGACTTAAAGCGAAATTATCTGTTGTGTAACATCCTTTCACAACAGTGTAATGTTATCATATCAGTTGTGTACCAGCGAGGGGACTTCCTGTCTCCACTCCCTCGTCTTAAGTCAGATTTCTTGACTTTGCAGTCTGTTTTCCTGCATACTCTCAAATTTCTACACCATATTGTTTTTTAGGTGGAGACACCTATTTCAGTTTTGGTCTAACATGTTTTAAATGTACTGAGGAGATTGCTTAGTAATAAATGCTTCTAGATAATTTAGAGTGTCATGTTCAGAAGTGAATCACTGTATTACTTGCTAAGGTGTACAGAGGAAATACATGAACAACAGTTTCTCTTGAGATCATCACACACATATTTAGTGTGTTGACCTACATCGGTAATATTCACGGACATTATACAACACTGCTTTCACTTGTATTTTATGAAAGTTTTGAGTGAGAGATGATGAGGAAAGGTTGATATGCAGATTACATAATGTAAGAAGAGTAATAATAAATTGTTACTCTGTTAACTCTTAATGATTCTAGAGATCATCGCCCCCACGACCCGCTCTCAAATAAAACCTTAAGTTGCAAAGGAAGTATTAAAGGAATAATAGCCGTTAAAATGCATACTTGAGAGTAACTCTTTGTGCATACTTAATGTGAGTAAAAGTTCGTTAAAATTTACCTGTTATTTTATGTTGATAAGAGAGAGAGAGGAGGAGCAATACTGGCAGTGGAAGACAACTTACAGCAAGGTATTCAATATGAACATTATAGAGTTAGACCTATATAAGAATTTATAAACTTACCAAAAGTTAGTGTGGCTGCGCTGCCAGGCAGCGGCATTGACGCAAATTAGTTGGGAGTTGAGTACTTTTACAACTGTGTTGGAGAGGCGTGAGTGAAGATGCTTGGGTGTAGGCACAAGCAGCTTCGTACAGGACACTATTCCCACTGAAATTATTTTTTATGTTCTTAATATGAAATCTATCAACCTTTTTAAATTACAGTTATTAAAATTTTCCTATCTCCTTCGTCCGGGAAAAGTTCTCCCCTCCACCGTGTCAGACCTTTTTCCTGTCAGGTCTCATACCACCAAACACTCCCTGCCTCTCCAGCAGAATTCCTCACATTCAGGCTTCACCATGGCAAGTATTCCCTCACCAGGTGCTCTCCCTTCCAGAGCACCTTCCACGCGACCTTCCTTCCCTGGCAGGTCCCCTTCAACTCTCAGCAGAACGCCAAAGGTTAAACTAGACTTAGTTATAATCAATCTGCTTAAGGATTTTAGGTCTGGCAGAGGAGAAGTTAGACGCTCCTGGAATAACTAGCAGCTTGTGTTGTAATCTAATCTACTGTGTACATTACCAGCATAAAATATATATAAAACTTAGTGACATAGTGATTGGTAGATTCAATCTGCGATATTGTTACCTGTGGCAGATAAACGCACATGCCACAGGCGAACCTTCTAGCTTTCCGAAAAGAAGGTACACCACCTTCAGCATTATGTAATCTACTGCCCATTTGTCAGGAGTTTCAAGGCTGAAGGCATGAAGCGAGGGACTTTGTCATATGTTAATATCTAGTGTACCTTGAGGTGCATGTCAATGACTTTATTGCTTACCATAAATTAACCAGCACTAGCTAGCACCCCAATAACTCTTAGTGTAATGTGAGGCGTACTAGCAAGCACCCCAGTAACTCTTAGTGTAATGTGAGGCGTACTAGCTAGCACCCCAGTAAGTCTTAGTGTAATGTGAGGTGTACTAGCTAGCACCCCAGTAAGTCTTAGTGTAATGTGAGGCGTACTAGCAAGCACCCCAGTAAGTCTTAGTGTAATGTGAGGTGTACTAGCTAGCACCCCAGTAAGTCTTAGTGTAATGTGAGGTGTACTAGCTAGCACCCCAGTAAGTCTTAGTGTAATGTGAGGCGTACTAGCAAGCACCCCAGTAAGTCTTAGTGTAATGTGAGGTGTACTAGCTAGCACTCCAGTAAGTCTTAGTGTAATGTGAGGTGTACTAGCTAGCACCCCAGTAAGTCTTAGTGTAATGTGAGGTGTACTAGCTAGCACCCCAGTAAGTCTTAGTGTAATGTGAGGTGTACTAGCTAGCACCCCAGTAAGTCTTAGTGTAATGTGAGGTGTACTAGCTAGCACCCCAGTAACTGCTAGTGTAATGTCAGGTGTACTAGCTAGCACCCCAGTAAGTCTTAGTGTAATGTGAGGTGTACTAGCTAGCACCCCGGTAACTGCTAGTGTAATGTGAGGTGTACTAGCTAGCACCCTGGTAACTGTCAGTGTAATGTGAGGTGTACTAGCTAGCACCCCAGTAAATCTTAGTGTAATGTGAGGTGTACTAGCTAGCACCCCGGTAACTGCTAGTGTAATGTGAGGTGTACAAGCTAGCACCCTGGTAACTGTCAGTGTAATGTGAGGTGTACTAGCTAGCACCCTGGTAACTGTCAGTGTAATGTGAGGTGTACAAGCTAGCACCCTGGTAACTGTCAGTGTAATGTGAGGTGTACTAGCTAGTACCCTGGTAACTGTCAGTGTAATGTGAGGTGTACAAGCTAGCACCCTGGTAACTGTCAGTGTAATGTGAGGTGTACAAGCTAGCACCCTGGTAACTGTCAGTGTAATCTCAGAAGTGTCCCTGTTCGCAGATGTTGTGAAGTTAATGAGGAGAATTAAATCAGATGAGGACCGGGCAGGACTTCAGAGACCTGGACAGGCTGGACACCTGGTCTAGGAACTGGCTTCTCGAATTTAACCCCGCCAAATGCAAAGTCATGAAGATCGGGGAAGGGCAAAGACAACCGCAGACAGAGTATAGGCTAGGTGGCCAAACACTACAAACCTCAATCAAGGAGAAAGATCTTGGGGTGAGTATAACACCGAGCATGTCTCTAGAAGCACACATCAACCAGATAATTGCTGCAGCATATGAGCGCCTGCCATACCTGAGAATAGCGTTCCGATACCTTAGTAAGGAATCGTTCAAGACACTGTACACCGTGTACGTCAGGCCCATACTGGAGTATGCAACACCAGTTTGGAACCCACACTTAATCATGCACGTCAAGAAATTAGAGAAAGTGCAAAGGTTTGCGACAAGGTTAGTTCCAGAACTAAGGGAAATGTCATACGAAGAAAGGTTTAAGGAAATCGGCCTGACGACACTGGAAGACAGGAGGGTTAGGGGATACATGATAACGACATACAAAATACTACGTGGAATAGAGGGCTGAGGAAGGGTTGTTGAGGTGGTTCGGACATGTAGAGAGAATGGAGTGAAACCTGTCTGCTAGATTCATATCCCACGGCACTACGGTGCTGCCCTCTCTAGGTCTGCCCAGGTCAGTGAGATGCGGAGCCTACCCGCTCTCACTTCACGGCCTACCCACGCGGGTTCAACAACCTTCCCTCCACAGACTGGCTATCAGTCATTCCCTCACTTTGCCTGTTGTGTACTCACTCCTCTTCAATTAAAGTCGAACTAGTCTACAGCCGTATCTTTGCTACCTTACCTACGCTACCCCTTCGGCACTAAACCGCTGTTCAACAGCAAGAACGGCATTAACAGTGGTGACAGCGGTGGGATATGAACCCACACCTCCACCTTCATGTTGTCTGCCATTGCTACCTTACGTTGTCTGCTACTGCTGCTTCATGTTGTCAGCGGTGCTCCAAAGAGGGTACTGTTGGACAGAGTGGTAGTAGAGACTTCCGGGAGGATTCTTCGCAAAGCATTGATTATTTCCTGGTTCGCTGTGATGATTTCACACTTGGAGGGATTGAGGATGAGTCCCAAGTCTTCTCCCTGTGTTTTCACCAGTTGTAGGTCACCCACCAGGGACTCTTCAGTACCTGCCAGAGTGCCGTCATCCAGGTACCAGATATTGAGCTCACTGCGTAGGCTGAAGTTGGTTCTCTCACTGCCAAGCAGAAGAGAAGTGGAGCGAGTGGGTCACCCTGCTGAACACCCTCTGATGATTAAATTTCATGTTCTCCAAACAAAAGAATTGAGGGGTTTGCTGTAGCCGGCTGAAATGAAGGGAAAAAGACTGGGGAACCGATCCCGAACAGCTGGCAAGACAGCATCTCTCTTCACCATATTACAGGCATTTCTAAAATCAAGTTTGACTATGGCCTTGTCTTCTGGTAGGTCCCTGATGTAGGCCCTTGCGGCATGAGCTGCGGCTTCACTGCCTTGAGAGACCCCAAAGCCCAGTTGGTGTGGCTGGAGTAAAGTGGCAGTTTCTAGGCGAATGTTTCTTACTGCTGCTTTGGCAACGAGACGGCGAAGAGTGTTTCCAACCGCAATGGGTCTGATTTCCCCATCCCTCTTCAAAGCACATAGTGAGGTTCCAAAAAAGAAAGGTTTAATTTCTTTTGGGATTCGCCCAGCCAGGCAGTTGTTGAAGAAAGTTGCTAACTCTGTGAGAAGAATTGATGCAGATTCACCGAGTACTGAATTTACCATCTCTTTGAGGTGCTGAGGTCGAATTCCAGTGTAACCTCCTGCAGATCCTGCTGGAAATCACACGATCGCCTTATAGACTTCCGATTCTGGCAAAATTAATTGTTCAGTGATGGGGTCTTCCTCAGGGTTGTCGTTGATGGCTATGGTGTCCCTGGTTGGATGCTTGACTCTTAGTGCTTGGGCCGTGGTCTCATCCTTGGGGGCTACAGTGTCGTCACTTGTAATTATTCTTATTGCTCCCACTTTGTTACCTTCTTCGATTTTTTTGCTAACCTGTGCGCAAATTTTCTCGTTTTCAGTGGGACTTTTCTTGGGTCTACCTCTTTGATTCCTGCGATGATGGGGCAGAGGGACACAATTATCCGTTCTTGGGTAGTTGCGTACTGCCTTGATAACTGACGTGGTTAGCAGTTTGTCTCGTCTTTCAGGAACTGCAAGACAGACATTGTCAAACAAGAGTAGGTTGCGCCATGCTTGGATGGTGCCTCGGACTTCTAAGTTGGTGGAACCTCCATTCACCTGCGTAAGAAGGTCTGTGAATTTCCCTGCTGCATATGGGTGAGCCGTTTTAGAAGGTTATCGCAAGTGACGAGGTTGCCATTGGAATTGTCATCTGCCTGTGGAGGCTGTGGGCTGCTCTCTGCTGGGGGCACATGTGATCCCGCACACCCATTGTGTGCACGAATGCGGCCATCCGTGTTGCGTGCTCGAAACTCTCCACACACCTGACATGTGCCTTTTCTTTCATTGTTGGGTGCATTGTTTCCCTGGCTTTGTGGCTGGCTGGCTTCATCATCTGCCATACCTCAAACTGTGTGGTAAGCCCAGGCTGAAGGGAAAATGGCGCATGGCACATACCGCATGTGGTTCATGATGGTGGTTATGGGGGGAGGAGAGGGGTCACCCGTCCGTGTGGTGGGCGGTGGAAGAAAGGGAGGAGTGGAAGATGTGTGATGAGGTGGAGTAGGGCACTCACTCCCTCCCAGGACAAGTCACTATACACCACAATGCTTGCATGGAGGTTATTCCGGGGGATCAACGCCCCCGCGGCCCGGTCCATGACCAGGCCTCCCGATGGACCAGGGCCTGATCAACTAGGCTGTTACTGCTGGCCGCACGCAGTCCAACGTACGAGCCACAGCCCGGCTGATCCGGCACTGACTTTATATATATATATATATATATATATATATATATATATATATATATATATATATATATATATATATATATATATATATATTGTGTGCGAGGGGCTTGGACTTCCAGCAGGCATGCGTGAGCGTGTTTGATAGGAGTGAATGGAGACGAATGGTTTTTAATACTTGACGTGCTGTTGGAGTGTGAGCAAAGTAACATTTATGAAGGGGTTCAGGGAAACCGGCAGGCCGGACTTGAGTCCTGGAGATGGGAAGTACAGTGCCTGCACTCTGAAGGAGGGGTGTTAATGTTGCAGTTTAAAAACTGTAGTGTAAACCACCCTTCTGGCAAGACAGTGATGGAGTGAATGATGGTGAAAGTTTTTCTTTTTCGGGCCACCCTGCCTTGGTGGGAATCGGCCAGTGTGATAATAAAAAAAATTATATATATATATATATATATATATATATATATATATATATATATATATATATATATATATATATATATATATATATATATATATATTGTGTGTGTGTGTGTGTGTGTGTATTTTAAATTTCACTTTATGTGTGGGAGAGATCATCTTGAGGGATGATCATGTGCGTGTAACAGTAACTGCAGTTGTACAGGAAAGAGATCATTGAAGGTGGTGTAGTTGTTAAAGGTCTAGTGTTGTTTAATCATATAAGGAAGTGTCCCAGCTGTGGCTGACACATTGTTGTCTCGTGCAAGAAACTCATCGTGTCTGCTGGAGCATCACCTGCGCACTATACTTTCCTTCCCACAATATAATTCATAATTGTAGATCACGGTAGACGCTCACGACATGTATGGTATATACTACTACCTGGAACTACACCTTTCACCCAGCAGAACCTTTCCCACCATCAGAACCCTAAGCTGCAGAACCCTCCCTACCCTGCAGAACCCTCTCCACCATCAGAACCCTTCCCGCCATCAGAACCTAATCTGCACACAGAAATCACTCCCTACGAAAGTAAAAGACTGGGCAGGCAGTGCAAAGTACCCCAAATGAAAAGTATGGGCACCACTGGTACGTTAAGAGAAAACACCATAAGTTTCTGGAGCCCAAGACTGTTCAACAGCCTCCCACCATGCGTAAGGGGAATTACCAATAGACCCCTGGCTGCCTTTAACAGGGAGCTTAATAGATACTTGAAGTCGGTGCCGGATCAGCCGGGCTGTGGTTCGTACGTTGTACTACGTGAGGCCAACAGTAACAGCCTGGTTGATCAGGCTCTGATCCATCTGGAGGCCGGGTCGTGGACCGAGCCGCGGGGGCGTTGATCCCCGGAATGCCCTCTAGGTAGACCCTCCAAACCATACAGAACCTTCCCCACCCTATAGAACTCTCCCGGCGCTGTCGAACTCTCCCCAACCTGGTGAACCCTCCCCACCCTCCAGAACTCTCCCCATCATCAGAACTTCCCCTACCCTGCAGAGTCCTCCCCATCCTGCAGAACTCCCCCACCATCGGAACTCTACCCTGCAGAACCCCCCACCATCAGAACTCTACCCTGCAGAACCCTTCTCATCCTGCAAAACTCTCCCCATCCCTGGAGAACTCCCTAGGAGTCAGGTCACCCCCCAAGCTGTTCATTACTCCCCTCCTTCCCACCATCGTCCATATAAGAGTCGTGGTTGAGGCGCCCACCATAACTACCACCACAACTACCACCATAACTACCACCACAACTACCACCACAACTACCACCACAACTACCACCACAACTACCACTACAACTACCACCACAACTACCACCACAACTACCACCACAACTACCACCACAACTACCACCACAACTACCACCACTACTACCACCACAACTACCACCACTACTACCGCCACTACTACCGCCACCACCACCACCACCGCCACCACCACCGCCACCGCCACTCACAACCTAAGAAAAAATATAGAGACCGGAAGCCTTGGTTCTCAGAGCACCATTGAGAATCTCCCTCAGCTCTCTGCTGCCATTGCTTATTCTTTCTCTTCTGCCTCCCTTGTCCATTCATCCTCTTCATCTTTATCGTTGTCCTTTGGCATAACTGAGGCAGTACAGCACTAACCCATAATTACTGACGAGTAGCTCTAACTTAGCATGTATGGCACATAGGGTGGCACATAATATATGATATACAAGTATTGTACCACTGACAATAAAAGTCTTGGAAAGCGTGATGAGACGTCACATTACAAGTTTTACAGAACATAACACTGCACAAATTACCCGCACTTAGGAGACTTCAAACTTATGACGACATTTCGGGCCGACTTGTACCATTAACAAGTCACGAAGGTTATTTGTGTATTGTTCCGGTCACAGTATCGTAACTTAATTTTTTACTGAACATCACAAACCAGCATGTATTTAGAGCGAGAAACTCATACTTGTTATAATTACGAACCCACTGTGATAGAACTAAAGAGGCGTTGGAAGAAAATCGAGACGCGAATGTGGTGTATAGGATTTCGCAAAGGCAATTGACAATTTCGATCATGGTGTGATTACATAGACAATGAGCGCAATAGATATAGCAGGGAAAATAGACTTATGAATATTAAATTTTCTGACTTACAGAACACAGTAGTGGTAAACAAAGCAAAACCCAGCATTAGCAAAGTAAAAATCTCAGTATCCCAAGGTACGATCCTGGCGCCTTTACTGTTTCTTATCCTCATAACAGATATAGACAGAAGCACTCGCTCCAGTTTCCTACCTTCATTAGCAGATGATACCAGGATAAGTATGAAAATCTCCTCCGTAGAAGACATGGAAAAAATGTGTCTGTGGGTAGTGAAGAATATAACGTTCAGTGGCGATAAGTTCTGTTTAGCTATGTAAAAAAACAAAGAACTCAAAACGGACACTGTGTTCAAAACCCAAGAGGATGACCACATGGAACGAAAGTCTAGAAGTTTTTAAGAGAAAACTCGACATTTTCCTCCACCAAGTGCCGGAACATTCAGGCTGTGACGGATATGTGAGCACAGGCCGCCAGCAGTAACAGCCTGGTTGACCAGGCAGACACTAAACAAGCCTGGCCCAGGACCGGACTACAGAAATATGAAAATTCTTGAAACCCATCGAAGGTATATCTTCCTCCTGTGCTGTAGCAATCATACATGTTGAAGGATTGTTTATGTTAATAATAATACTAATAAATAATGGTAAAAATATAATACGATATCACTGGCTATCATGTCTAACACAGATACATCATTGTCACATGAGCTCACAAAATTTGAAAAACAAAAACGCATGATATTTTTATGGAATATTTAAAAAGTGTAGTCGTTTGCCTGGCGCCTTGTGGCTCCTGAGGTCAGTCATAAAAAAGACTTCGTTAGTAAATAAGAAAAAATGTTCATTAAACATTTCTGTTGTGCAGTTAAGTCAGCAGACGTCTTGGTCGAAATGAGCCTGTCCTCCAGTGTCTAAAAAATCAACTTTCTTCGCAATCTATAGTTTATTTTTAGTGTGGGATACTTGTTAAGATGAGGAACACTTTATCCATCATCTTAACCTTGTTTCATTTTCTGTAGTAATCTTTTTCCAGTTGCCTCATCTTATCATTTTATCTAGGAAGATAATGATGCGGAACTAAGTGGAAGCAAACAAGCAGAAGCATAGTCTAATGTTTTAATGTCTAGCGGCACTGATGAGTTTTCTTCAGATTCTTGGTTCAGAAGATCACTGGAATCTACGTCAGAAGGGCAGCATCTTCGGTATCCGACTCCTTGGAGATTTTGATGGCTTCTTCCTGAGTTTTCGTTTGGATTTAGTAGAGGCACCACTGCTGCTGAAACTCCCTGATTTGCCTCAAGGTCTACTAAAGTCACGCTGCCACCAGATTCAATATTTATTTTATGAAGGGGCTTAGTGTGCTGAACACTAGACTCTAGACAGCTTCCCTATGCTGATAATTAACAGGATCATCACGCCGAGTATATTTGAATATACATTCAAGGCCCCATGGATGTATACGGCAAGCTTTGAATCGCCAATTTAAAGTCTAGGGATCATTGATTTTGGAAGTGTGATGATATTTTTCTCGTCGCCCATCTTCCAGTCTGGTAAAACATTGCACTACACTTTCTTCAGAGAACGTACACATCATCTTGTTTCTGCAGTTTGTCATTGGAAGGCACAAACACTATTGAAATATTTTTTCTCTTGCTTGTTGTACCACTTGGGAAGAGACATGGGGGGGGGGGGGGGAATTAAGTTATCACCAAGCAGCAATTTGGGTTCTTGCTGTGGTAACTTGCGGTTATGGGACATGATCAAAACCTTTTGGAATCAGCCTGATCAAATCTGAATCAAATCATCCAGATTCTGACCGATTATAGTGAGCCTCAATCGGCCCTCCAAACAATCGAGCATCTTGAATACTTTATGCTTTGTAGATAACGTGAAAATATAACATCTAAAGCTCGTATAATAGCAGTGTCAGCAGACATTATTGAACTTGACGACTTTGTAGTGTTCATGATTCGCTCAGCGTACTTAGCACCTATTTTTTGAGGAACAATGAGTTTACCCTTGTGATCATCAGTAATGTTCGTTAATTATGATTTATGATGTTACTTGGGGGAACTTCATCACCAGTTCAATGTAAGCTTCGAAAGTAAGCATCCATCTTTCTCTGACACACCAGCTCGCACGCTATGGTAGTTGAGTCTACCATATGGGAATAGGGTCCAATTTGCAAGTGTGTGTGTGTGTGTGTGTGTGTGTGTGTGTGTGTGTGTGTGTGTGTGTGTGTGTGTGTGTGTGTGTGCGCGTGCGTGCGTGCGTGCGCGTGCGTGCGTGCGCGTGCGTGCGCAAAAATAACCACGGGGGAGTTGAATGATAACTCTAGGTCTTTCGTGTTGCAATCAACATATCAGGAGCTTGCAACGTTGCAGAAAAGTGGAGGAGGTACAAGCAAATACGATCACAGGGAGCGCCTTTGCTCCAGTAAAGGCAAACTCTGTGATTGTAATTCCTTGACCTTCCTCCTCTTTTCTGCAACACTGCAAGCTCCTGTTGTGTTGATCAAAGCACGAAAGGCCTAGAGCTTTCATTCAACTCCCCCTTGTTTTTGCGCGCGCGCGCACACACACACACACACACACACACACACACACACACACACTCATATACAACAGGCCTAGTGTCGAATTGACATGTGCCTTGGACAAAATGGTAACTAACACACACACACACACACACACACACACACACACACACACACACACACACACACACACACACACACACACACGCGCGCGCGCGCGCAAATTGGACCCCATTCCCCTACGGTAGATTCAACTACGCACCTCGGTAACAATAATAATAATCTCGACCTCCATCACGACCTGTACACAAAATGTGGCCTAAGGTTATCCAAGAACTGCCTCGTTATTTGCTCGCCGCGTCTTTTTCTTTATTTTCGTTATTTCGGTCTTTTTTTTTTGCTTCCTTAAAGAAAGTCAAGTTTCCTTCAGAATACCGTAAGAGGCGAGTGTTCCAGACTGAAACTGTTGGTGTGTTTGTCAGCTGACAAGAAACACAAGACGACTGGACAGCAGGTGGAAGTGTTGGTGTGTTTGTCAGCTGACAAGAAACACAAGACGACTGGACAGCAGGTGGAAGTGTTGGTGTGTTTGTCAGCTGACAAGAAACACAAGACGACTGGACAGCAGGTGGAAGTGTTGGTGTGTTTGTCAGCTGACAAGAAACACAAGACGACTGGACAGCAGGTGGAAGGGTTGGTGTGTTTGTCAGCTGACAAGAAAAACAAAACTTGGAAACAGCAGTGTTGGAATGTTTGCAGCTTAAATTGTCATTATCTGTTAATGAATAAAGTAGGCCAACTGATTAACTATATTCCATAAAAAAAAAGTATTTTTTTTTCTATCATTGAGTTGGAGGAACAGCTCCTGGACCCCAGACTTTTGGTTTGACTTGGAGATGTTGATGTGTGGTTAATGCAAGTGGATCCGGTTAGTGACAGTGTTGAGAGAGCACAACTCACACAGTGTGAACGTTGAAGGAGCACAGTTTACACAGTGTGAACGTTGAAGGAGCACAGTTCACACAGTGTGAACGTTGAAGGAGCACAGTTCACACAGTGTGAACGTTGAAGGAGCACAGTTCACACAGTGTGAACGTTAAAGGAGCACAGTTCACACAGTGTGAACGTTAAAGGAGCACAGTTCACACAGTGTGAACGTTAATGGAGCACAGTTCACACAGTGTGAACGTTGAAGGAGCACAGTTCACACAGTGTGAACGTTGAAGGAGCACAGTTCACACAGTGTGAACGTTGAAGGAGCACAGTTCACACAGTGTGAACGTTGAAGGAGCACAGTTCACACAGTGTGAACGTTAACGGAGCACAGTTCACACAGTGTGAACGTTAACGGAGCACAGTTCACACAGTGTGAACGTTGAAGGAGCACAGTTCACACAGTGTGAACGTTAATGGAGCACAACTCAGTGTGAACGTTAATGGAGCACAGTTCACACAGTGTGAACGTTAATGGAGCACAACTCAGTGTGAACGTTAATGGAGCACAGTTCACACAGTGTGAACGTTAATGGAGCACAGTTCACACAGTGTGAACGTTAATGGAGCACAGTTCACACAGTGTGAAGGTGTTAGGTGGCGGGGTGAACGAGGTCTTACCACTAACACTGTGTGTCAAGACGGCCCAGCCAATCTTCCTCCACACAGTATATGATGTTAGCTTTCACCCCATCTTTTATATCACTTCAGAGGAGGAGAGGCTTTGATAATGCTGAATTATTTTTCATCCAAGGCAGTGGAGCAAACCTCTCCAATTCTTCTGATCAAGTCTGTTTAGTTGGCATTCTTCGGGGGTTGTATAGCGCTTACGGGCTTAGCGCTTTCTATGATTATAATAATGAGTACTATGTTTGTGGTGGTTCTGATGGTGGTGGTGGTGATAGTGGTGGTGGTGGTGGTAGTAATGGTAGTGGTGATGGTGGTGGTAGTAATGGTAGTGGTTATGGTGGTAGTAATGGTGGTGGTTGTAACGGTAGTGGTGGTGGTGGTGGTAGTAATGGTAGTGGTAGTGGTGATGGTGGTGGTGGTAGTAATGGTAGTGGTGGTGATAGTGGTAGTAATGGTAGTGGTGGTGATAGTGGTAGTAATGGTAGTGGTGATGGTGGTGGTAGTAATGGTAGTGGTGATGGTGGTGGTAGTAATGGTAGTGGTGGTGGTGGTGTTAGCAATGGTAGTGGTGGTGGTAGTAATGGTAGTGGTGGTGATGATGGTAGTAATGGTATTGGTGATGGTGGTGGTAGTAATGGTAGTGGTGGTGGTGATGGTTGTAATGGTAGTGGTGGTGGTAGTAGTGGTAGTGGTGATGGTGGTGGTAGTAATGGTAGTGGTGGTGGTGATGGTAGTAATGGTAGTGGTGATGGTGGTGGTAGTAATGGTAGTGGTGATGGTGGTGGTAGTAATGATAGTGGTAGTGGTGATGGTTGTAGTGGTGGTGGTAGTAATGGTGGTGGTGGTGATGGTGGTAGTAATGGTAGTGGTGGTGGTGATGGGGGAGGTAGTAATGGTAGTGGTAGTAATGGTAGTGGTGGTGGTGGTGGAGGTAGTAATGGTAGTGGTGGTGGTGATAGTGGTGGTGGTAGTAATGGTAGTGGTGGTGGTGATGGTGGAGGTAGTAATGGTAGTGGTGGTGGTGATGGTGGTGGTAGTAATGGTAGTGGTGGTGGTGATGGTGGTGGTGGAGGTAGTAATGGTAGTGGTGGTGGTGGTAGTAATGGCAGTGGTGGTGGTGATGGTGGTGGAGGTAGTAATGGTAGTGGTGGTGGTGATGGTGGTGGTGGTAGTAATGGTAGTGGTGGTGGTGGAGGTAGTAATGGTAGTGGAGGTGGTGGTGGTGGTAGTAATAGTGGTGGTGGTGGTGGTAGAGGTAGTAATGGTAGTGGTGGTGATGGAGGTGGTGGAGGAGGTAGTAATGGTAGTGGTGGTGGTAGTAATGGTAGTGGTGGTGGAGGTATTAATGGTAGTGGTGGTGGAGGTAGTAATGGTAATGGTGGTGGTGGTAGTAATGGTAATGGTGGTGGTGGTAGTAATGGTAGTGGTGGTGGTGGTAGTAATGGTAGTGGTGGTGGTGGTAGTAATGGTAATGGTGGTGGTGGTAGTAATGGTAGTGGTGGTGGTGGTAGTAATGGTAGTGATGGTGGTGGTGGTGGTAGTAATGGTAGTGGTGGTGGTGGTGGTAGTAATGGTAGTAGTGGTGGTGATGGTGGTGGTAGTAATGGTAGTGGTGGTGGTGATGGTGGTGGTAGTAATGGTAGTGGTGGTGGTGGTAGTAATGGTGGTGGTGATGGTGGTAGTAATGGTAGTGGTGATGGTGGTGGTGGTAATGGTAGTGTTGGTGATGGTGGTGGTAGTAATGGTAGTGGTGGTGGTGATGGTGGTGGTAGTAATGGTAGTGGTGGTGGTGGTAGTAATGGTAGTGGTGGTGGTGGTAGTAATGGTGGTGGTGGTGGTAGTAATGGTAGTGGTGATGGTGGTGGTAGTAATGGTAGTGGTGGTGATGGTGGTGGTAGTAATGGTAGTGGTGGTGGTGATGGTGGTGGTAGTAATGGTAGTGGTGGTGATGGTGGTAGTAATGGTAGTGGTGGTGGTAGTAATGGTAGTGGTGGTGGTGGTGATGGTGGTGGTGGTAGTAATGGTAGTGCTGGTGGTGATGGTGGTAGTAATGGTAGTAATGGTGGTGGTGATGGTGGTAGTAATGGTAGTGGTGGTGGTGGTAGTAATGGTAGTGGTGGTGGTAGTAATGGTAGTGGTGGTGATGGTGGTGGTAGTAATGGTAGTGGTGGTGATGGTGGTGGTAGTAATGGTAGTGGTGGTGATGGTGGTGGTAGTAATGGTAGTGGTGGTGGTAGTAATGGTGGTGGTGGTGATGGTGGTAGTAATGGTAGTGGTGGTGGTGGTAGTAATGGTAGTGGTGGTGGTGATGGTGGTGGTAGTAATGGTAGTGGTGGTGGTGATGGTGGTGGTAGTAATGGTAGTGGTGGTAGTGATGGTGGTGGTGGTGATGGTGGTAGTGGTGGTGGTGGTGGTAGTAATGGTAGTGGTGATGGTGGTGGTAGTAATGGTAGTTAGTGGTGGTGGTAGTAATGGTGGTGGTGGTGATGGTGGTGGTAGTAATGGTAGTGGTGGTGGTGGTAGTAATGGTAGTGGTGGTGGTGATGGTGGTGGTAGTAATGGTAGTGGTGGTGGTGGTAGTAATGGTAGTGGTGGTAGTGATGGTGGTGGTGGTGATGGTGGTAGTAATGGTAGTGGTGGTGGTGGTAGTAATGGTAGTGGTGGTGGTGATGGTGGTGGTAGTAATGGTAGTGGTGGTGGTAGTAATGGTAGTGGTGGTGGTGGTAGTAATGGTAGTGGTGGTGGTGGTAGTAATGGTAGTGGTGGTAGTGGTGATGGTGGTGGTAGTAATGGTAGTGGTGGTGGTAGTAATGGTGGTGGTGGTGGTGATGGTAGTAATGGTAGTGGTGGTGGTGATGGTGGTGGTAGTAATGGTAGTGGTGGTGGTTGTAATGGTAGTGGTGATGGTGGTGGTGGTAGTAATGGTAGTGGTGGTGGTGATGGTGGTGGTAGTAATGGTAGTGGTGGTGGTGATGGTGGTGGTAGTAATGGTAGTGGTGATGGTAGTAATGGTAGTGGTGGTAGTAATGGTAGTGGTGATGGTGGTGGTAGTAATGGTAGTGGTGGTGGTAGTAATGGTAGTGGTGATGGTGGTAGTAATGGTGGTGGTGGTAGTAATGGTAGTGGTGATGGTGGTAGTAATGGTAGTGATGGTGGTGGTAGTAATGGTAGTGGTGGTGATAGTAATGGTAGTTGTGGTGGTGGTGGTGATGGTGGTAGTAATGGTAGCGGTGGTGGTAGTAATGGTAGTGGTGGTAGTAGTGGTGGTGGTGGTGGTAGTAATGGTAGTGGTGGTGGTGGTGGTGGTAGTAATAGTGGTGGTGGTAGTGGTGGTGGTGGTGGTAGTAATGGTAGTGGTGGTAGTAATGGTAGTGGTGGTGGTGGTAGTGATGGTGATAGTAATGGTAGTGGTGGTGGTAGTAATGGTAGTAGTGGTGGTAGTAATGGTAGTGGTGGTAGTAATGGTAGTGGTGATGGTGGTGGTAGTAATGGTAGTGGTGGTGGTAGTACCTGGAGGGTTACCTGGAGGTTATTCCGGGGATCAACGCCCCCGCGGCCCGGTCCACGACCAGGCCTCCCGATGGATCAGGGCCTGATCATCTAGGCTGTTACTGCTGGCCGCACGCAGTCCGACGTACGAGCCACAGCCCGGCTGATCCGGCACCGACTTTAGGTATCTGTCCAGCTCTCTCTTGAAGGCAGCCAGGGGTTTATTGGCAATTCCCCTAATGCTTGATGGGAGGCTGTTGAACAGTTTTGGGCCCCGGACACTTATTGTGTTTTCTCTTAGTGTACCAATGGCGCCCCTACTTTTTATTGGCGGCATTTTGCATCGCCTGCCCAGTCTTTTACTTTCGTAGGGAGTGATTTCTGTGTGCAGATTTGGGACCATTCCTTCCAAGATTTTCCAAGTGTAGATTATGATATATCTCTCCCTCCTGCGTTCCAACGAGTACAAGTCAAGTGCTTCGAAGCGTTCCCAGTAGTTAAGGTGCTTGACAGAACTTATACGTGCAGTAAAGGATCTCTGTACACTCTCTAGATCTGCGATTTCACCTGCTTTGTATGGAGATGTTAATGTACAGCAGTATTCCAGCCTAGAGAGAACAAGTGATTTGAAAAGGATCATCATGGGCTTGGCATCTCTCGTTTTGAAAGTTCTCATTATCCATCCTATCATTTTCTTTGCACGTGCGATCGTGGCACTGTTGTGATCCTTGAAAGTGAGATCCTCAGACATTACTACTCCCAGGTCCCTTACATTATTTTTCCGCTCTATTGTATGGCCGGAGTCAGTAGTATACTCTGTTCTAGTTATTATCTCCTCCAGTAGTGGTGGTGGTAGTAATGGTAGTGGTGGTGGTAGTAATGGTAGTGGTGGTGGTAGTAATGGTATTGGTGGTAGTGATAGTAATGGTAGTGGTGGTGGTAGTAATGGTAGTGGGTGGTAGTAATGGTAGTGGTGGTGGTAGTGATAGTAATGGTAGTGGTGGTGGTAGTAATGGTAGTGGTGGTGGTAGTAATGGTAGTGGTGGTGGTAGTGATAGTAATGGTAGTGGTGGTGGTAGTAATGGTAGTGGTGGTGGTAGTGATAGTAATGGTAGTGGTGGTGGTAGTAATGGTAGTGGTGGTGGTAGTAATGGTAGTGGTGGTGGTAGTAATGGTAGTGGTGGTGGTAGTGATAGTAATGGTAGTGGTGGTGGTAGTAATGGTAGTGGTGGTGGTAGTGATAGTAATGGTAGTGGTGGTGGTAGTAATGGTAGTGGTGGTGGTAGTAATGGTAGTGGTGGTGGTAGTGATAGTAATGGTAGTGGTGGTGGTAGTGATAGTAATGGTAGTGGTGGTGGTAGTAATGGTAGTGGTGGTGGTAGTGATAGTAATGGTAGTGGTGGTGGTAGTAATGGTAGTGGTGGTGGTAGTAATGGTAGTGGTGGTGGTAGTGAGAGTAATAGTATTGGTGGTGGTAGTAATAGTGGTGGTGGTAGTGAGAGTAATAGTATTGGTGGTTGTAGTAATAGTGGTGGTGGTAGTAATGGTAGTGGTGGTGGTAGTAATGGTAGTGGTGGTGGTAGTAATGGTGGTAGTAATGGTAGTGGTGGTGGTGGTAGTAATGGTAGTGGTGGTGGTAGTAATGGTAGTGGTGGTGGTGGTAGTAATGGTAGTGGTGGTGGTGGTAGTAATGGTAGTGGTGGTGGTAGTAATGGTGGTAGTAATGGTAGTGGTGGTGGTGGTAGTAATGGTAGTGGTGGTGGTGGTAGTAATGGTAGTGGTGGTGGTAGTAATGGTGGTAGTAATGGTAGTGGTGGTGGTGGTAGTAATGGTAGTGGTGGTGGTGGTAGTAATGGTAGTGGTGGTGGTAGTAATGGTGGTAGTAATGGTAGTGGTGGTGGTGGTAGTAATGGTAGTGGTGGTGGTGGTAGTAATGGTAGTGGTGGTGGTAGTAATGGTGGTAGTAATGGTAGTGGTGGTGGTAGTAATGGTAGTGGTGGTGGTGGTAGTAATGGTAGTGGTGGTGGTAGTAATGGTGGTAGTAATGGTAGTGGTGGTGGTAGTAATGGTAGTGGTGGTGGTAGTAATGGTAGTGGTGGTGGTGGTAGTAATGGTAGTGGTGGTGGTAGTAATGGTAGTGGTGGTGGTAGTAATGGTGGTAGTAATGGTAGTGGTGGTGGTAGTAATGGTAGTGGTGGTGGTAGTAATGGTAGTGGTGGTGGTGGTAGTAATGGTAGTGGTGGTGGTGGTAGTAATGGTAGTGGTGGTGGTAGTAATGGTAGTGGTGGTGGTAGTAATGGTAGTGGTGGTGGTAGTAATGGTAGTGGTGGTGGTGGTAGTAATGGTAGTGGTGGTGGTGGTAGTAATGGTAGTGGTGGTGGTGGTAGTAATGGTAGTGGTGGTGGTAGTAATGGTAGTGGTGGTGGTGGTAGTAATGGTAGTGGTGGTGGTAGTAATGGTAGTGGTGGTGGTGGTAGTAATGGTAGTGGTGGTGGTGGTAGTAATGGTAGTGGTGGTGGTGGTAGTAATGGTAGTGGTGGTGGTAGTAATGGTAGTGGTGGTGGTAGTAATGGTAGTGGTGGTGGTAGTAATGGTAGTGGTGGTGGTGGTAGTAATGGTAGTGGTGGTGGTGGTAGTAATGGTAGTGGTGGTGGTAGTAATGGTAGTGGTGGTGGTAGTAATGGTAGTGGTGGTGGTAGTAATGGTAGTGGTGGTGGTGGTAGTAATGGTAGTGGTGGTGGTGGTAGTAATGGTAGTGGTGGTGGTAGTAATGGTGGTAGTAATGGTAGTGGTGGTGGTAGTAATGGTAGTGGTGGTGGTGGTAGTAATGGTAGTGGTGGTGGTGGTAGTAATGGTAGTGGTGGTGGTAGTAATGGTAGTAATGGTAGTGGTGGTGGTAGTAATGGTAGTGGTGGTGGTGGTGATTTGAGAACTTTGATTTATTGTATTTATTTCATTAATTTTCTCTCACGATGGTCGGCGGCGACGACGGCAGTGTTGCTGTATCTGTTGTAACTGTTACTCCCTCCCCGTCCCCCTCCCCCGTCCCCCTCCCCGTCACCCTCCCCCCTCCCCCGTCCCCCTCCCCGTCACCCTCCCCCTCCCCCGTCCCCCTCCCCGTCACCCTCCCCCTCCCCCGTCCCCCTCCCCGTCCCCCTCCCCCTCCCCGTCCCCCTCCCCGTCACCCTCCCCCTCCCCCGTCCCCCTCCCCCGTCCCCCTCCCCGTCACCCTCCCCCTCCCCCGTCCCCCTCCCCGTCACCCTCCCCCTCCCCGTCCCCCTCCCCGTCACCCTCCCCCTCCCCGTCCCCCTCCCCCGTCCCCCTCCCCGTCACCCTCCCCCTCCCCCCCCGTCCCCCTCCCCGTCACCCTCCCCCGTCCCCCTCCCCGTCACCCTCCCCCACCCCCGTCCCCCTCCCCGTCACCCTCCCCGTCACCCTCCCCCTCCCCGTCACCCTCCCCCTCCCCGTCCCCCTCCCCTTCCCCCTCCCCTTCCCCCTCCCCCTCCCTCAGAGACCAACTAATGAACCACACCATAACATGCAGCTCCATAAATGTACAAGTTGCGGTTTGTAACTAATTAAGCGACCACCAGGACGAGCGTTCATCTCCCGTTATGTAATTTACTTTCGAACGATTTTTTAATAACAACAACAACAACATAAATAATAAAAGAAGAATTGTTTCGTGTAATTTTTCTTCATTAGTTACCAAGAGTAGCCTACTTACATCTTTCTTACTCTCTGCTCCTAGTATCCTTTAGTCATATTCTTCCTTCATTTTACATCTTTCAGAAGGGTGTACGGTCAGTGTTGTGTCTTCATATTTATGAATCTTTATACAGTTGATTTTATTTTTTCGTCCTTTGGATGAAATAAGACGCTTGTGTAATACTAAGATATTAATATTGAGGAGACATTTCGCTCGGGGGAGATTTTTTATTGGAAGATTCCTTCCAACCCCAACCAAATGTGTCAGTGAATTGCTTAGTACCACATGTAACTTATTACTTACTTGTCTGTTTCTGATATAATCTTTGATGCTAGTTGAGAGGTGGTGTTGTGACTGCCTCTGCTGCTGGCTGAGAGGTAGTGTTGTGACTGCCTCTGCTGCTGGCTGAGAGGTAGTGTTGTGACTGCCTCTGCTGCTGGCCGAGAGGTAGTGTTGTGACTGCCTCTGCTGCTGGCTGAGAGGTAGTGTTGTGACTGCCTCTGCTGCTGGGTGAGAGGTAGTGTTGTGACTGCCTCTGCTGCTGGCTGAGAGGTAGTGTTGTGACTGCCTCTGCTGCTGGCTGAGAGGTAGTGTTGTGACTGCCTCTGCTGCTGGCTGAGAGGTAGCGTTGTGACTGCCTCTGCTGCTGGCTGAGAGGTAGTGTTGTGACTGCCTCTGCTGCTGGCTGAGAGGTAGTGTTGTGACTGCCTCTGCTGCTGGCTGAGAGGTAGTGTTGTGACTGCCTCTGCTGCTGGCTGAGAGGTAGTGTTGTGACTGCCTCTGCTGCTGGCTGAGAGGTAGTGTTGTGACTGCCTCATTGCTGGCTGAGAGGCAGTATTATGACTACTACTGCTGCTGGTCTTGAGAGGCAGTGTTGTCACTTCCTCTGCTGCTGGTCCTGAGAGGCATTGTTGTGACTGACTCTGCTGCTGGTCCTGAGAGGCAGTGTTGTGACTGCCTCTGCTGGTCCTGAGAGGCAGTGTCGTGACTGCCTCTGCTGCTGGCTGAGAGGTGGTGTTGTGACTGCTTATGCTGCTGGCTGAGAGGTGTCGTGACTGCCTCATTGCTGGCTGAGAGGCAGTATTATGACTACTACTGCTGCTGGTCTTGAGAGGCAGTATTGTTACTTCCTCTGCTGCTGGTCCTGAGAGGCAGTGTTGTGATTGCTTCTGCTGCTGGCTGAGAGGTGGTGTTGTGACTGCTTATGCTGCTGGCTGAGAGGTGTTGTGACTGCCTCTGCTGCTGGCTGAGAGGTGGTGTTGTGACTGCCTCTGCTGCTGGCTGAGAGGTAGTGTTGTGACTGCCTCATTGCTGTCTGAGAGGCAGTATTATGACTACTTCTGCTGCTGGTCTTGAGAGGCAGTGTTGTTACTTCCTCTGCTGTTGGTCCTGAGAGGCAGTGTAGTGATTGCCTCTGCTGCTGGCTGAGAGGTGGTGTTGTGACTGTTTATGCTGCTGGCTGAGAGGTGGTGTTGTGACTGCCTCTGCTGCTGGCTGAGAGGTGGTGGTGTGACTGCCTCTGCTGCTGGCTGAGAGGTGGTGGTGTGACTGCCTCTGCTGCTGGCTGAGAGGTAGTGTTGTGACTGCCTCTGCTTCTGGGTGAGAGATGGTGTTGTGACTGCCTCTGCTGCTGGCTGAGAGGTGGTGGTGTGACTGCCCCTTCTGCTGGCTGAGAGGTAGTGTTGTGACTGCCCCTTCTGCTGGCTGAGAGGTGGTGGTGTGACTGCCTCTGCTGCTGGCTGAGACGTAGTGTTGTGACTGCCTGTGCTGCTGGCTGAGACGTAGTGTTGTGACTGCCTGTGCTGCTGGCTGAGACGTAGTGTTGTGACTGCCTGTGCTGCTGGCTGAGAGGCAGTATTATGACTACTTCTGCTGCTGGTCTTGAGAGGCAGTGTTGTTACTTCCTCTGCTGCTGGTCTTGAGAGGCAGTGTTGTTACTTCCTCTGCTGCTGGTCCTGAGAGGCAGTGTTGTGATTGCCCCTTCTGCTGGCTGAGATGTGGTGGTGTGACTGCCTCTGCTGCTGGCTGAGAGGTGGTGGTGTGACTGCCCCTTCTGCTGGCTGAGAGGCAGTGTTGTGATTGCCCCTTCTGCTGGCTGAGAGGTGGTGGTGTGACTGCATCTGCTGCTGGCTGAGAGGTAGTGTTGTGATTCCCTTTGCTGCTGGCTGAGAGGTGGTGTTGTGACTGCCTCTTCTGCTGGCTGAGAGGTAGTGTTGTGACTGCCTCATTGCTGGCTGAGAGGCAGTATTATGACTACTACTGCTGCTGGTCTTGAGAGGCAGTGTTGTCACTTCCTCTGCTGCTGGTCCTGAGAGGCATTGTTGTGACTGACTCTGCTGCTGGTCCTGAGAGGCAGTGTTGTGACTGCCTCTGCTGGTCCTGAGAGGCAGTGTCGTGACTGCCTCTGCTGCTGGCTGAGAGGAAGTGTTGTGAGTTCCTCTGCTGCTGGTCCTGAAAGACACTGTTGTGACTGCCTCTTCTGGTCCTGAGAGGCAGTGTTGTGACTGCCTCTGCTGCTGGCTGAGAGGTGGTGTTGTGACTTCCTCTGCTGCTGGTCCTGAGAGGCAGTTTTGTGACTGCCTCTGCTGGTCCTGAGTGGCAGTGTCTAAGAGCGCAGCAGTGTTGCAGCAGGACCTTGATCAAGCTTATGATTCCTAGATTGTTCTAGGTGACAGCAGTGACTTGTGACTCAACCTGCATTGTGGAGAGTGACAGCAGTGACTTGTTACTATTACCCTGCACAGTGCAGTGACTTGCGACTATTCGCGCGCACTATTAAGGTAGTATTGGGTAGTTGATACCTCTTCATTTTTTTTGTTGGGGGGGGGGGGTAGGAGTATATGTGGGGTCTTGGGATGTTATCGTGCAGATAACAGTGGCTGTTAGGTTGTGTGACCGAGCAGTGTTGGTGAAAGTTATGGATCGTAGGCCCGTTTGGCAAGTAGCATGAGTGTTGGGGAATGGACTGGGGAATGTCTCAAGCGCAGCGTCACTCCACAAAGTAATGGTTGTGGCATGAGAATCACTGAGAGTTGAGCGACAAACGGCTGATGGCTTGTAAAATATGGCCTCCCAGGGAGGTGGCGAAGAGGGAGTCTAATGTCCTTCCCGGAGCCGCTCAAGTGATGAATTTTACAGAAATTGTAAGAGTCAACTCCCAGGTGAAAATCTTAGAGGCTTTTAAATAAGCAGACATAGCTTCTGTACAGAAAGGTGGAAGTAGAGCACTGCGCAGATTACATACCAGTAGCACTAACATCACACACAAAAATCTTTGAAATGGTTTAAGATGACAAACTACGAACATTACGGATAAGCATGACTGAACAATCCAAACCAACATGGATTTAAAACGTGTTACTGCTACTACAGTATTACAACAAAATGAACAAAGTTAGAAAGGCTTTGGCAAAAAAAAAAATTGCAGATGGGGTGTACAAAGATTTTGCTAAGTCACTTGACAAATGCCGTCCTGGAATGATGTAACGTCACATGAAGTCATTGGGTACAACGGGTAAGTAGGCAAATGAATATTTACTTTTCTTACTAATAGAAACAAACGGTAGTAGTAAAAAAGTAGAATCTAGAATTAGCAAAGTTAAAAGCTCAGTATCCCTAAAGCAGGATTCTGGTGCCTTTATTGTCTCTTATTCTCTGATCAGATATAAAATATAGATAATAACTGCAGCTTTGTAACATAATTTACAGACGATACAAAAATAAGCGTAGTCACCTCGATAGAAGACAAAGAAAAATTACCAGACGATATAAATCAAGTCTTTCATTGGGCATTAAAAACTAAGATGATACTCAAAAGTAATACATTAAATGTTCAGATAAAGGAAGAATGAAGAACTTAAAATGAGCACCGGATACAAACCACAGGTAAACCACTTAATAGAACTAAAGAAACATGTGAAGCATCTGGCCGTAATACTGCCACCTTATCTATGAAATGTTGCCAAAGCTAGAAAATTGATGGGGTGGATAATGAGAATCTTGAAAACAAACAAACAAACAAAAAATATTGCCAATGGTTTGAGTATGTAACTCATTGGTTTCTCTTGCCTCGAGGATATTGTTCGGTTTTGACGGCACCATTCATGACAAGGGAAATAACAGAGTTGAAAGAGATAGACCGTTTACTGTCAGCTTAGAGCCAATACAGCATTTAAACTACTGGTAATGTCTCGTTACCAGGAGAAGAGAAATTAATTGATGATTTGTGAAAGATTCTGGAGGGCCTAGTCCCAGGTTTACTCTACCAGAAAAACGAAAGATATAGAATTAAGTTAAAAATAAACCCAGTAAAAATCAGAGGTGCAATAATACAGTAAGAGAACATTGTGTGTGTGATGTGTGGCGGCGGTGGAGGGTTCGTGTGGTTGTTGTTGCTGCTATACCGGGACTTGTGGTAGTGTTTATTGTGCGTTATATCCAGGTCAGGAGTTAGGACCTACTGGGTGTGCACCTGACAATATTTGATGGGTTCACAGTAAACACCATAATTCAGAATAATCAAACAGTATGAAATTGTAATTTTTATTGTAGTTTAGGTTATTATTATTTAAGATATATCGGCATAAGAATTGTATATTTTGGTATTCGGAATATTTCGGATTTTTTTTCTAAAATTTTATAGGTTTATTCTGGTGCAGAGTAAATTCTCAGCATATATATACAAAAAGCTAAATTTCTAAGATAGGGATTAAGATAATCTTCACTGATAGTGATATTCAACCTTAGTAACGTTTTGGATAGTGTTTGAGCTGACTTAACTAACTAACGAACCTTGTTGACGGACCTGGAACTTCACCTCCCTCAGTATTCTTCACTTTTTTTTATTTCTTTTATTTAGCCAATTTAGCAAAATTGTTTTAATGTGGGTTTTACAGCTTATTTTCGTTAAAATCTGATATATCAGCACTGTCCTGCTACCCTGCTCTGTATGACAGGTTCAAAAGGTGTCAGTGTTTCCCTGTAATATTCCATCATACAGGATGTGTTATATACATCACTAGTAAAGAAATGTGTCAGCCAGAGCTGAGAGACTTACTAGGGCTGTGCGGTTATCGACATCGTCAAATATTACATGATGAGTTCAGTGACTGTGGCAACTTCAAGAGAATTCTTCTACCAGATCTAGAGTTACTGTTATTTAAGAATTACCATCCTTGTAGATGATATATCTTCCCCACACACGCGGACCCGGGAAGACGTTTGAGAAAGACTGGAGAGCATGCCTGGGGATTCCCTTTGTATAATTACCTCCTCCTGCTTTCCAGATTTTTCTCATTTACTCTTTGTGGGGTTAACTTTTCTGGATTTTTTTTCTAAATTAATTCTTCATTATCCATAGTGTGTGTGTGTGTGTACTCACCTAGTTGTGGTTGCAGGGGTCGAGTCACAGCTCCTCTGTGTGTGTGTGTGTGTGTGTGTGTGTGTGTGTGTGTGTGTGTGTGTGTGTGTGTGTGTGTGTGTGTGTGTGTATGTGTGTGTGATATGGGAGGAAGTGCAAAATAAACCCAATGAGTAGGGGTGCGTTGAGCACAATAAGGGAACACTGTGTGAACATTCGTGACCCCAAACTTTTGAACATCTTAGCAGAAGATATCAGAAACACGTTTGGAACAAGTGTAGAAGCCTTCAAGAAGAACCTGGAAAAGTATCTTCACCAGGTGTCAGATCAACCAGGCTGTGATGGATATGTGGGACAGCGGGCCTCCAGCAGCAACAGCCTAGTTAACCAAGCTAGCACCAGGGGCTCCGAGAGTAGTGAGACTCTCGAAGCTCATCAAAGGAAATGAGTGTGTGTGCTTGCAGCTCTTCTTCGGTGTGGTGCAGCCTCAGGCTTGATACATCTGGTTTACTGCTTCTGGCTTAAGCTCACTCTTCAACCTACTGCCAAAGGATCAAGTGTGAAAGTATTCATGAGGAAACTGTTGGATTATTACCTCGGTTGTGTACCAGGTCCAGCAGCCTGTAATGAATGTTTGGACCTGGGGAAATCAACAGCAACAGCCTGTTTGACAAGACAATCAACAGTACGGCCTGGCTCCAGACTGGACTGTGTAGACCTGGCTCCAGGCTGGACTGTGTGAGTAGAAAGAATTTTGAAATAGGTTACAGGAAAATCATCTTATAGTTTTGAATCTTTTTGTTTCAAAGAATTGTATTTCTCATACCGGTTCAGCTCTTCCAAGTGAATGTTAACAAGATTCTACTACTCTGAGACTCCTATAACTTCACGAGTGCTCCCTTCTTGGGTCACTATGTCATTATGACCATCACTGGGTCACTGTGTACGATGTACTATATCGTGTGTAATTTATCACTTCCTGAGTACAGAGTGATTTCATGGTGACCATCCATGGCTTGGCCACCACCTCACCAGTGTTCAGGGAAGCTAGACTTCATACTGCCGTAAGAATATACAAAATGGTCACTTACGACTATGCTGTAAGAATACACCTTCCTTGTATTCCCTTGTATATATGATCCTACCCTTAAAAATAATTAACTGCGTCACATGCCTTTCCTACATATTTTATATCATCAATTTTTGGTTCCTCCTCTGTGTTGGCTTGTGTTTTCTTGCTTCATTTAATCCACGCATCAGTCCTGTGCCTTATGTTCCCCTCTTCTCACCAGGGTTACCCTCTACACTTTTTATCGTAAGCGTTGTTTTTTAATTTTTTCAGTCTCCCATCTTCTGTAATGCTGATCATATCTTTATTGTTTTTTACCCTTCATCTAATTCCTGTCTTTCCTGTCTCTGGCCTGTCTCCATTTGCTTCATTATTTAGTCTTTTTGGTTCCTCTCTTAGCATCCTAACTTCGTTTCTAAGGTCTTTCTGTCTTTTTACATCTTCTCTGTTTGCCTTGATTTCGTCCGTCAATTTCCTTTCTCTTTCAACTGCATATGTAATAAATTTGCTAAATTTCTCCTCAATATTTCTCCTTTACTTGTCAGTTATCATTGTCTTTATATCCTTTAGGTACAGCTGTTGCAGTGTTCCTCATGCAATCGTTTTTTTTTGGGGGGGGGATTTTGTTTATTTTACTTACTATTCACTTTTACTTCAGTTACATAAAAACTCCTCCTAGAATGGAAACTCAGTGATAAGGCCGAAGTTACGTTTGTACCTCTGCAGCAAGTTCTGACTGAGTTGGTCAGTCAGTTGACCTGCTCTTGGTCCCCTCAGTCTAACTGTGCTCCTTTCAGTTATTTCGCTGCACTATCGCTTCCAGAATGCTCAGATTTCCCTCACAAATGTTTCACAAGGTTCAGCGAGCTAAACCCTCCGAGAAAACGTTTTAAGTGATCTACAAGGTTCAAGTGCTCTTCAAGATATCTAAACTAGCTACTGTATTAAAGTACAAGAAGCTGGTTACTTCACTCATCGTATTGAAATAATTGTAGCAAATCACTGCAGCCAAATAATAAAATAATTATTCTCGGTGAAGTGATTCATGCCGGAGGTTGTACATTATCTCAGCCAACTATGTGATGTACTTCAGCTATCTACGGGGTGAGTGTACCTGTTAGGTACAGGGTCTGAGGTGACAGGCACACTGATAAGAGGGATGTTAGGTTTCTTGCCCACAGATAACTGAAGTGTGGCAAAGTATACAGGCGGCAACTTTATGACACACTTAGGAAGGTCTCCATGTATCTCACAGCCCAGCCTCCTCTACCTCAGTGCACGCAAAAAGGATTGGTAAAGCGCGGACTTAACTTTTTAATGCAGCAGAATATAAAAATATATATTGTGTATGTACGTATGTACCCTTTTGCATATATACACAAAAATTGAAGGAGACAACTCAGATGTAAACAATGTGAACAGTACGTTTACTAAGTTGACCCTCCTTCCAACTATCGTTTTTTGTACCACTGTCGGACGACACAAAAGAACATAAGAAAGGAGGAACAGCTAGGAGTTTGTTGGTGATTGCCTTAAGCCTTGAAGAGTCGTGGTTCCTCAACACTTAGTTCTCAGTTTACCAGTATGATTACCTCTAGAAGACATACAGTAAAATTCACTTCAGTATACATGAAGCACCCCTCAAGGGAGGTTCCTTGACGCTGATGAGAGGCTCTTGATCTAGGAAATTAGATCTGTGCTCCGGTTCCCTGAATTGAGCCTAAATACAGTACCTTCCATCCTCCCCCCCACATGCGCTGTATAATCCTACGGGTTTAGTGCTCCCCATGATTATAAGAAATGTAGCATGGGCTACCGTGGCACGCCACACGTGGTCGAGGAACATGTCATGAGCAAGAGATGGTGCGTAGCACACTTGTTCCTCCCTCCCTGGCACACATCCACTCACTCACTCACGTCATCAAGATCATTCTAGGAATTGTGGCTACTGTGTCGATAACCTTAGTCTGAGGCTAGACACACTGCCATATTCAGCTTCACTGCACCGTATACTTTTATGTACAGGTGTAGGTGTGTGTGTGTGTGTGTGTGTGTGTGTGTATATATATATATATATATATATATATATATATATATATATATATATATATATATATATATATATATATATATATATATATATATATATATATATATATATATATATATATATATATATATATATATATATATTGTAGGTAGTAGGTTGGTAGACAGCAACCGCCCAGGGAGGTACTACCGTCCTGCCAAGTGAGTGTACAACGAAAGCCTGTAGTTGTTTTACATGATGGTAGGACTGCTGGTGTCTTTTGTCTGTCTCACTAACATGCAAGATTTCAGGTGTGTCTTGCTACTTCTACTTACACTTAGATCACACTGTACATACATGTACAAGCATATATATACACACCCCTCTGGGTTTTCTTTTATTTTCTTTCTAGTTCTTGTTCTTATTTATTTCCTCTTATCTCCATGGGGAAGTGGAACAGAATTCTTCCTCCGTAAGCCATACGCGTTGTAAGAGGCGACTAAAATGCCGGGAGCAAGGGGCTAGTAACCCCTTCTCCTGTATATATTACTAAATGTAAAAGGAGAAACTTTCGTTTTTTTCTTTTGGGCCACCCCGCCTCGGTGGGATACGGCCGGTGTGTTGAAAGATATATATATATGTGTGTGTGTGTGTGTGCGTGTGGGTGTGCGTGTGCGTGTGCGTGTGTGTGTGTGTGTGTTTTCTCACCTAGTTGAGGTTGCAGGGGTCGAGTCCAAGCTCCTGGCCTCGCCTCTTCACTGGTCGCTACTAGGTTACTCTCCCTGAACCGTGAGCTTTATCATACCTCTGCTTAAAGCTATGTATGGATCCTGCCTCCACTACATCGCTTCCCAAACTATTCCACTTCCTGACTACTCTGTGGCTGAAGAAATACTTCCTAGCATCCCTGTGATTCATCTGTGTCTTCAACTTACAACTGTGTCCCCTTGTTGTTGTGTCCCATCTCTGGAACATCCTGTCTTTGTCCACCTTGTCAATTCCTCTCCGTATTTTGTATGTCGTTATCATGTCCCCCCTATCTCTCCTGTCCTCCAGTGTCGTCAGGTTGATTTCCCTTAACCTCTCCTCGTAGGACATACCTCTTAACTCTGGAACTAGTCTTGTTGCAAACCTTGACACTTTCTCTAGTTTCTTTACGTGCTTGGCTAGGTGTGGGTTCCAAACTGGTGCCGCATACTCCAATATGGGCCTAACGTACACGGTGTACAGGGTCCTGAACGATTCCTTATTAAGATGTCGGAATGCTGTTCTGAGGTTTGCTAGGCGCCCATATGCTGCAGCAGTTATTTGGTTGATGTGCGCTTTAGGAGATGTGCCTGGTGTTATACTCACCCCAAGATCTTTTCCCTTGAGTGAGGTTTGTAGTCTCTGGCCCCCCTAGACTGTACTCCGTCTGCGGTCTTCTTTGCCCTTCCCCAATCTTCATGACTTTGCACTTGGTGGGGTTGAACTCCAGGAGCCAATTGCTGGACAAGGTCTGCAGCCTGTCCAGATCCCTTTGTAGTTCTGCCTGATCTTCGATCGAATGAATTCTTCTCATCAACTTCACGTCATCTGCAAACAGGGACACTTCAGAGTCTATTCCTTCCGTCATGTCGTTCACAAATATCAGAAACAGCACTGGTCCTAGGACTGACCCCTGTGGGACCCCGCTGGTCACAGGTGCCCACTCTGACACCTCGACACGTATATGTGTATGTGTGTGTAAAGCAAATATCCCAAACTAAGCGATACAAGATGCAAAACAACCACGGGGGAAATAGAATGATAGTTCTAGGCCTTTCGTGTTGTAATCAACACATCATCAGGAGCTTGCAAAATTGCAGAAAAGAGGAGGGTTTCCACGCGAGTACGTTTCCAGAGGACCAGGTTCACTGGAGGGAGAGAGGAGAAGGTAACGGAAGTGCCCACAGGCACAACAGCCAGAAGGATGAATATTACAGCATTAGAAAAATCCCACAAGCATTGATATTGTAACCTAAACGAAATTAACGTAGCAATAATAATTCAGTCATATTCCTCTATGTGACAACAATAACTTAAAATACGTATATAAATATTGTCTGTGGCATAGGAGTCACTGGCAATTATATTATACCCTCCACAAGACAACGTGTCCTTTAAATGACGAGAGAAAACCCTAGCATATAGAGGGGAGACTTCTAAAAGTTATGTAAAGGAAACAGGGCTCATTAACATAACTCATTTAAAGGGAGGGGAAGCATCTGCAATAACAAGATGGCCGCCGATATTCATCCCACATAATCCTGAGGCAAACTCTGGTTCAACCTTCAGAAACTGCAGGAAAAAACGCCCTAATTCCTGGGTGTGGCAGCACATTTAAGACAGTCTGATGCGTACGTATAAGAGCCTAATTTACAACTGTGTATTATTGCCTCAACTAAAAATGCATCTAATTTGAACAGCCCATCACTGATATTGTATAATGACTGCCTATCATATTTAATAATTGCCGATTCTACAATATTCCTTTCAAGCCAGAAGGAACAAAAAAAGATGACTCTTGCTTCCAGCCAGTTTGCAGGGTTATTACAGGCTCTAATATGGTTAAAAATCGAGTTCGACTCCTGTGCTATACGTTTCGAATAACGGCCTTGGATGCACTGGAAGAAAATCAGAATGCAGATGTAATATACACAGACTTTGCAAAAGCATTTGACAAATGCGATCATGGCGTAATAGCCCATAAAATACGTGCTAAAGGAATAACTGGGAAAGTGGGGAGATGGATCTTCAACTTCCTAACAAATCGAACACAAAGAGTAGTGGTCAACAGAGTTAAATCGGAGGCTGCCATAGTGAAGAGCTCTGTTCCACAAGGCACAGTACTCGCCCCCATCTTATTCCTTATCCTCATATCAGACATAAACAGAGATATACACCACAGCACCGTATCATCCTTTGCGGATGATACTAGGATCTGCATGAGGCTGTCATCTGCTGAGGACGCGGTTTATCTCCAAGAAGATATAAACAAAGTTTTCCAATGGGCAACGGTAAACAATATGATGTTCAATGAGGACAAATTCCAACTACTCCGTTATGGAAAACTGGAGGAGATAATAACTAGAACAGAGTATACTACTGACTCCGGCCATACAGTAGAGCGGAAAACTAATGTAAGGGACCTGGGAGTAGTAATGTCTGAGGATCTCACTTTCAAGGATCACAACAGTGCCACGATCGCACGTGCAAAGAAAATGATAGGATGGATAATGAGAACTTTCAAAACGAGAGATGCCAAGCCCATGATGATCCTTTTCAAATCACTTGTTCTCTCTAGGCTGGAATACTGCTGTACATTAACATCTCCATTCAAAGCAGGTGAAATCGCAGATCTAGAGAGTGTACAGCGATCCTTTACTGCACGTATAAGTTCTGTCAAGCACCTTAACTACTGGGAACGCTTGGAAGCACTTGACTTGTACTCGTTGGAACGCAGGAGGGAGAGATATATCATAATCTACACTTGGAAAATCTTGGAAGGAATGGTCCCAAATCTGCACACAGAAATCACTCCCTACGAAAGTAAAAGACTGGGCAGGCGATGCAAAATGCCCCCAATAAAAAGTAGGGGCGCCATTGGTACTCTAAGGGAAAACACCATAAGTGTCCGGGGCCCAAAACTGTTTAACAGCCTCCCATCAAGCATTAGGGGAATTGCCAATAAACCCCTGGCTGCCTTCAAGAGAGAGCTGGACAGATACCTAAAGTCAGTGCCGGATCAGCCGGGCTGTGGCTCGTACGTTGGACTGCGTGCGGCCAGCAGTAACAGCCTAGTTGATCAGGCCCTGATCCATCGGGAGGCCTGGTCATGGACCGGGCCGCGGGGGCGTTGATCCCCGGAATGACCTCCAGGTAACCAGGTGCTGGGACATTCTCACCTCCAGTGACTTCCCAGTTTGCAACTATTGCAACCAACTCTGTAGACACCACCAACACGTTGTGGCATTCTTTATCAGGATGCTTCTAACAGTCCGTAAATTTTTAAAAACTACTTGTATATTAAATCTTCTAATAGCATTCGGTAGGATAGATAAATTCTGGTTATATGGGAGGACCAGCACATTCTTGGTCTGAGGTGTTAATTAAGGTTCTGTCCTATGATAAGTTTTCTTAGCTGCCAGCAAGAGATTCCATAAACATTTTAGGATATCGCAGTTTCGTGCCAATGTCAAATATTTTCCTAATTTCTTCATCTAGGAACTTCAGACTGCACACGCTATAGGCTCTCAAAAACATAAGTCAGAAATACACTACTTTTGACTTTAGTCTCATGGTTGGAGTAGTAGTGAAAGTATGAGCACACATTGGTAGCCTTCCTGTATACTGTAAACTTAAACTTTCTCTCAACCCGGTGTATCAACACATCTAAGAATGGAAGTTTACAGTCATCCTCTTTCTAAACGGTGAATTTAATAGACAGGACTATTAAAAAACGTATCCAGGGCCATATCGTTTGTCTAAAGACACAAGATGTTGTCCACATATCAGTACCATTTTTTTCCTAATGCTATAATATTCATCCTTCTGGCTTTTGTGCCTGTGGGCACTTCCGGTATCTTCTCTTTTTCTCCCTTTCTCGCTCACTCCAGTGAACGCGTTCCTCTGGGAACGTATTCGTGTGGAAACCCTCCTCTCTTCAATTTTGCAAGCTTCTGATGTGTTGATTGCAACACGAAAGGCCTAGAGCTATCACTCTATTCCCCCCATGGTTGTTTTGCATATATTATATATATATATATATATATATATATATATATATATATATATATATATATATATATATATATATATATATATATATATATATATATATATAATCAACAACACTGCGCTAGCCAAGGATTCGAGCCCATGTTGTACTGGCCTGCCTCATGGTAAGCGAGAACCACATGACGCTTTAAACCACAGGACCACCCAACCCTACAAGAATGGCGCAGCCAGCAATGCTAGCTGTTGGGCCGCCATCCGATGGCATACGTAGGTGTGGCAGCTTCTAAGCTAATTTCATTCTCATCCCTGTTTGGTGTACTAGCAGTATTTGTATATTAGTGTAACCCTTGGCTAGCGCAGTGTTCTTATTGATCAATAACACTCGTTCGTGGTTACAATTATATATATATATATATATATATATATATATATATATATATATATATATATATATATATATATATATATATATAATGGGGTCCACCTCTGGTGTAAATTGTGGGACCCATAGCCTCGGAGAAGTGGATAAAAAGGTTTCAAGGAAGAATATTTGGATTTCTTCCTGAAGCCGTTTGAATATTCCACTTCCCCTACCACCTCATCTTTTAGTATATATATTTTTTTTACCAATAGGAATATTTTATTACATAATATGGTACAGAAGATTTAAGAGATACATTGTTGATATAACGGTGGCATATAAGGTACATGTTACGTGTGTATCACCGATTATAAGGCGAAAATCTCATCCAGCTCCTCAGAGCTGGGGCGTGTGCTCAAAATACAGCAGGCATTACCCCTCTGAACAGCCGCACTGAGCCGCTGGAACAGAAAACTAGCTGCCCTGGGATCCCTAGTTACCCTGATGAGTCTTTTTCCCAGCTTCTTAAGGAATTTAGATGCACTCTTTCCCCATGAGCCAAGGGTCTCTGTGCCTATGGGAACAAACATATAATGATGGGCAAGTTCTCCATATTTTCTAGACTTTTGGGACTCCCTGAAGCTGGCAGCTGCCCCTCCTTCCTCCCTGGTGTATTGGAGATAGGTATCAGCCAAGGTAGATGCACATGTATAGTCCCACACCACCTGCTTCCCATCTGTCCAGGCTTGAAGGGTGATACCATCTGGACGCTTCTGGCTGCCATCAGATCTGCATAGTTGGGGTGGCTCCCTTACTGCTGGGCATCCAGCTGTTGTGAGGCTCCTCTTGATAATGTTATTAACTTCGTCATGTCTTGCAATCTTTCCCTCGGATTTACGGTACACAAGACCATGGTACCCGAATCGGTCTGCTGCTTCACTGCCACAAATACACCTGTGTTCGGCGAGAATAGGGGCGGCAAGTCGAAGGGCAACATCGATGCGGATGGTCTGTGGGTCGAGGTGTGTGCCAAGGCTGGAGTTATATATATAGTTATATATATATATGGGATCATCATCTATCCTTGGAAGAATGGCAAGCTCTTAGCATGAGACTATACCTGTGTGTCCACACTGGCTGACACCTACATCCATCACAATGTGGGGCGACAGGAAGGAGCTGCTGACCACAGGGAGGAGTACAAGATCAGCAAGTACAGGGACATAAGCCAACAGTATCAATTTGTCCCAGTGGGATCAGAGACCTTGGGATCATGGGGAAAAAATGCCACACGTTTCCTCAAAGAATTGGGTTCCAGACTCATCGACACCACCAGGGACCCAAGGGCAGCCACTTTCATGTTCCAGCGCCTCAGCGTAGCCATCCAGAGGGATAATGGTTGCTGCATACTTGGCTCGCGTCCAGCTTCGGAGGAGCTGGAGGAAATTCATGATCTTTAATACATTGTACCATTGTAAATATATATATATATATATATATATATATATATATATATATATATATATATTGTTTTTTATCACACTGGCCGATTCCCACCAAGGCAGGGTGGCCCGAAGAAGAAAAACTTTCACCATCATTCACTCCATCACTGTCTTGCCAGAAGGGTGCTTTACACTACAGTTTTTAAACTGCAGCATTAACACCCCTCCTTCAGAGTGCAGGCACTGTACTTCCCATCTCCAGAACTCAAGTCCGGCCTGCCGGTTTCCCTGAACCCCTTCATAAATGTTACTTTGCTCACACTCCAACAGCACGTCAAGTATTAAAAACCATTTGTCTCCATTCACTCCTCTCAAACACGCTCACGCATGCCTGCTGGAAGTCCAAGCCCCTCGCACACAAAACCTCCTTTACCCCCTCCCTCCAACCCTTCCTAGGCCGACCCCTACCCCGCCTTCCTTCCACTACAGACTGATACACTCTTGAAGTCATTCTGTTTCGCTCCATTCTCTCTACATGTCCGAACCACCTCAACAACCCTTCCTCAGCCCTCTGGACAACAGTTTTGGTAATCCCGCACCTCCTCCTAACTTCCAAACTACGAATTCTCTGCATTATATTCACACCACACATTGCCCTCAGACATGACATCTCCACTGCCTCCAGCCTTCTCCTCGCTGCAACATTCATCACCCATGCTTCACACCCATATAAGAGCGTTGGTAAAACTATACTCTCATACATTGCCCTCTTTGCCTCCAAGGACAAAGTTCTTTGTCTCCACAGACTCCTAAGTGCACCACTCACCCTTTACCCCTCATCAATTCTATGATTCACCTCATCTTTCATAGACCCATCCGCTGACACGTCCACTCCCAAATATCTGAATACATTCACCTCCTCCATACTCTCTCCCTCCAATCTGATATCCAATCTTTCATCACCTAATCTTTTTATCCTCATAACCTTACTCTTTCCTGTATTCACTTTTAATTTTCTTCTTTTGCACACCCCACCAAATTCATCCACCAATCTCTGCAACTTCTCTCCAGAATCTCCCAAGAGCACAGTGTCATCAGCAAAGAGCAACTGTGACAACTCCCACTTTATGTGTGATTCTTTATCTTTTAACTCCACGCCTTTTGCCAAGACCCTCGCATTTACTTCTCTTACAACCCCATCTATAAATATATTAAACAACCATGGTGACATCACACATCCTTGTCTAAGGCCTACTTTTACTGGGAAATAATTTCCCTCTTTCCTACATACTCTAACTTGAGCCTCACTATCCTCGTAAAAACTCTTCACTGCTTTCAGTAACCCACCTCCTACACCATACACCTACAACATCTGCCACATTGCCCCCCTATCCACCCTGTCATACGCCTTTTCTAAATCCATAAATGCCACAAAGACCTCTTTAGCCTTATCTAAATACTGTTGACTTATATGTTTCACTGTAAACACCTGGTCCACACACCCCCTACCTTTCCTAAAGCCTCCTTGTTCATCTGCTATCCTATTCTCCGTCTTACTCTTAATTCTTTCAATAATAACTCTACCATACACTTTACCAGGTATACTCAACAGACTTATCCCCCTATAATTTTTGCACTCTCTTTTGTCCCCTTTGCCTTTATACAAAGGAACTATGCATGCTCTCTGCCAATCCCTAGGTACCTTACCCTCTTCCATACATTTATTAAATAATTGCACCAACCACTCCAAAACTATATCTCCACCTGCTTTTAACATTTCTATCTTGATCCCATCAATCCCAGCTGCCTTACCCCCTTTCATTTTACCTACTGCCTGACGAACTTCCCCCACACTCACAACTGGCTCTTCCTCACTCCTACAAGATGTTATTCCTCCTTGCCCTATACACGAAATCACAGCTTCCCTATCTTCATCAACATTTAACAATTCCTCAAAATATTCCCTCCATCTTCCCAATACCTCTAACTCTCCATTTAATAACTCTCCTCTTCTATTTTTAACTGACAAATCCTTTTGTTCTCTAGGCTTCCTTAACTTGTTAATCTCACTCCAAAACTTTTTCTTATTTTCAACAAAATTTGTTGATAACATCTCACCCACTCTCTCATCTGCTCTCTTTTTACATTGCTTCACCACTCTCTTAACCTCTCTCTTTTTCTCCACATACTCTTCCCTCCTTGCATCACTTCTACTTTGTAAAAACTTCTCATATGCTAACTTTTTCTCCCTTACTGCTCTCTTTACATCATCATTCCACCAATCGCTCCTCTTCCCTCCCACACCCACTTTCCTGTAACCACAAACTTCTGCTGAACACTCTAACACTACATTTTTAAACCTACCCCATACCTCTTCGACCCCATTGCCTATGCTCTCATTAGCCCATCTATCCTCCAATAGCTGTTTATATCTTACCCTAACTGCCTCCTCTTTTAGTTTATAAACCTTCTCCTCTCTCTTCCCTGATGCTTCTATTCTCCTTGTACCCCATCTTCCTTTTACTCTCAGTGTAGCTACAACTAGAAAGTGATCTGATATATCTGTGGCCCCTCTATAAACATGTACATCCTGAAGTCTACTCAACAGTCTTTTATCTGCCAATACATAATCCAACAAACTACTGTCATTTCGCCCTACATCACATCTTGTATACTTATTTATCCTCTTTTTCTTAAAATATGTATTACCTATAACTAAACCCCTTTCTATACAAAGTTCAATCAAAGGGCTCCCATTATCATTTTCACCTGGCACCCCAAACTTACCTACCACACCCTCTCTAAAAGTTTCTCTTACTTTAGCATTCAGATCCCCTACCACAATTACTCTCTCACTTGGTTCAAAGGCTCCTATACATTCACTTAACATCTCCCAAAATCTCTCTCTCTCCTCTACATTCCTCTCTTCTCCAGGTGCATACACGCTTATTATGACCCACTTTTCACATCCAACCTTTACTTTAATCCACATAATTCTTGAATTTACACATTCATATTCTCTTTTCTCCTTCCATAACTGATCTTCAACATTACTGCTACCCCTTCCTTTGCTCTAACTCTCTCAGATACTCCAGATTTAATCCCATTTATTTCCCCCCTCCGAAACTCCCCTACCCCCTTCAGCTTTGTTTCGCTTAGGGCCAGGACATCCAACTTCTTTTCATTCATAACATCAGCAATCATCTGTTTCTTGTCATCCGCACTACATCCACGCACATTCAAGCATCCCAGTTTAATGAACTTTTTCTTCTTCTCTTTTTTAGTAAATGTCTACAGGAGAAGGGGTTACTAGCCCATTGCTCCCGGCATTTTAGTCGCCTCATACGACACGCATGGCTTACGGAGGAAAGATTCTTTTCCACTTTCCCATGGACAATAGAAGAAATAAGGAAGAACAAGAGCTATTTAGAAAAAGGGGAAAAACCTAGATGTATGTATATATATATGCATGTGCGTGTCTGTGAAGTGTGACTAAAGTGTAAGTAGGAGTAGCAAGATATCCCTGTTATCTAGCGTGTTTATGAGACAGAAAAAGAAACCAGCAATCCTACCATCATGCAAAACAGTTACGGGTTTCTGCATATATATATATATATATATATATATATATATATATATATATATATATATATATATATATATATATATATATATATATATAGATATAGATATATATGCAAAACAACCACTGTGAAAGAATAGAGAAATTCCAAGCGCTTTCCATTGTTCCTTGATAATGTGAGTAGTCACAAAAGCGCTTGGAATTTCTCTATTCTTTCACAGTAGTTGTTTTGCATATTCTGAAATCACCTGTTTACAGTGATCTTATTGCATATATATATATATATATATTATATATATATATATATATATATATATATATATATATATATATATATATATATATATATATATATATATATATATATATATATATATTATTTATTTATTTTTCGGTCGTCCTCTACGTGCTTGGGGGGGGGGGGCACAGCTTCGGAGCAGATGATTAGGAAGACTTCAAGAAAATACTTTGAGATTTTTCCTTAAGGCTGTTTGAATATTCTACGCCTCCTACCTCATATATACTTACTTTATTATGCAAAATAGTAGACAAGTTCACAGGATACGTTGATGGTACGTACAAGCATAACAAACACACAGACATAAACGGTGTGTGTATACACGTTGTCTGCGTTCCCTCTTTTCTGTTTCTTTTATTTTAAGTAAAAACTTGTAGCAGATATGGCAATAGACTTGTCTGAACTAAGAGTTTGTATTCATCTTCACAGTTGTCTAATCCACAAATCTTTAATATGTTCACCTCTACCTGGAGGTTATTCCGGGGATCAACGCCCCCGCGGCCCGGTCCACGACCAGGCCTCCCGGTGGATCAGGGCCTCATCACATCTGTCAGACACTGCAACATCATGGGATCTTGATACAAAGAATTCTTCAACCTTATCCAACCTTTAGACGAAACCTACTTCGACTAGTGGATGGTACCACTGTGACTCCGCCTCCTTCTGTTTCGCCTCACCTGACCACAGTATATAAACCATTTTTGCGGCCCTGTGCTGCACTTTCTACAAGATTGATGGACTGAACACATCGACTCCAGGCTGAGAGACTGACTACCTCAAACTCCTCTCATTACACCCTTCTGATTTGTATTGGACTAATGAAGCCACTGTGTGGCGAAACGTTTCCTTAATAAAAATTCCCATATGTTGCACAAGTGTCAATCTTCAACTTGTTGGTTTTCAAAGCCATTCATCACACACTCTAGGGTGCTATAAAGTCCTATATTTACTCTATTATTGACATTTTTATTATTTTATGTATCACATATTTGTCAGTATTATATAACACACTACTTATTAACACTGAATACAGACAGCCATAAGGAAGGAAACTGACAAAAGCAAACATGGACAAGTACGCCAATGCACGTCATCCATCCAGATATTTAAGAGTCTTTCCATATTTTCTCTTTCTGGCTGGGAATTGATTTCTTTTCCTCAACGTTATAACGAAACAACGTTAAATGAGGACTTCATGTATATATAAAACAATGTTCAGTATGACACTTTGTAAATATGGCTGCTTCTAGGCCTAATGCAACAATACTGTACTTCAGTTACATCCTATTATGAACATTTAGAGAGGCTGGAGCAAAACAGGATGAAGTGGAGGGTGTATAACCCGAAGTGGAGGGAAGACGGGGTTGGGGTCAACCTAGGAAAGGTTGGCGGAAGGGGTAAAGAAGGTTTTGTGTTTATGATTTGACGAGCTGTTGGAGTGTGAAGAAGGTAACATTTGTGAAGGGATTAAGGGAAACAAGTTAGTCGAACTTGAGTTGGTTGGGGAGTTGGGGAGTACAGTGCACTCTGAAAGAGGGGTGGAGATATAGTAGTTTGGCGGGGCTTCTGAACTGCAATATTGGCATGACTCGGGCAAGACAGTGATGGATGAACTGATACCACTGATACCATTGAAGAGTTTCGAGAGTTTCACTACTCTCGGAGCCCGGCCATGGGCCAGGCTCGTCTGGTGCTTGCCTGGTCAACCAGTCCGTTGCTGCTGGAGGCCCTCTGCCCCACATATCCATCACAGCCTGGTTGATCTGGCACCTAGTGAAGATACTTGTCCAGTTTCCTCCTGAAGGCTTCTATACTTGTTCAGCTGTGTTTCCGATACCTTCTGGTAAGATGTTGAATAGCCTGGAACCCCGGATGTTGATACAGTGTTTCCTTATTGCCCCCACCGCACCCGTGTGCTTCTCACTGGGTTTATTTTACACTTCTCCCATATCTCTCACTCCAATATGTTACGGCCTTGTGCAGATTTGGGACCAGACCCTCGAGTACTTTCCAGGTATATATTATCATGGAAATATAAACACATATGCAGTATAATGTGATCCTTTATTGACTACGTTTCGCCCACACAGTGAGCTTTTTCAAGTCACAAACAGATCTGTTTGTAGATCTGTTTGTGACTTGAAAAAGCTCACTGTGTGGGCGAAACGTAGTCAATAAAGGATCACATTATACTGCACGTGTTTATATTTCCATTGTGTCGGTATTTTATACCATTTATTTCCATATATTATCATGTATCTCTCCGCTCCATTGAGTACATGTTTAAGACTTAAAGGCGTTCCCGGTAATTGAGGTGCTTTACTGGCTCAATGTGAGCCGTAAACGATCTCTGTATTTGTTCCAGCTCTGATATTCCTCCTGGTTTGAACGGGACGGTCAGCACTGAGCAATATTCTAAATGAGGGAGCACTTACAATTTGAAGAGGGTCACCATCGGCATTATTTCCCTTGTTTTGAAAGTTTTCTGATGGTGTGTGTTGTATTTTTTGGGTCACTGCCTCGGAGGGAGGTGGACAGTGTATTTAAAAGAAAAATAAAGAGTTTTTCCCCTCCACTTCAACTTGTTTTAATATCCAAACACAAATTTGAAGTTCAATTTATTTCTAAAAAGAATCATAAAGTAAACAGATTCATTAACATTTCACACCTCAATTCACAAGGTACAAAATTTCTGTTTCTTCCTGATTATTTTATTTTCAAACATTTTTCAACTTCCATCCCCTTCCCTCTTTAGTTTCTATGATATTTTCTTCAACACTGCTCCAAAATATTTTTCTTATTCTTCTATCGAAACAGACTTGTTTTAACTCAAACGCTCCATACCACAACCTTTTCAACACAAATGGAATGCTCAACTATAGTTTTATTTTGCTCATTTTCCAGCTCATAAATGCCAGTATGCTAGAAGTGTTAAAATAGTATCACCGCTTAGGAGCTGTGCTGGAGTAGATTAAGTCAGCGATGGCCTCATGTTACAAAAAACGCGATTCTAAAAGCTTAATCTCCAGTGAATACTAGAAAGGACTGCCCTTCTAGCATCCAGCCTGTACTGGGTTTTCGTAACAAGTAGTCAGTATCCTTGTCCAATTATCCATTAGAATTCAGAATAATTCGATAGTGCTTCAGGATTACAACTGGTAGGCTACTAACTAGAGAAATTAAAATTTAATAAATTTATTAAGTCTAGAGGTATATTTTTTTTTTATCACACTGGCCGATTCCCACCAAGGCAGGGTGGCCCGAAAAAGAAAAACTTTCACCATCATTCACTCCATCACTGTCTTGCCAGAAGGGTGCTTTACACTATAGTTTTTAAACTGCAACATTAACACCCCTCCTTCAGAGTGCAGGCACTGTACTTCCCATCTCCAGGACTCAAGTCCGGCCTGCCGGTTTCCCTGAACCCCTTCATAAATGTTACTTTGCTCACACTCCAACAGCACATCAAGTATTAAAAACCATTTGTCTCCATTCACTCCTATCAAACACGCTCATGCATGCCTGCTGGAAGTCCAAGCCCCTCGCACACAAAACCTCCTTTACCCCCTCCCTCCAACCTTTCCTAGGCCGACCCCTACCCCGCCTTCCTTCCACTACAGACTGATACACTCTTGAAGTCATTCTGTTTCGCTCCATTCTCTCTACATGTCCGAACCACCTCAACAACCCTTCCTCAGCCCTCTGGACAACAGTTTTGGTAATCCCGCACCTCCTCCTAACTTCCAAACTACGAATTCTCTGCATTATATTCACACCACACATTGCCCTCAGACATGACATCTCCACTGCCTCCAGCCTTCTTCTTGCTGCAACATTCATCACCCATGCTTCACACCCATATAAGAGCGTTGGTAAAACTATACTCTCATACATTGCCCTCTTTGCCTCCAAGAACAAAGTTCTTTGTCTCCACAGACTCCTAAGTGCACCACTCACTCTTTTCCCCTCATCAATTCTATGATTCACCTCATCTTTCATAGACCCATCCGCTGACACGTCCACTCCCAAATATCTGAATACATTCACCTCCTCCATACTCTCTCCCTCCAATCTGATATTCAATCTTTCATCACCTAATCTTTTTGTTATCCTCATAACCTTACTCTTTCCTGTATTCACCTTTAATTTTCTTCTTTTGCACACCCCACCAAATTCATCCACGAATCTCTGCAACTTCTCTTCAGAATCTCCCAAGAGCACAGTGTCATCAGCAAAGAGCAGCTGTGACAACTCCCACTTTGTGTGTGATTCTTTATCTGTTAACTCCACGCCTCTTGCCAAGACCCTCGCATTTACTTCTCTTACAACCCCATCTATAAATATATTAAACAACCACGGTGACATCACACATCCTTGTCTAAGGCCTACTTTTACTGGGAAATAATTTCCCTCTTTCCTACATACTCTAACTTGAGCCTCACTATCCTCGTAAAAACTCTTCACTGCTTTCAGTAACCTACCTCCTACACCATACACTTGCAACATCTGCCACATTGCCCCCCTATCCACCCTGTCATACGCCTTTTCCAAATCCATAAATGCCACAAAGACCTCTTTAGCCTTATCTAAATACTGTTCACTTATATGTTTCACTGTAAACACCTGGTCCACACACCCCCTACCTTTCCTAAAGCCTCCTTGTTCATCTGCTATCCTATTCTCCGTCTTACTCTTAATTCTTTCAATAATAACTCTACCATACACTTTACCAGGTATACTCAGCAGACTTATCCCCCTATAATTTTTGCACTCTCTTTTATCCCCTTTGCCTTTATACAAAGGAACTATGCATGCTCTCTGCCAATCTCTAGGTACCTTACCCTCTTCCATACATTTATTAAATAATTGCACCAACCACTCCAAAACTATATCCCCACCTGCTTTTAACATTTCTATCTTTATCCCATCAATCCCGGCTGCCTTACCCCCTTTCATTTTACCTACTGCCTGACGAACTTCCCCCACACTCACAACTGGCTCTTCCTCACTCCTACAAGATGTTATTCCTCCTTATCCTATACACGAAATCACAGCTTCCCTATCTTCATCAACATTTAACAATTCCTCAAAATATTCTCTCCATCTTCCCAATACCTCTAACTCTCCATTTAATAACTCGCCTCTCCTATTTTTAACTGACAAATCCATTTGTTCTCTAGGCTTTCTTAACTTGTTAATCTCACTCCAAAACTTTTTCTTATTTTCAACAAAATTTGCTGATAACATCTCAAAGTAAATTAAATTAATCACAGTAATCAAAATAATATCACTTCTCTCGTTTACAATATTATTGTGCTGAAGGCACATACCACATTTATAATTCTTAAGTACCGTCTGGTACATTAACATTTAATAAGATATTACAAATATGTACAAGTGTGTATGTGTGTAAGTGCTCTAAGTAGATCGCTATGTCTCAAGACTCGACTAGACTTAAACAAGTGACTGACAAAGTCCTCAAATAAACTAACTTCTTGACCGACTGGCAACCAGAACAGTCTGCTTGAACAATAAAAAGAATGCTAAGCCCAATAGCAATACAACAAGCAACTGCGACACAATCAGGATCAAGGAGATAATATAACGACACTAAGTAGGGACCAACAGCAGATCCTCCACAAAAGTCACAAAAATCCCATACTACTGAATCTGAGTTCAGCATAAGAAAATCCCCGACTGTGATAATACACAGATACCTGTACAAATTAGGTCAAAAACTACAGCTCAGGACCTGAGATGTTCAGAGTGTCTATGAGACACACAACCTCAGTACAATGTCGAAAATCACTAAGTCTATACAATGTTCTGTGAACAGAGTTCTACAGAACTAACAAGAATAATGAGACAGACAATCTGTCCAACCACCAAGAGAGTCTAGATCAGACTGAATACTTCAAGCGAGGTGAGGACCCCCCCCCCCTCGATCACGTGATAGCTCCATGGGTTGCTGTCTGTCGCTTCCCAACAAGAAGCCGGCAGGGAAACAAGCAAAGAGCGATAATTACAGTAGTTAGACAATCAAGACTTGAACTGAGCACATAATATGTTACATCCTACCTAACAAAGGAAGCTACGTCAAATAACAATATAAAGCAATACATTTACGATTTAGCTATTATCGCAAATATAAGCAATATAAAATTAAATGAAAAGGTAATAATTATATATATACATAATCATTGCAACCCATTCAGGGGTTGCAACACCTCACCAGAGCTTCTGATACAAAGTCCAGCCAACAAGTCACCCAGCACAGCAATTACCAATGTATCTTTTGTGTTTGAAAATGTACAAGGTCTCAATGAACGACTGTCGATGAATAAACAGAAAGATGGAAGGGGGTTCGAACCATGGTCCCAAGATTAATAGGTCCAGTGCTTTACCACTGAGCTATGGGGCTTCTGAGTTAAAGATTTCCACCCCCCGTGGCTTGTCTTGCATTGTTAAGATCGCCTGTCTACCTACCTACCTGGAGGGTATTCCGAGGATCAACGCCCCCTCGGCCCAGTCGTTGACCAGGCCTCCTGGTGGATCAGGACCTGATCAACCTGGCTGTTACTGTTGGCCGCACGTAGTCCAACGTACGAACCACGGTCCGGCTAGTCAGGAACCGACTTAAGGTATCTGTCCAACTCCCTCTTGAAGGCAGCCAGGGATCTATTGGTAATTCCATTTATGCCTGGTGGGAGGCTGTTGAACAATCTTGGGCCCCGGACGCTTATTGTGTTTTCTCTTCGTGTACCAATGGCACCCCTGTTTTTCATTGGGAGTATGTTGCACTGTCTACCTAGACTTTTGCTTTCGTAGGCAGTGATTTCTTTATATAGAACCCATGTCAGTGGGTCTCCACAATTGTAGGATGTGTAGCCTAGCAGTTTAGGCTGCAGGTCGGCAGGTAGCTACACTCGTGGAGACCCGCCGATACCATCCTTCATGTGTTTTTTATTTTTGTTGATTTTCCACGAGTGTTCATATGTAGGTCGGTATTGACTTCTTTTGCCAGGAGGATTGAATGATCTTTAAATTTTACAGCTCTCTTTTGTTGTCTGTTTCTCTACCGTCACTTCTTTGCTGTGTTTAGAGAACGAATTTATCTTTTTATCTCTTGTGAAAGTGTACAAATGCAGATCGATCCAGTATGTGCCATCGATAACATCTTTCACTTGATTCTTCAGTGTTTTTCTCTTAGTACTTACGTCACTTAGAAGGCAGTGTATGAGAGGGGAGTGAGTGGTGGGCGTTGCTGGCGATGCTGTTATCTCAGTGATAGTTTAGTGTAACCGCAAGTTAAACTTACACCTTGAGAGCACTCGTCTTGTGGTTGTGTTTGGATCAGCACAAGTGGGATTCTAGTGTCTACACCACCACATTGTAGTGTTTGGTTCATTTTTTTTTGTTCTTATAAGTGTTATGATGTAATGACAGATATAACCGAGTATGTTTGGGGGCTGAGTTATGTTTGTCAGGAAACATGACAGTTGTGTCCTGACGCTGGTCTTAGTCTTATGCCGAGTGACGTACTGTACAAGCACGTGCCCAGAAGCATTGTAACCTACTTAATACCTGGGATATTGTAAATAATAAAACAATATTAATGGTTGTGTGGCAGACTTGGTGTGTGTTCATGCTCCTGAAAGAAGTTTTTTGGTTAGCTGCTAAGTTTATTATTTGCACGTATATCTGGTGAAATGCTTCTTGCAGTGCTTGTTTACATCGCGTTCTCTTCCTGCGTGATCTGCAACGTCTCCCAGGTTTCATTCCCAGACGTTTCGCCTGCACACCAAGCTTCTTCAGTCGAAGATATAGGTAACTTTTATTCTGGAGACAGTGGACGATCGAAGAATGGAATCGAAGAAGACGAGAGCTGTCGTGAGATGGGAAGGAAGAAGGATAAGGAAGGATGGAAATAACTGGAAAAGGATGGGAAGGAGGGGAAGAGGAGGAATCGAGGCAAGTGGCCCCATCACTTTAAGACATGTGGTACCGAAGTACTGGAGGCGTAGATGGAGAGGCTTGAATGATGTCGTTACTTGGCTCTCTAGGAGAGGATGGCGAAGGCAGCGGCAGGAGCTGAGAGTGTCAGAAGGCAGCAAGCAGGATGAGTTGGTTATTCTCTTGATCCGCTTTTCATTGCATTGAATTTTGTTCTAGAGAGTTGTATCACAAGTATGGGAGAGCTGTAGAAGAGTTCGTTGGTTTTGAGTTGGCGGATTATCTGGTTGACGGAAGGGAATGGCTTTTCGTCGCTGTTGTACTTTGCAGTGTTGTCTTGGAGATGTTGGATGAGTTCTAGGCGAGTCATTGATCTGGGGTATTGTGTCGTGGTGAAGAACGAGAGTCCTTTATGTTTAACGCTTAGTGATCCAGGTAGTGGACGTGAGGGAGGTGGAGAAGGCGGTGATGGAGTTGAGGAAGGCGTTGATGGCGGAGGTAGGGTAGGATCTTGTTTGGTCGTGGTGTGACAAGACAGTTGACCAATAGCAGGCGTGGTGCTGTCTTGGATGTTGTCAGGTGAATGCTGATTGGAGGATTCAGAAGAGGATGCGTCGTCGTTATCAATTATTAATTCCTTCATGTCACCTGGCGCTTCAAAACTGACGATCTTCGGGATTATTTTCAAAATCTCAGCTGATGGTGGACTTGCAGGGAAGTTAAATGATGTCATGTTGTTAAGTGCAAGAAGTTCATTAATAGTCGTGTTGACAGAGCCAGGTTTTGCAGCATTTTGCATGTGAGCAAACATCATGCAGTAATAGAATTTGGTAGAGATATCGTCAGGTGGAGGTTGGGTAGTGAGAGGTGGTGGAGACGACTGTTGAGTGGCTTGTAGAATCTTGGATGTTGTTGACTGAATCTTTGCAATTGCAGCGTATGAAGGAGAGGTTACAGATGACTTCTTAGTTTCTTCCTTCAGTTTCTTAGAGAGGATATCCGTACGCACTGGACATTTGGCTGCAAGAGTATGGTGGTCTCGCTTACAGTTGATGCAAGTGGGAGCAGCAGTGGAAGTGCAAGAACGAAAATCGTGACCTGCAGACCCACAGGTGGAACATATCTTCTTGTTCTTCACGTGGCAGTCGGCAGTAGAGTGACTGTACGAGTAGCATGTCCAACAAGGTGTTATGTAAGTGAAACGTTCAGGCTCAATCTGACGAGGGTTGATGTAGTAGTAAGAGATGGCCAGGCCATCAGACAGTGCTCTGGTTGCCATGGTAACGTCTAGAAACGTGACCTTGAGCATCGAGGAAGCGTTGGGGATCTTCACAATAGTCAGTCTTGGCCCAAGTGCTGAGGTCTTCAAGTGATGACGTAATTTCCTCGATAGACATGTTCGTGATTAGCCTGTCAAGGCGTTTCATGAACACAGAGCGTTTTGCACGCATGTATGGTGACGTGGAGATGGTAAAACCACGGTCTTCTAATGTATTCATGGCTGTAGGTGTAAGTACTTTGTCAGCTTCAGCATCATCGAGAAAGGTAACGATGAAGGCTTCTTTCAGTGAAGCAATCTTGGAGAATTTAGCGTGAAGACAAGTGTTGAGTGAGGTTGCAGACTTGGGCTTAATTCTCACACGATGAGACATCGTGGAGATGGTAGAGGTTCCCCTCCCCAACGGGGATCGTAGGGAGACGGAACAAGCAAGGAGAGCTGGTATGACCTGCCGAGGCCAGAGTCAGAAGCAGAATCGTGTGTCGAGGACGTGTCGTGTGTCTGTGTCCAGTGGACGATATGAAGAGATAATTTTAAGGTGTTCGATCCCTTAGCCTTGATGGAAGGTGCCGATACCTTAGTCTTGATGGAAGGTGTCGATCCCTTAGCCTTGGCGAAAGGTGTTCGATCCCTTAGCCTTGATGGAAGGTGTCGATCCCTTAGCCTTGACGAAAGGTGTTCGATCCCTTAGCCTTGATGGAAGGTGTCGATACCTTAGTCTTGATGGAAGTGTCGATCCCTTAGCCTTGACGAAAGGCGTTCGATCCCTTAGCCTCGATGGAAGGTGTTCGATCCCTTAGCCCTGATGGAAGGTGTCGATCCCTTAGCCTTGACGAAAGGTGTTCGATCCCTTAGCCTTGATGGAAGGTGTCGATACCTTAGTCTTGATGGAAGTGTCGATCCCTTAGCCTTGATGGAAGGTGTTCGATCCCTTAGCCTTGACGAAAGGTGTTCGATCCCTTAGCCTTGATGGAAGGTGTTCGATCCCTTAGCCTTGACGAAAGGTGTTCGATCCCTTAGCCTTGATGGAAGGTGTCGATACCTTAGTCTTGATGGAAGGTGTCGATCCCTTAGCCTTGACGAAAGGTGTTCGATCCCTTAGCCTTGATGGAAGGTGTTCGATCCCTTAGCCTTGATGAAAGGTGTCGATCTCTTAGCCGTGATAAAAGGTGTTCGATCCCTTAGCCTTGATGGAAGGTGTCGATCTCTTAGCCGTGATAAAAGGTGTTCGATCCCTTAGCCTTGACGAAAGGTGTTCGATCCCTTAGCCTTGATGGAAGGTGTCGATACCTTAGTCTTGATGGAAGGTGTCGATCCCTTAGCCTTGACGAAAGGTGTTCGATCACTTAGCCTTGATGGAAGGTGTTCGATCCCTTAGCCTTGATGGAAGGTGTTCGATCCCTTAGCCTTGATGGAAGGTGTCGATCTCTTAGCCGTGATAAAAGGTGTTCGATCCCTTAGCCTTGATGGAAGGTGTCGATCTCTTAGCCGTGATAAAAGGTGTTCGATCCCTTAGCCTTGATGGAAGGTGTTCAATCCCTTAGGCTTGATGGAAGGTGTCGATACTTTAGCCGTGATGAAAGGTGTTCAATCCCTTAGCCTTGATGGAAGGTGTTCGATCCCTTAGCCTTGATGGAAGGTGTCGATCCCTTAGCCGTGATGAAAGGTGTTCGATCCCTTAGCCGTGATGAAAGGTGTTCGATCCCTTAGCCTTGATGGAAGGTGTCGATACCTTAGTCTTGATGGAAGTGTCGATCCCTTAGCCTTGATGGAAGGTGTTCGATCCCTTAGCCTTGACGAAAGGTGTTCGATCCCTTAGCCTTGATGGAAGGTGTCGATACCTTAGTCTTGATGGAAGGTGTTCGATCCCTTAGCCTTGATGGAAGGTGTCGATCCCTTAGCCTTGACGAAAGGTGTTCGATCCCATAGCCTTGATGGAAGGTGTCGATACCTTAGTCTTGATGGAAGTGTCGATCCCTTAGCCTTGACGAAAGGCGTTCGATCCCTTAGCCTTGATGGAAGGTGTCGATCCCTTAGCCTTGACGAAAGGTGTTCGATCCCTTAGCCTTGATGGAAGGTGTCGATACCTTAGTCTTGATGGAAGGTGTCGATCCCTTAGCCTTGACGAAAGGTGTTCGATCCCTTAGCCTTGATGGAAGGTGTCGATACCTTAGTCTTGATGGAAGTGTCGATCCCTTAGCCTTGACGAAAGGCGTTCGATCCCTTAGCCTCGATGGAAGGTGTTCGATCCCTTAGCCTTGATGGAAGGTGTCGATCCCTTAGCCTTGACGGAAGGTGTTCGATCCCTTAGCCTTGATGGAAGGTGTCGATCCCTTAGTCTTGACGAAAGGTGTTCGATCCCTTAGCCTTGATGGAAGGTGTTCGATCTCTTAGCCTTGATGGAAGGTGTTCAATCCCTTAGGCTTGATGGAAGGTGTCGATACTTTAGCCGTGATGAAAGGTGTTCAATCCCTTAGCCTTGATGGAAGGTGTTCGATCCCTTAGCCTTGATGGAAGGTGTCGATCCCTTAGCCGTGATGAAAGGTGTTCGATCCCTTAGCCTTGATGGAAGGTGTTCGATCCCTTAGCCTTGATGGAAGGTGTTCGATCCCTTAGCCTTGATAAAAGGTGTCGATCCCTTAGCTTTGACGAAAGGTGTTCGACTCCTTAGCCTTGATGGAAGGTGTTCGATCCCTTAGCCTTGATGGAAGGTGTTCGATCTCTTAGCCTTGATGGAAGGTGTTCGATCTCTTAGCCTTGATGGAAGGTGTTCGATCCCTTAGCCTTGACGAAAGGTGTTCGATCCCTTAGCCTCGATGGAAAGTGTTCGATCCCTTAGCCTTGATGGAAGGTGTTCAATCCATTAGCCTTGATTAAAGGTGTTCGATCCCTTAACCTTGATGGAAGGTGTTCGATCCCTTAGTCTTGATGGAAGGTGTTCTATCCCTTAGCCTTAATGGAAGGTGTCAATCCATTAGCCTTGATTAAAGGTGTTCGATCCCTTAACCTTGATGGAAGGTGTTCGATACCTTAGCCTTGATGGAAAGTGTTCGATCCCTTAGCCGTGATGGAAGGTGTCGATTCCTTAGTGTTAATGCAAGGTGTTCGATCCCGTAGCCGTGATGGAAGGTGTTTGATCCCTTAGCCTTAATGGAATGTGTTCGATCCCTTAGCCTTAATGGAGGGTGTGAGTGCTTATGGTGTGTGTACTCACCTAGTTGTACTCACCTAGTTGAGGTTGCGGGGGTCGAGTCCGAGCTCCTGGCCCCGCCTCTTCACTGATCGCTACTAGGTCACTCTCTCTGAACCGTGAGCTTAATCATACCTCTGCTTAAGCTATGTATGGATCCTGCCTCCATCGCTTCCCAAACTATTCCACTTACTGACTACTCTGTGGCTGAAGAAATACTTCCTAACATCCCTGTGATTCATCTGTGTCTTCAACTTCCAACTGTGTCCCCTTGTTGCTGTGTCCAATCTCTGGAACATCCTGTCTTTATCCACCTTGTCAATTCCTCTCAGTATTGTTATCATGTCCCCCCTATCTCTCCTGTCCTCCAGTGTCGTCAGGTTGATTTCCCTTAACCTCTCCTCGTAGGACATACCTCTTAGCTCTGGGACCAGCCTTGTTGGAAACCTTTGCACTTTCTCTAGTTTCTTTACGTGCTTGGCTAGGTGTGGGTTCCAAACTGGTGCCGCATACTCCAATATGCGCCTAACGTACACGGTGTACAGGGTCCTGAACGATTCCTTATTAAGATGTCGGAATGTTGTTCTGAGGTTTGCTAGGCGCCCATATGCTGCAGCAGTTATTTGATTGATGTGCGCTTAAGGAGATGTGCCTGGTGTTATACTCACCCCAAGATCTTTTTCCTTGAGTGAGGTTTGTAGTCTCTGGCCCCCTAGACTGTACTCCGTCTGCGGTCTTCTTTGCCCTTCCCCAATCTTCATGACTTTGCACTTGGTGGGATTGAACTCCAGGAGCCAATTGCTGGACCAGGTCTGCAGCCTGTCCAGATCCCTTTGTAGTTCTGCCTGGTCTTCGATCGAGTGAATTCTTCTCATCAACTTCACATCATCTGCAAACAGGGACACCTCAGAGTCTATTCCTTCCGTCATGTCGTTCACAAATACCAGAAACAGCACTGGTCCTAGGACTGACCCCTGTGGGACCCCGCTGGTCACAGGTGCCCACTCTGACACCTCGCCACGTACCATGACTCGCTGCTGTCTTCCCGACAAGTATTCCCTGATCCATTGTAGTGCCTTCCCTGTTATCCCTGCTTGGTCCTCCAGTTTTTGCACCAATCTCTTGTGTGGAACTGTGTCAAACGCCTTCTTGCAGTCCAAGAATATGCAATCCACCCACCCCTCTCTCTTGCCTTACTGCTGTCACCATGTCATAGAACTCCAGTAGGTTTGTGACACAGGATTTCCCGTCTCTGAAACCATGTTGGCTGCTGTTGATGAGATCATTCCTTTCTAGGTGTTCCACCACTCTTCTCCCGATAATCTTCTCCATGATTTTGCATACTATACATGTCAGTGACACTGGTCTGTAGTTTAATGCTTCATGTCTGTCTCCTTTTTTAAAGATTGGGACTACATTTGCTGTCTTCCATGCCTCAGGCAATCTCCCTGTTTCGATAGATGTATTGAATATTGTTGTTAGGGGTACACATAGTGCCTCTGCTCCCTCTCTCAATACCCATGGGGAGATGTTATCTGGCCCCATTGCCTTTGAGGTATCTAGCTCACTCAGAAGCCTCTTCACTTCTTCCTCGGTTGTGTGCACTGTGTCCAGCACATGGTGGTGTGCCCCACCTCTCCGTCTTTCTGGAGCTCCTTCTGTCTCCTCTGTGAACACTTCTTTGAATCTCTTGTTGAGTTCCTCACATACTTCACGGTCATTTCTTGTTGTCTCTCCTCCTTCCTTCCTTAGCCTGATTACCTGGTCCTTGACTGTTGTTTTCCTCCTGATGTGGCTGTACAACAGTTTCGGGTCAGATTTGGCTTTCGCTGCTATGTCATTTTCATATTGTCTTTGGGCCTCCCTTCTTATCTGTGCATATTCGTTTCTGGCTCTACGACTGCTCTCCTTATTCTCCTGGGTCCTTTGCCTTCTATATTTCTTCCATTCCGTAGCACACTTGGTTTTTGCCTCCCTGCACCTTTGGGCAAACCATGAGCTCATCCTGGCTTTTTCATTATTCCTGTTACCATTGGGTACAAACCTCTCCTCAGCCTCCTTGCATTTTGTTGCTACATATTCCATCATCTCATTAACTGGCTTCCCTGCCAGTTCTCTGTCCCACTGAACCCCGTTCAGGAAGTTCCTCATTCCTATGTAGTCCCCTTTCTTGTAGTTTGGCTTCATTCGTCGTGGCCCTCCTGCTTCTCCCTCCACTTGTAGCTCTACTGTGTATTCGAAGCATAAAACCACATGGTCACTGGCCCCAAGGGGTCTTTCATATGTGATGTCCTTGATATCTGCACTACTCAAGGTGAATACTAAGTCTAGCCTTGCTGGTTCATCCTCTCCTCTCTCTCTTGTAGTGTCCCTTACGTGTTGGTACATGAAGTTTTCCAGTACCACCTCCATCATCTTAGCCCTCCATGTATCTTGGCCCCCATGCGGGTCCAAGTTCTCCCAATCGATCTCCTTGTGGTTAAAGTCACCCATGATCAGGAGCTTTGCCCTGCATGCATGAGCTCTTCTGGCCACTCTAGCCAGTGTGTCAACCATCGCTCTATTGCTCTCGTCGTACTCTTGCCTTGGCCTCCTGCTGTTCTGTGGTGGGTTATGCATCACTGCTATTACCACCTTGGGACCTCCAGAGTGAAGCGTTCCCGCTATGTAATCACTTTCTTCTCCGCTGTCTCCTCTCTCCAGCTCATCAAAATTCCAGCGATTTTTGATCAGCAATGCCACTCCTCCACCCCCCTGTTCCCTCTGTCTTTCCTCAGGATTTGGTATCCCATTGGAAAGATGGCATCTGTTATCATACCTGTAAGCTTGGTTTCTGTGAGAGCTATGATGTCCGGTGATGCCTCTTTGACTCTTTCATGCCACTCCTCCCACTTATTTGTTATACCATCAGCGTTTGTGTACCATACCTTCAGTTTCCTTTCCAACACTGTGGTTTGTGGGGCCTGTGAGGGTGGGAGACCTGGTGGCATACTGTGGGATTCTATGGTTGGGTGTTGGGTGGAAGCTGTGAGTATGGATTGTATTGTGTGTTGGGATGGTGTGATAGGTTGTGGGGTTCTGAGAATAGTTGTGTGTGTGCTTGCCCTTGCTGTTCTGCTCTGACTGACCTCTGCTGGTTCCATCTTTGTCTCTTTTCCTAGCTCCTTTTGCTTTTTTGTCCTCTCCCTCAGCTGCTGTCGTTCTGATTGTGTTCTGTCTCTGTCTAGGAGCACCCTCTTGTACTCTTCCGAGTATTTCAATCGTGGTTTCTCTTGGAGGATCCTGTTCCGCTCTGTTTCCGTCCTGAGAATCAGCTTGATTGGTCGGTTTCTCCCCTTCGAGTACCCCCCCTATTCTCTGAAAATTTACAATCTCGTCCATCTCTTCACCTATTTCCGTGATGATTTTCTCAATCTCCTTACTTTCTTCCTGCTGCCTTTCAGTGTGTGTCCTTTCCTATCTCTCCTGAAGCCCATGGATAAACACTGATTTTGCCCTTTCCTCCTCCCATTGCCTCACCCTCTGTGACTCTGGATCCTGCCTGTATGTGGTCAGTTTCTCCCTTGATTTTTCCAGTGGCTCTTGATAGCATGGTTGTGCCTCAGCATTCGACCTATCACCCTCTCCGTCTGCAACCAGCTGTTCTTCCCTTCCACTCCTTGGCTCTTTTTGGCAGGTTGATATGACCTTAGCATAATTCATAATTCCTTCCTTCCTGTTCGGCCTCGCAGCTTCATA
>NC_091297.1:12866187-13081187 GCF_038502225.1 Cherax quadricarinatus | reverse complement strand
AAAGAAGCAGGACCTGGTGTAGCTGAAAGAGACAGGACTTGGTGTAGCTGAAAGAGGCAGGACCTGGTGTAGCTGAAAGAGGCAGGACCTAGTGAAGCTGAAAGAGACAGGACCTGGTGTAGCTGAAAGAGGCAGGACCTAGTGAAGCTGAAAGAGACAGGACCTGGTGTAGCTGAAAGAGGCAGGACCTGGTGTAGCTGAAAGAGGCAGGACCTAGTGTAGCTGAAAGAGGCAGGACCTAGTGAAGCTGAAAGAGGCAGGACCTGGTGTAGCTGAAAGAGGCAGGACCTGGTGTAGCTGAAAGAGGCAGGACCTAGTGAAGCTGAAAGAGGCAGGACCTGGTGTAGCTGAAAGAGGCAGGACCTGGTGTAGCTGAAAGAGGCAGGACCTGGTGTAGCTGAAAGAGGCAGGACCTGGTGTAGCTGAAAGAGGCAGGACCTAGTGAAGCTGAAAGAGGCAGGACCTGGTGTAGCTGAAAGAGGCAGGACCTAGTGAAGCTGAAAGAGACAGGACCTGGTGTAGCTGAAAGAGGCAGGACCTAGTGAAGCTGGGACAGGACCTAGTGAAGCTGAAAGAGGCAGGACCTAGTGAAGCTGACCTGGTGTAGCTGCAACCTAGTGAAGCTGAAAGAGACAGGACCTGGTGTAGCTGAAAGAGGCAGGACCTGGTGTAGCTGAAAGAGGCAGTACCTGGTGTAGCTGAAAGAGACAGGACCTGGTGTAACCTGTTATCTGCTCCACCACCGCCACCACCTGTTGTTTACAGACGGCTACTTTACTCTTACTTACAACTGCTGAAGTTGGTTTGTTACTACGTACTGGTAATATGTAAATTTTAATTTATAGCAGTTACTAATCATTCTAAAGTAATCTGGGAAAAGTTTTGTGTTGGTTGAGGGGTATTGGTAGTTGCATGTAACAGTAGGGCAGTACTGACTCCACCACCTCCCAGTACCCTAAAGCCTACCATTGTTTCTCACCTTTAGCATATAAGGCGCAGTGATTTCCTGAAAAACTAATTAGGAAGAAAGCGCGCCTTATATGCCGAAAATACTGTATTTTCTTTCCACACTTTATTTCTAGAGTATCATTGCATGCAGTGCATGTAAATAGTAGCCTTAAAGGACCATAATTATTATTATTGCCTTAATCTTGATTATAACAATATTAATGTTGATTGTATGGATCTGTGCGTAACAATATCAGAAGATCTTATGTTCAAGAAATACAACTGCTAGAATAAAAATCTTCATACCTTAAGTATACCTTTAACCACTTGCACTCTCTAGAGTGCTGTTCTAAAAAGGCAACCCTTTATAAGACATGTGATATTATAAATGGCTTTGAAAACCGACAGGTTGAAGATTGAGACACTTATGCAACATATGGGAATCTTTATTCCCTGTATGTATTCCCTGGAACGCAGGAGGGAGAGATACATAATTATATACACCTGGAAAATCCTAGAGGGACTAGTACCGAACTTGCACACGAAAATCACTCACTACGAAAGCAAAAGACTTGGCAGACGATGCAACATCCCCCCAATGAAAAGCAGGGGTGTCACTAGCACGTTAAGAGACCATACAATAAGTGTCAGGGGCCCGAGACTGTTCAACTGCCTCCCAGCACACATAAGGGGGATTACCAACAAACCCCTGGCAGTCTTCAAGCTGGCACTGGACAAGCACCTAAAGTCGGTTCCTGACCAGCCGGGCTGTGGCTCGCACGTTGGTTTGCGTGCAGCCAGCAGTAATAGCCTGGTTGATCAGGCTCTGATCCACCAGGAGGCCTGGTCACAGACCGGGCCGCGGGGGCGTTGACCCCCGGAACTCTCTCCAGGTAAGCTCCAGGTATGTTGCATAAGTGTCTCAATTTTCGATATATTATAGATGTGGGAACCTACAGTAAACGTTCACTGCTTGTGTCAGTTCAGACACATGAATTTGAGTAATGCTTCTTAATCTCTTAAAATTGTACAGCATAAAATATCTAGTGGTCTTTAATATCCTCACTCCTTATATAAGGGAATTAATACAGATACTTAACATCAAGAGGGAACTGGATGTGTTTAAATAATTTCTGATCAGCTCGTCTGTGGTACCTACTTCTTACCGAGTACACCTACTTTACGGTAGCTAGGCGCTTCTTAAAAGGGCTTGAGATTGAAGGCATTAAGGAAAACATGGTTGTAGTTTCATGTAATGTTTGTTAAATGGGAAATAAGACAATATAATAGCTTGGGAGAAGTGACTACTGTGCGAGTATGGTGTGACCATAATTATAAAGAGAAGCTGTACAACACAGATTTCTGAGAACAACCACCATGAAAGTAGCAAGAGAAGAGTGAATGTGGTGCTTGCGGTGGCAGGTTATTGACTCAATAATTATGGTTGAAGAGAAGATTCACGCCGAGATGAGATTTTCTGAGTATTGAAATAAAGTGTTTTGAAGCAAAAGAAAATTCTCAACTTTGTTGGAGGTGCTCGAGAGACTCGCTAAAATGTGAGGGTTCCAGTTAAATTAAAAATGCAATATCTTAATGTCTATAATGTTGATAGAGGATTGGTGCATCAGAAAAGTTTTCTAATATAATTTGGTAACTCTCCGCAATTCTGCTCTTATGAAATAAACACAAAAAAATCTTCATTACAAATGAATTTGGATATTTTACAAATGGCGAACAGAGAAACAGAATAAAATCAGAAGAAGGATAATTGAATTGTAAAGTGATAGAGTTAGTGAGCTGCTGAAGTGTTCTGGCTTAAATACGAATAAAAGTGGAGAGTGAATAATAGTGCACTTCACTTGAATATTGTTTGGTGTTGGGGCTCCGGTGGAAGCAAGGAGAGATAGACTTGGCAGCTGGAAAACATAGAGATTGTTTACTGCCTGCATAATGCCAATTAAACATTTAGACTACTGGGATCGCTTCTAATTACTGGAAATGTACTCTCTGAAGCGAAGGAGAGATGTTTGATAATATATGCATGGAGGATGCACAAGGGCCTAGTCCTTAACAACGTACTGGAGTGAGAGATATAGAAGGAAGTGTACAACAGACTCGGTGAAAAGCTGGGCTGAGCTACGAAAGTAATATAACTTTCAAAACCAGTCACAGGTAGATATCATTAATAACAAGAAAAATGTTGGTACGCAACATAGTCTATTAAAGTTTTATATACGGGTGCAACATAAGAATGAACAAGGAAATTGAACGTAACTTTCTATTGCAGTAATAGCAATCTCAGTGACTTGCTCAAGCTAGAAAGCTGTACCGTGGCAACTCCACTAAGAAATCTGAAACTAAAGCTTTCTTAAGATTGTTCTCGTTGGCCTCCGTATTAAGTGTGGTAGGTGGAGAGGGAAGGAAGGAGAGGCAGTGGAGGCTGGCTGAAAGAGTACCCTGGAGCTAGATGTAAAGATAAACTTGTGATCACAAGATTTAACTTTAAGATTTACACACAGAAAGGAAGAGGAGGAAGGTTTGAGGAGTGAGTGTAGCTACCTACCAGGTATTTGTAATTACCCATTTCTAGCTACTGGAGCATAGCTATGATCATGGTGTCCAGTCTTTATTATATACGCATTTCTTTTTAATATTCAATGGTTGTAGCACTTCGGCCTCTTTTAAATCATTCCATTGGTCAGGCACCCTGCCAAGAAAATTTTCTGTTATCCCTTGTACTCCCCATTTTCCTCAGTTTACAAGCGTGTCCTTTTGTTATCACAGTGGCAGGCACAAAGAAATTGTCTTAATCTACTCTTTCATGTTCTTTTATGACCTCATATACTTATCCTGTGTCCTCTTTTCCTCCTATCATCCAGAATGGCAGTCTTTAGTCTTCTGAATAGATATAAAAAAATTCAATCCATTTTTTAATTTCAAGCTAATATTTGTCCTACAGTAAATATCTTAGTTATTACCACCTGTGTGAGATACTCTGGTTTACCAGGGTAAATCTCACACAGATCTCTGGTAAACCAGAGTATCTCACACAGATCTCTGGTAAACCACAGTATCTCTCACAAATCTCTGGTAAACCACAGTATCTCACACAGATCTCTGGTAAACCACAGTATCTCTCACAGATCTCTGGTAAACCACAGTATCTCACACAGATCTCTGGTAAACCACAGTATCTCACACAGATCTCTGGTAAACCAGAGTATCTCACACAGATCTCTGGTAAACCACAGTATCTCTCACAGATCTCTGGTAAACCACAGTATCTCACACAGATCTCTGGTAAACCACAGTATCTCACACAGATCTCTGGTAAACCACAGTATCTCACACAGATCTCTGGTAAACCACAGTATCTCTCACAGATCTCTGGTAAACCACAGTATCTCACACAGATCTCTGGTAAACCACAGTATCTCTCACAGATCTCTGGTAAACCACAGTATCTCACACAGATCTCTGGTAAACCACAGTATCTCTCACAGATCTCTGGTAAACCACAGTATCTCACACAGATCTCTGGTAAACCACAGTATCTCACACAGATCTCTGGTAAACCACAGTATCTCACACAGATCTCTGGTAAACCACAGTATCTCTCACAGATCTCTGGTAAACCACAGTATCTCACACAGATCTCTGGTAAACCACAGTATCTCACACAGATCTCTGGTAAACCACAGTATCTCACACAGATCTCTGGTAAACCACAGTATCTCACACAGATCTCTGGTAAACCACAGTATCTCACACAGATCTCTGGTAAACCACAGTATCTCTCACAGATCTCTGGTAAACCACAGTATCTCACACAGATCTCTGGTAAACCACAGTATCTCTCACAGATCTCTGGTAAACCACAGTATCTCACACAGATCTCTGGTAAACCACAGTATCTCTCACAGATCTCTGGTAAACCACAGTATCTCACACAGATCTCTGGTAAACCACAGTATCTCACACAGATCTCTGGTAAACCACAGTATCTCACACAGATCTCTGGTAAACCACAGTATCTCTCACAGATCTCTGGTAAACCACAGTATCTCACACAGATCTCTGGTAAACCACAGTATCTCACACAGATCTCTGGTAAACCACAGTATCTCACACAGATCTCTGGTAAACCACAGTATCTCACACAGATCTCTGGTGAACCACAGTATCTCACACAGATCTCTGGTAAACCACAGTATCTCACACAGATCTCTGGTAAACCACAGTATCTCACACAGATCTCTGGTAAACCACAGTATCTCTCACAGATCTCTGGTAAACCACAGTATCTCACACAGATCTCTGGTAAACCACAGTATCTCACACAGATCTCTGGTAAACCACAGTATCTCACACAGATCTCTGGTAAACCACAGTATCTCACACAGATCTCTGGTAAACCACAGTATCTCTCACAGATCTCTGGTACACCACATTATCTCACACAGATCTCTGGTAAACCACAGTATCTCTCACAGATCTCTGGTAAACCACAGTATCTCACACAGATCTCTGGTAAACCACAGTATCTCTCACAGATCTCTGGTAAACCACAGTATCTCACACAGATCTCTGGTAAACCACAGTATCTCACACAGATCTCTGGTAAACCACAGTATCTCACACAGATCTCTGGTAAACCAGAGTATCTCACACAGATCTCTGGTAAACCACAGTATCTCTCACAGATCTCTGGTAAACCACAGTATCTCACACAGATCTCTGGTAAACCACAGTATCTCACACAGATCTCTGGTAAACCACAGTATCTCACACAGATCTCTGGTAAACCACAGTATCTCACACAGATCTCTGGTAAACCACAGTATCTCTCACAGATCTCTGGTAAACCAGGGTATCTCACACAGATCTCTGGTAAACCACAGTATCTCACACAGATCTCTGGTAAACCACAGTATCTCTCACAGATCTCTGGTAAACCACAGTATCTCACACAGATCTCTGGTAAACCACAGTATCTCTCACAGATCTCTGGTAAACCAGAGTATCTCACACAGATCTCTGGTAAACCAGTGTATCTCACACAGATCTCTGGTAACCCACAGTATCTCACACACATCTCTGGTAAACCACAGTATCTCACACAGATCTCTGGTAAACCACAGTATCTCACACAGATCTCTGGTAAACCAGTGTATCTCACACAGATCTCTGGTAAACCACAGTATCTCACACACATCTCTGGTAAACCACAGTATCTCACACAGATCTCTGGTAAACCAGAGTATCTCAGACAGATCTCTGGTAAACCAGTGTATCTCACACAGATCTCTGGTAAACCAGAGTATCTCAGACAGATCTCTGGTAAACCAGTGTATCTCACACAGATCTCTGGTAAACCAGTGTATCTCACACAGATCTCTGGTAAACCAGAGTATCTCAGACAGATCTCTGGTAAACCAGTGTATCTCACACAGATCTCTGGTAAACCAGAGTATCTCAGACAGATCTCTGGTAAACCAGTGTATCTCACACAGATCTCTGGTAAACCAGTGTATCTCACACAGATCTCTGGTAAACCAGAGTATCTCACACAGATCTCTGGTAAACCAGAATGTCTCAGACAGATCTCTGGTAAACCAGAGTATCTCACACACATCTCTGGTAAACCACAGTATCTCACACAGATCTCTGGTAAACCACAGTATCTCACACAGATCTCTGGTAAACCAGAGTATCTCAGATAGATCTCTGGTAAACCAGAGTATCTCAGATAGATCTCTGGTAAGCCAGAGTATCTCAGATAGATCTCTGGTAAACCAGAGTATCTCAGATAGATCTCTGGTAAACCAGAGTATCTCAGATAGATCTCTGGTAAACCAGAGTATCTCAGATAGATCTCTGGTAAACCAGAGTATCTCAGATAGATCTCTGGTAAATCAGAGTATCTCAGATAGATCTCTGGTAAACCAGAGTATCTCAGATAGATCTCTGGTAAACCAGAGTATCTCAGATCTCTGGTAAACCAGAGTATCTCAGATAGATCTCTGGTAAACCAGAGTATCTCAGATAGATCTCTGTTAAACCAGAGTATCTCAGATAGATCTCTGGTAAACCAGAGTATCTCAGATAGATCTCTGGTAAATCAGAGTATCTCAGATAGATCTCTGGTAAACCAGAGTATCTCAGATAGATCTCTGGTAAACCAGAGTATCTCACACACATCTCTGGTAAACCAGAGTATCTCACACACATCTCTGGTAAACCAGAGTATCTCAGGTAGATCTCTGGTAAACCAGAGTATCTCAGATAGATCTCTGGTAAACCATAGTATCTCAGATCTCTGGTAAACCAGAGTATCTCAGATAGATCTCTGGTAAACCAGAGTATCTCAGATCTCTGGTAAACCAGAGTATCTCAGATAGATCTCTGGTAAACCAGAGTATCTCAGATAGATCTCTGGTAAGCCAGAGTATCTCAGATAGATCTCTGGTAAACTAGAGTATCTCAGATAGATCTCTGGTAAACCAAAGTATCTCAGATAGATCTCTGGTAAGCCAGAGTATCTCAGATAGATCTCTGGTAAACTAGAGTATCTCAGATAGATCTCTGGTAAGCTAGAGTATCTTAGATCTCTGGTAAACCAGAGTATCTCAGATAGATCTCTCACATAGATCTCTGGTAGAGTATCTCAGATAGATCTCTCTAAACCAGAGTAGATCTCTGGTAAACCAGAGTATCTCAGATAGATCTCTGGTAAACCAGAGTATCTCAGATAGATCTCTGGTAAACCAGAGTATCTCAGATAGATCTCTGGTAAACCAGAGTATCTCAGATAGATCTCTGGTAAACCAGAGTATCTCAGATAGATCTCTGGTAAACCAGAGTATCTCAGATAGATCTCTGGTAAACCAGAGTATCTCAGATAGATCTCTGGTAAACCAGAGTATCTCAGATAGATCTCTGGTAAACCAGAGTATCTCAGATAGATCTCTGGTAAACCAGAGTATCTCAGATAGATCTCTGGTAAACCAGAGTATCTCAGATAGATCTCTGGTAAACCAGAGTATCTCAGATAGATCTCTGGTAAACCAGAGTATCTCAGATAGATCTCTGGTAAACCAGAGTATCTCAGATAGATCTCTGGTAAACCAGAGTATCTCAGATAGATCTCTGGTAAACCAGAGTATCTCAGATAGATCTCTGGTAAACCAGAGTATCTCAGATAGATCTCTGGTAAACCAGAGTATCTCAGATAGATCTCTGGTAAACCAGAGTATCTCAGATAGATCTCTGGTAAACCAGAGTATCTCACATAGATCTCTGGTAAACCAGAGTATCTCACATAGATCTCTGGTAAACCAGAGTATCTCACATAGATCTCTGGTAAACCAGAGTATCTCACATAGATCTCTGGTAAACCAGAGTATCTCACATAGATCTCTGGTAAACCAGAGTATCTCACATAGATCTCTGGTAAACCAGAGTATCTCACATAGATCTCTGGTAAACCAGAGTATCTCACATAGATCTCTGGTAAACCAGAGTATCTCACATAGATCTCTGGTAAACCAGAGTATCTCACATAGATCTCTGGTAAACCAGAGTATCTCACATAGATCTCTTGTAAACCAGAGCATCTCAGATAGATCTCTGGTAAACCAGAGTATCTCACATAGATCTCTGGTAAACCAGAGTATCTCACATAGATCTCTGGTAAACCAGAGTATCTCACATAGATCTCTGGTAAACCAGAGTATCTCACATAGATCTCTGGTAAACCAGAGTATCTCACATAGATCTCTGGTAAACTAGAGTATCTCAGATAGATCTCTGGTAAACCAGAGTATCTCAGATAGATCTCTGGTAAACCAGAGTATCTCACATAGATCTCTGGTAAACCAGAGTATCTCACATAGATCTCTGGTAAACCAGAGTATCTCACATAGATCTCTGGTAAACCAGAGTATCTCACATAGATCTCTGGTAAACCAGAGTATCTCACATAGATCTCTGGTAAACCAGAGTATCTCACATAGATCTCTGGTAAACCAGAGTATCTCACATAGATCTCTGGTAAACCAGAGTATCTCACATAGATCTCTGGTAAACCAGAGTATCTCACATAGATCTCTGGTAAACCAGAGTATCTCACATAGATCTCTGGTAAACCAGAGTATCTCACATAGATCTCTGGTAAACCAGAGTATCTCAGATAGTAGAACTCTGAGAATATGAAAGGCTAGAAGAGTGTAAGAGCAAAATAGAAGAGAGTTAAGACAAAGTCGCAAATGAAAATTCAGAGAGAAGCAGAGGTGGTGATGACTTAGATAACTACTATAAGATAAATTCTGGTTTTGAAATTAAAAATGGGATTTATTTTTTTTAAATTGTTCAGAAGACTGTTAAAGAAAATCCGCAGCTGTTGTTCTGCTTCTGGTGTTTTGTTATACCTGCATAACTGTCTTGTATTGTAATCTTCTAAGCCTTTTATCGTCTCTGTTTCAACTGTTGCATTAGCATTTGAGCTGTATCTTTTCTTTGTTCTTTCAGTATGCTTTCTAAGTGTTTTCCGCTTTTGCTAATTTAAAACCCTAATTACATCGATTTCATTATTCAAGAATACATTTTCCATGTTTAATTTATCTTATCAATATTTTCTACCTTGACTGATTTTATTCTAATGTTGTCAGCCTGTTCATCCATCCTGTAGGTTTCTTCTGGCGTAGTGAAACATCTGCTTTGATCCATCCTCCGCAGTGTTGAGGAGAAAAGGGGGTTACATGTGTTTTTCTGTAACTTCTCTTAAAATACGTGAGACTTTTCCTTACTCCAATAATCTTACACTTAAAATTCTCTTTTGTATATTTTAGGACACCGTACGTGCGTTCACAGCTTTAGCAGGTGTGTGTGTGTGTTTGTGTGTGTGTGTGTGTGTGTGTGTGTGTGTGTGTGTGTGTGTGTGTGTGTGTGTGTGTGAGAGAGAGAGAGAGAGAAAGAATGAAAGAGAGAGAACGAGTGGCACCAGTCACTGGATGAATCCAAAGTCAGCTGTGTGGTAGCACTGGACATTGCTGGTGCTTTCGACCGAATGTGGCACCAGGGCCTCTTAGCAAAACTGCAAGCTCTGGAAATTGCAGGCTCTACGCTATGTCTCCTCAGTGATTACCTTCATGGTAGATCTCTAAGGGTAGTTCTCAATGGAACAGAATCAGCAAGACATCCTATCGGGGCAAGTGTTCCACAAGGAAGTGTTCTGGGTCCATTGTTATGGAATGTCTACTTCAATAACCTTTATCTCATCCCAGAATCCCATGCATATGCAGATGACTGTACACTGACATTCACTTATCCAAGAGAAGAAATGTCAGCTGCTCTAAGCTACATCAATCACCAGCTCAGAGCTATATCAGCTTGGGGAAATAGATGACAAGTAACATTTGCACCTGAGAAAACACAAATGATGATCTCTAGGCACCAAGATGGTAAAGCCGGTGCAGTAGTAAGGATGAATGGGAGGGTTTTGGCACCTGGAGAAGAAATTGATATCCTTGGGGTGAAATTTGACTCCAAACTGACCATGAAAAACCACGTTGTAAATCTTGCAAACAAGGCAGCCAGGAAGCTTGCAGCACTTCGCCGTATCTCGCATCTGCTTGACAGCAGGGGTTGCAAGATTTTGTATGAGGCACAAGTATGCTCACACCTTGAGTATGCTCCACTTTCTTGGTTCGCCTGCCCCCCTTCTCATCTGCTACTGCTTGACAGAGTAGAGAACAGAACAAGACGTCTCATCTCTCGCCTGGACCAATCCTGGATAGATCTGTCATTTCAGCAGAGCCTTCAACACAGGAGGGATGTGGGTGGCCTTACTGTTATGTACAATATTGTAAAAGTCCCACACTTGGATCTACTTCGAGGACAGCGTGAAGCAAGCTTCTATACCACAAGACGGGCAGAAAGCAGCAACTTCACTCTGGCTGTACCAGAACATCACTTCATCTGAGATCATTTATTCCCAGGATGACTCAAGTCTGGAACACATTCGTACAGCATTGTGATGTCATTGAGATAGTCAGGTGATCAGATGAAAATGTTGGCCCACAGATGGCTCCAACTTCATCCTGTTCCCTACTTGTATGTTTCATAACAATATAAATGCTTTCAAATGAGCTGAAGTAGGTAACAGCTCTTAGCTTGTCAATAAAGTTAGAAATCCTTAACCTGTAAATAGCTAGTCAATAAAGCTAGGGATCCTTAACCTAACTTTGTCAAACCCTGTGTAAAAAAAAAGAGGGAACTAGAGAGAGAGAGAGGGAACTAGAGAGAGAGAGGGGGAGAGGGAACTAGAGAGAGAGGGAATGAGAGAGAGAAGGAACGAGAGAGAGGGAACGTGAGAGAGGGAACAAGAGAGAGAGGGAACGAGAGAGAGAGAGAGAGAGGGAATGAGAGAGAGAGGGAACGAGAGAGAGAGAGAGCTGATGTAGGTAACAGCTCTTAACTTCTCAATAAAAGTTAGGAATCCTTAACCTGTAAATAGCTTGTCAGTAAAGCTAGGGGAGGAGTGCAAATTTTTTAGAGATCCTAAAATTGAAGTTGAAAAATTATGGAAATTTAGGTTTTCTTACCAAAAAATAGTGCAAAATTCTGGCAACATGTTGATGCAATCAGCTTGTTTCTATCATATTTCTAAGTATGTTTTTTCAGAAATGTAATTTTTATGTTTTTGCTGTCATCAAGACGACATGTTGGTAATTAGTGTTTTTATTGTTTTTTTTTTTACTCCAAAAGTTACTATTGTTATGATTGTTTCATTCTAAATACTCAACATGGCAAGTTCTGTGAGGACTAAAGTGAAGAGCACAGAGTTGTTGCTGCTCAGTTGCCTCTGGGTTGTCAACAATGATAGGGGTTTGCACACGCTCAAATTTGGCTTTTCACGTCCATAGAGTTATAGAGACAAAAATATGAATAACTCAGGAATAAGTTATTGACATATGCCTTATTTTTTCAAAGAGTGATAATAGGAGTGTCATGATTTTTTCACACAATATTGATGAATGATGGTTCTATTAATATTCAGAGGTGTTTTGCAATATATGTTTTACCATTTTATTTATTATTGACTCTTTTTCTCTCAAAAAACTAAAAAAAAAAAATTCAAAATTTTTTATAATGCAATCTATTGACATTTCTCGCAAAACAACTTTGAAATCTAGATAATCTATCTCTTTATCTTTCATCTGATGTTGACTAGAACATTGTACAACTTACCAATTTTGTATGGTAGGGAGGGTTTTATGATACAATTTTGCAGTATCTTGCAACTTTTCAACAAGAAGTCCATGCACACAAGTGTGTAGGATGCAAACTGCTTTTTAATAACAGCATAAAGTTACATTTGAAAGTGGACAAAAACAAAAACAACACAAAAAAATGTCACTCCACCCCTTACCTAACCTTGTCAAACCCTGTGTAAAAAAAAGGCAGAGAGAGAGAGAGAGAGAGAGAGAGAGAAAGAGAGAACGAGAACGCACATACAGATCGCACAATCACCACCCATCCTCATACAACGTTCACGCTATTTCTCACTCCTACTCCCGCCTACAGCCACGCCCCTCAGCCCACAAGGGCTCAGATAAAACACTCATACTAACAAGAAACACTTAATAGCCAGGCAGCCAGCGTCAACACTGACGCACTTACCTGGAGGTTATTCCAGGGAATCAACGCCCCCGCGGCCTGGTCCATGACCAGGCCTTCCGGTGGATCAGGGCCTGATCAACCAGGCTGTTACTGCTGGCCTCACGCAGTCCAACGGACGAGCCATAGCCCGGCTGATCCGGCACTGACTTTAAGTATCTGTCCAGCTCTCTCTTGAAGGCAGCCAGGGGTTTATTGGTAATTCCCCTAATGCTTGATGGGAGGCTGTTGAACAGTCTTGGGCCCGGGACACTTATGGTGTTTTCCCTTAGCGTACCAATAACGCCCCTACTTTTAATTGGGGACATTTTGCATCGCCTGCCCAGTCTTTTACTTTCGTAGGTAGTGATTTCTGTGTGCAGATTCGGGACCATTCCTTCCAGGATTTTCCAAGTGTAGATTATGATACATCTCTCCTTCCTGCGTTCCAACGAGTACAGGTCAAGTGCTTCCAGGCGTTCCCAGTAGTTAAGGTGCTTGACAGAACTTATACGTGCAGTAAAGGATCTCTTCATTCTCTAGATCTGCAATTTCACCTGCTTTGAATGGAGATGTTAATGTACAGCAGTATTCCAGCCTAGAGAGAACAAGTGATTTGAAAAGGATCATCATTGACTTGGCATCTCTCGTTTTGAACGTTCTCATTATCCATCCTATAATTTTTTTTGCACTTGTGATCGTGGCAGTGTTGTGATTCTTGAAAGTGAGATCCTCAGACATTACTACTCCCAGGTCCCTTACATTATTTTTCCACTCTATTGTATGGCCAGAGTCTGTAGTATACTCTGTTCTAGTTATTATCTCCTCCAGTTTTCCATAACGGAGTAGTTGGAATTTGTCCTCATTGAACATCATATTGTTTTCCGTTGCCCACTGGAAAACTTTGTTTATATCTTCTTGGAGGTTAACCGCATCCTCAGCAGATGACAGCCTCATGCAGATCCTAGTATCATCCGCAAAGGATGATACGGTGCTGTGGTGTATATTTCTGTCTATGTCTGATATGAGGATGAGGAATAAGATGGGGGCGAGTACTGTGCCTTGTGGAACAGAGCTCTTCACTATGGCAGCCTCCGATTTAACTCTGTTGACCACTACTCTTTGTTTGGTGGATGGCTTAAGGCTCTGTATATTAGCAAATATGAACGAGGTTGTATTCTGTGTTTGTTGGGGGGATTTTGTTATTGGCATCAGTAGTTGTAGTTCTGGAGGGCCATGGGTGTCCACTGGCTGCGCCTCCAGTCCAACAAGGCTCCAAGGTGATGGACTATTTTTGTTATTTCCTTTCCATTTTCTTTTTCCGTTTCCTGCCACTAAAAAAGCACCTGGAGTTGGGTTGTCGTAGCTACTATTGTTTGTCTTGTGGGGTCTGTGCCTCCTGGTCCCTTTTAGATGGTATGCAGGGCAGTCGATGTTGCAACACTGCTTCTGGAGGACCGAGGAGTGCCACATTTTTAGGTGTAAGGAAGTACAGGAAGAACGACACACTCCTTTAGACAGGAGGTCGCTACATTTTTTGGGATGCTCAAAGTTGCATGCCCCATTTTTTTTCCTTATATTCAATGCTTACAGATGCCCCAAGCATAATATTTGCACAAATTCACCTTTGGTTGAGAATTGTGTAAGTCAAGACCAACCATGTGCTAACAAATGTGGTTTGATTTTATATATAAATATCAGGTTCATCTTGAGATCAGTTGGTACAACACTGTATTTATAAGTGCAGTTGAGGGTTACAGGACTTAGGACTTGTATAAGTATGTTAGTGATGGCGGATTGTGAAACTAATACACACACATTCAAAATATATTTAAAGGAGACATTTCCCTACTCGTCTCATATCACTAATAACGTCAGGATTGATAAAGACGTAAGTGGCGAAACATCTCGTTTAATAAATGTCTTAACTGTTTATATGTCTTATTCGCACACATGTATTTAGTACAGTAAACGTGTATGGCGGATGTATTAATTAATGAAGCATGTTGAGTACATCAATATTGCAACACCGCCTGAGTCACGTACACTGCACGGGTGCATAAAATATGACAGACATAAGTAAATGTAATCCAGTAAAGTGGAAAATAAAGGAATGGGACAGATGAAGAGATAGATGATAGAGGAAGAGGAAATGATATGGGTGGAGGTTGTGGTGCCTGAGGCTAGTGGCGGCCATTATTATTACAGGTTCCTGGCAGTGTAGCATCCACCCACCAACCATACCGCCCACCAACCACACCGCCCACCCACCCACCACTCCTTCCTTCCTCCCACGGCAACATACTACCTGTCCACCATACTCTCTTCCCGCCTGTCTGTCATACCACAGACCTTCCCTCTAGAGTCTAGGCTCTGCGCCCGACCGACCGACCTACCCCCAAATCCTCAGCCTCACCTGGCACACGCCCACCCGTCACCCATGCGGGCGCTGCCCACCACAGGATACTATCAGGAAGCCTGATTTTAAGGCGGCTCCTGTTAATGCTAGCAAATATTTATCACTGTATGACCCATTCAGGCTTAGCACTTGTGAATATAACAATAGATGTACTATTTCGTTCACTGCACGATCCGAGAAAGGTATCCCTATGTAACTTAACCCCAGCCCCCTCTACACCAGTGCTCGGGGAAAGATATAGTGCAGAGTGCAGCATAAGTTTATAATGCAGTGCAGTATTAGTCTTGAGGATTTGAAGTGAATCAGATTTGGCATTCACAAGTTGTCACATGGACACTAATATCACAGTCCTAACTATATCAAACCTTCAACTAAGAAACACCATCTTTAAAGTTAAGTACAAAAGAAATTCTCGTGTTATCACAGAGGGATCAGACAGAATTTGAATGATCAGGTTATCAGCATTGAAAGGTGATGACAGATAGACGAGACCACGGGAGATTTGAATAATAGCTCTAGGCCTTTCGTGTTCCACTCAAATCAGGAGCTTGCAACGTTGCAGAAATGAGTAAGGGGCGCAAGCGTCCCTCTAAACAAAACTGAGCCCAGTCTGTGACCACTTTCTGAGTGCAAAGTGGGAACACAGGTCGACCTGTGGACCTGACAAGAGGGTCAGGTCCGCAGTCAGCACACTTTCATAACAACTTAGGTTAGTGAGAGAGAAGAGAGGATGTGTGGCATCCACTGTAAGAAGTTGGTGTGTCGTAGGCATGACTGTAGGGCAGTGTGTCAATATCAGGGAGTCAACAAGGAAGTGCAACTTCTGGCCTGGGAGCGAGCGTGGGTAGAAGAACCCTTGAAACAGATCACACGAGTATATTGCATGTATTAACTGCCGAGTCCACTAGACCCGGCAGTCAATACATAAAATATAAGCTACATGTAACATAAACTACATTTCACTTTAAACAGTTTTAAAGGCAAAACGTAGTTGATTAATAAAAGTTAGTTGTACTTAGTGTTTGCCAGACTTGTGGACTAAGTACGCTGAGGTCAGTTGTCAGTACGCTGAGCAGTGGTCACGAAAGGTCATTCTGTCCTAGCTTTCTGGGGGATTAGTGTGGAGCTTTATAGAGCACCATGGCTTGTTGTAATGTTTTGGAATCGCAGGTTAAAGTGTCGAAGGAGGAGGTTCTATTTCTCCGAGATGAAAATAGGAGGCTGAAAATTTGCCTAGATGGATTTGGGAGTGAGTGTGAGAAGGGTGGAGTCGGTGTGGAGGAAAGATTACCAGCAGTGAGTTGAAGAGTGGCAACCGCTTCAAGTGGAATGTGGGCTCTACTAAAGGTAGAAGTATCAAGATAAGGAAGCTTAATAGAGATGATCTGAACATAGGAAATCGATTCTCTGTTCTCCAGGACGAGTGTACTCAGTGGTTAGCAAGATTAAAGGTACCCAGCTAATCAAGGTATGAATATTCTGGTTGTGGATGATTCACAAGTAAGATATATGGACCGTGCTTTCTGTAACAGAGATAAGAGCGTTAGTGTGTGTGCTTCCCAGGAGCTGGTGTTGATGACAGTCAACAGGTTGGATATTATGATGTCAGGTAATGGGAAAAAGCCCATCATCTGTCTTAATGCTGGTGAAAATGATATCAGGAAGGACAGGAGACAAGAGCTGCTGGATAAGTACAAGATGTAATTAGATCTAAGGGAGGGGTCCCAATCATATGTAGCATCTTACCTAGAAGGGAAGTGGGCAATGAATGGATGTCTAGGGCAGTTGGTGTAAATTGCTGGCTAGACAGACACTTCAAGGAATTGGCAGTCTCATTCATTGATAACTGGGACAGATTGTATGGCGAACGTGATATGTATGCAAGGGATGGGGTACATCTCTGTAGACCTCACCCTGTGCAATCGCAGAAGCTTTGACTCATCTTTCCAGTCTCCCTACGATCCCTGTTGGGGAGGGAAATCTCTATCCTTCGGTCACCACCTTTACTCTTTCACGATGCTTGCTCAGCGAGTAAAGATCAAGCCATCCAGTGGAGTTATTAATGACTCTGCCAAACTTGCCCTTGCTGCCACTGTAAAGACAGCTTGCAGGTAAAATTTACAGCTATGAAACACTCTTAGAAAGACTCATTGTCATCTGCACCGATGATAATGAAGCTTTGAAACTTATGTATGACACCACAGTGAAGACACTCGGCGACTGGCAATTCAATGTCTCTCCTTCACTTTTCCTGATGGCAAAGCGTTCTGTTTTTGTCAAATGGTTGGATAAGATCACTACCCTATCCACTGCTGACCTGAAGACCAAAATTCCAAATGCCTCTTCAACGGCCAAACTCGCCTTCTTCAACATTGATATGGCTACCAAGGCACTTTCTGATTCTAGCCATCTACTACTACCATATTCCTCCACGTTTTGCTCATGTCTCACCCTGCTGGAACTGTTATTCTTACCACCACTCGACGACTGACTGTCCCATTAAAAACAAAAAATTCTGCTCCAACTGCGGAAAGGGCACTCATGATTTCAACGCATGTGCGACCACCAATGTCACTCCAACCTGCCTCAACTGCAAGGGTACTCATCATACCCTTGCAGCTAAATGCCTGCTATGGAAAGAAGTGCTCTCTAAGAAGAGCAAAGAAGAAGCTAAGAAGAGCAGCCCCAAATCATAGACATATGCCGCCATAACAAAACTGCAGTCTGATGCCAAGAAAATTCTTCAAGCTACACAACAGTCATCTCTACCCAGTACCTCCCTCTCGCCACTTCCGGAAGCGGCTACTTCCAAGGTGCTGTATTTCATGGTGTATGTATGCGCACCTTGCGAATGCAGCCAACCCAGGAATGTTCAACACCACCATTATTGAACTATTCTGACTTAATGACATGCCAACCTTCATCTTCCCAGATTCCACACCTTCAGCTGACGTCCTCCAAATTCTTCCTAGTGTCGTTAATCTCACTACTACTGCTGACCTGTCTTCTACCCAAGCAACTGTTCCTGCACCTCCAGAACCCACCAGTGGGAGGACTCCAGTTATTCCCACCAATGAGGAGCCACCACCGACTTCCACCATCACCTCTACTACTGATGAATCAGTTCCATCACCTCAACTACACCTACCAAAAGCCAAGAGAGTCAAGACACAGCCACCTGAAACTGCACCTCAAGATACACCAATACCTGAAGAAATGGAAGAAGAAACAAACAGAATTTAGAACAGCTGAACCTATCACTTTATACGCAAGTAATCCATTCAGCCAGTCGTTGCATGCAACTCAAGTAATCTGTAACATTCATCAAGGAACTATCATGTACACTGTTGCTTCTGGTTGCGAACATCACACTGAAATCGCCCTAATTGAAGACCTAGAAGTCGACTTCAATCACCTGGTCAAAATTACCCCATTGTCAAAATCTGCATTCAAAAGACTTCAAAATGGCTCCACGACTGGAATGAGGAACTAATGTGGACACAGCTTTGAAGAGATATTATCTACCAACAACAAAATAACTGCCACCTCTCTGAAGACATGACGGCCAATCACCTCGAAGTCTTGCCTACCTCTCTATCCTGCCTCTCCATCCTGCCTCTCCATCCTGCCTCTCCATCCTGCCTCTCCATCCTGCCTTATGCCAATCTCCAGCCACCAATCACCTTCCAGATTTAGATACCCACCGCCATGATGTAGCCTGCACAGCTTGCTGCTCGCGTCTTCTACATCGCTAACAATTTCTGATTCTCCAGTTCTATCCCATGAGCACTCATCTGCTGGGTTAAGCCCTGGCACTTTTTCTACGACTAAGGACATTCCTCTCCAACGCTGTTCTTTGCCTGTCCTGTCTTCCCTGCTCACTCCATTGGGGTCTTACCTATACTCTCTTGATCTTGGGTACATCTCTCAGGGGCTGGAGTGGTTGCATTAGCCAACTCAGTTGAGGCCACTGCTGACTTGTCTAGGACTTCAAACTGACAGATTATAGGGGTATGGGTGTTACAAAAAACGCGATTCTAAAAGCTTAGAGATCTCCAGTGAATACTAGAAAGGACTGCCCTTCTAGCATCCAGCCTGTTACTGGGTTTTCGTAACAAGTAGTCAGTATCCTTATCCAATTATCCATAAAAATTCAGTATGGTTCAATAGTGCTTTAGGATTACAACTGGTAGGCTACTAACTAGAGAAATTAAAATTTAATAAATTTATTAAGTAGTAAGTTGTCTAGAGGTATATTATCAAATTAAATTAATTACAGCATTCAAAATAAAATCAATCTCTCGAGTTCAATATTATTGTGCTGAAAGCACATATCACATTTATAATTCTTAAGTACCGTCAGGTACATTAACATTTAATAAGACATTACAAATATGTACAAGTAAGTGTGTATGCGTGTAAGTGCTCTTAAGTAGTTAGCTATGTCTCAAGACTCGAATAAGACTTAAACAAGTGACTGACAAAGTCCTCAAATAAACTAACTTCTTGACCGACTGGCAACCTGAACAGTCTGCTTGAACAACAAAGAATGCTAAGCCCAATAGCAATGCAATATCAAGCGACTGCGACACAGAATCAGGAACTGGGAAATAATATAACGACACTAAGTAGGGACCATCAGCAGATCCTCCACAAAAGTTACAAACCTCCCATAATACTGAATCTTTGTTCAGCATAGGTAAAACTGTGACTGTGACAATACACAGGAACCAGTACAAAATTAGGTCAGAAGCTATAGCTAAGGACCTGAGATGTTCAGAGTGTCAATGTGACACACAACCTCAGTACAACGTCGAAAATCACTAAGTCTTTACAATGTTCTGTGAACAAAGTTCTACAGAACTAACAAGAATAATGAGACAGACAATCTGTCCAACCAGCAAGCGAGTCTCCAGCAGACAGACAAGCTGTCCAACCAGCAAGCGAGTCTCTAGCAGACTGTCAGACAGACAAGCTGTCCAACCAGCAAGCGAGTCTCCAGCAGACTGACAATTTCACGAGAGGTGAGGACACCCCCCCTCGATCACGTGATAGCTACGTGGACAACTGCAGCTCAGAAGCCGGCAGTATAACGAGCGACAAGCGATAATTATAGTAGTTTGACAATCAAGCCTAACTGAGCACATTTTATATACATCCTAACAACATAAGCTAAATAACAATATAATAGTCAAATAATAATATAAAGTCATACATTTACGATTTAGCTATTATCGCAAATATAAGCAATATAAAATTAAATGAAAAGATAATATACATTACATATATACATAATCATTGTAACCCATTCAGGGGTTGCAACACCCCCCCCAACACGACAGAGGGTCGCACTAGGAGTTGCATTGTCTTTCACATTATTTCTGATTACTCATATCAATACAATTATCATTATCAATATTAACGAGTCTCTCTTGTGCCAAGCACCTCTACAATTTCACAGCGTCCGTCACTAGGATATGCCCCTAGGTACTAGGGCAGTACACAGTATCGTATATCTTCATACTCGTGGTTATATACATCAGTGTAGAGACAGGATAGCGTAGACGAGCAGGGCACTGAGGCTCGATCATAGTAGAGGAGACTGCATTCCACTCTAAAGTAGTGGTTGTGGAATGCTAGGCAGTATGAGCATCTGAGAATGAAACAGCTTAAGGTGTGTAGTGAGAGGGGGGGTCTGCGGCAGGACAGTGTTGCGTCACGCGCAGTACATCACCCGCACCACACTACTCACTCAACACTCAGCTTGTCTCCTCCTCACACATTACTGTGAATATATAAATATAATAATTAGACATGACATGAGTATATATAGTTAATATGGGCTGGAGGGATTAAGTTACTTTACTGAATTTGATATAGCAAGTAACAAAAGGTATTTGGGCATAAAATTACGTTGATTTAATGTAACTGATAATTATTAAGGACGAGACAGAGCGTCGGCAATTACATTATAATGACCACTTATGTGTTTTATGCTAATAGAATAAGGTTGGATTCTGAGGGCCCACCTCATGATCCTAGCATTCTTACTTTTCATGGTATTAATATAAGTGAGTGGATTGTGGTCTGAAAAAACGTTAATTTTAAATGGGGAAGTGCCCAAATACACGTCAAAATGTTCCAAGGACACCACAAGAGCTAGAGCCTCTTTCTCAATAGTGGCATAATTTTTCTGGTGTCGTTTAAGCATAGATGAATAGTAACATATAGGATGGAGAATATCAGTGGATGTTGACTGTTGGAGCAGCACAGCACCCACTGCATAGCCACTCGCATCTATATGTAAAAAGAAGGGAAGATTGAAATTAGGACTTTTCAACACAGGAGCAGAGGATAGCAAGCGCTTCAACCTTTTGAACGAGTCTGAACAATCTCTAGTCCAGGTGAACTGAACTTTGCTACTAGTGCTCATAGTGAGAGGTGTAGGTGGAGGTGAGTGTGCTGGCTTGCCTGTCACTTGACACACGTGGCAACGTCGCACATGATCAGCTACGGTTTCCTTCATCTTTGGCCAAGTAAAATGTTTTGCCAGTTTACCGAGTGTCTTCTTGACACCCAAATGTCCTCCTATGGGACTATTGTGAGCAAAATCAATGGCTTGTTCACGAAATGTAACTGGTAACACTGCTAGATGCTTAACGGTGTTGGAAACACTATCAGCTGACAACTTACATGTAGTTTTCTCCATCAGTACACCGTTACTATAATAGTAACAATTATCGAGATCCTTTGCTTCACTCTCAGTAACTGCTATATCTCTCAGTCTTTCCAGTGACTGATCAACAAACTGATCCTTGATTAAATCATCATGAGTTAGAAATTTAACGTCAGTTGTGTCCTGACTAGGTTGATGACCGGGGGGAGTCAGTGTTAATGATCCAGGGCGCAGAGCGTCACTAAACAACATATTCAACCCCAAATCATTGTCATCCACTAACTCAACAGGAGACAAGGATGGTTGTTGAATCTTTGACATAGCTCTAGTAATTGCGCTGAGAGGAAATAAAACAGGTTTCTCTCTACAAGCTTCAATGGCATAATTATCATCAGTGGTATTATCAATCACAAGTGGTTCTTTACATATACCAGCATGAAGGATATCGTTCCCTATCAACAAGTCCACTGACCTGAGGGGAAATGCACCACTGGATATACCCACTGAAATATAACCAGTATAATAGCTTGTTTCAATATAAACTTTGTGCAGAGGCACTTTTATAACAGCCCCTCCATAGGCTTCTAACAAAACATCTATCTTGCAATAGGTATCGTTAGTTATGGGCAGTACATCTTCTCTTAATAACGTGAGATAACTGCCAGTGTCTCTGAAAGAAATAATCTCAGTTAGATGTGATTCGTCAAATCCTACTTTATCTCTCGAAAAGTAAGGACTCATCGCTGAACGAATCTTTTCGTCAGATACACTTTCTGACGCTAGTCATCTATCCTGAGTAACATTATCTAAAACAGTAAGATCAGAGGTATTGCTAGGATTTTGGTGCCTTTGTTGCTCTGAAGAGGATACGACTTGAGTGGGGGCGCCAGCCGCACGACTGTTTCTTGTATCTCCTTCTAACTTATAGCAATACTCTCTAGTATGTCCTTTTCTGTTACAATAGGTACATTTAACTTTCTTCTCGATACCAGATTTCTGTCTAGCCACAGAGACAGTTTCAGGATTGTGAGTTTTCCTGGTAATGGTACGAGAAGTTACAGTAACAGGTACATCAGGCCGGCAATGAGCAGCTGATTTTGGTTGCCAACTTCTAGGACAATTTTTAGTTACCTTGTTTCTGAGTGTTTTAGTACGTACAAGTTTGTGAGAAATTTCGTAATTGTCTGCTAATGCTGCAGTTTCCAGAATATCTGAGGTAGTATGATCGATCAGATATTCTTGTATGTCAGCAGACATACAGTTGTTAAACTCTTCGTGTAGTAACAACTGAACAAGGCTGTCGTAGTTGTTACACTTAGCAGCTCTAGTCCATCTCTCAAATGCAACTTTTTTCTCACGAGCAAACTCTACACAAGTTTGATCTTTTCGTCGTTGTAACGTACGAAATGCTCTTTGATAACTTACAGGTAACAAGTTATATGTCTCTAGAATAGTTTGTTTGACATCGTCATAACTAATGTACTTGGCAAATGGTAAGGCTGCAGAACACGTTTGAGCTCTTCCCGTCAACACTGTATGCAGCAATGTTGCCCAGTGCTTACGTGGCCAGTTCATGGCACGTGCCTGGTTCTCAAACACATCAAAATAGGTGTCTAAGTCACTTTCAAAAAACTTAGGAACCATAGATGCAGCTTTCTGCACATTAAATGTGTCCTGTGATCTATCAGTCTGTTGTCTTAACAGACGAACATTTTCTCTTTGGAAATCTTCTTCGTTCAATCTCCTCTGTGCCTCTATTTGTGCAGTCTGCAACATAATGAGGCGTTCAAACCTCTCAAACTGTTCCTGAGAGATAGGACCAGTGGGTAATGGAGGAGTAGGGAAATTAACATGGTCTGGACGGTCCTTAGGTCGGACACTTGGTCCAGCCGTCTCTAGAGAGTCTAGATCTGGTCTAGGATAAGTAAATACAGGTGTAGTATACACTGTACTAGTATTAGGCTGTGTCATACTACCAGCTACACTCTGTACTATAGTGTCAGTGAAGGAAGGAGCGAGCGAGAACTGAGCTACACTAGGGTCAGACACTAGGCTCACTTCTGGCTTAGTTGCTCTTTCTTCAACTTCAAATAGAGCCATGCTTCCTAATTGTGACACTAGGCTTTCTGAATCTGAATCATAATCAGACATCTCTGTATGAGCAGGAAACAATATGTCTTTAATTAACGCTCTGACAGTTTCTGCGGTGTAATTCCTGTTATACGTCACACCGAGATACTTGGCTACTTGCCAACACGTCTGAAGTTTTAATGTACTTAACTCAGACAAAGTCAGAGTATCAATTAACTGTTTCACGTTGGCATACATCACGAAAATAATTGTACTACGAGAGAGTGATCATGGGAAACTATAATCCTAATAGGAATTTTAGTGTTGGTTGTCTTAGAGCTAGAACTCATAAACAGTATTTCCATCTCCTTGGATCAAGAGACTCAGTCAGGTACATACATCCACCTGGTATGTTGTACAAGACTAAACTCAAAGTCTTCAGATTAGGAAAGTACTCAAGTGTTTGATCATAGATTCACTCTTGTATGTCAAACTGGACAATTTCTCCAACACCTTGGATCAAGAGCCTCCCGGACAGGCCCCCATTTGTTACAAAAAACGCGATTCTAAAAGCTTAGAGATCTCCAGTGAATACTAGAAAGGACTGCCCTTCTAGCATCCAGCCTGTTACTGGGTTTTCGTAACAAGTAGTCAGTATCCTTATCCAATTATCCATAAAAATTCAGTATGGTTCAGTAGTGCTTTAGGATTACAACTGGTAGGCTACTAACTAGAGATATTAAAATTTAATAAATTTATTAAGTAGTAAGTTGTCTAGAGGTATATTATCAAATTAAATTAATTACAGCAATCAAAATAAAATCAATCTCTCGAGTTCAATATTATTGTGCTGAAAGCACATATCACATTTATAATTCTTAAGTACCGTCAGGTACATTAACATTTAATAAGACATTACAAATATGTACAAGTAAGTGTGTATGCGTGTAAGTGCTCTTAAGTAGTTAGCTATGTCTCAAGACTCGAATAAGACTTAAACAAGTGACTGACAAAGTCCTCAAATAAACTAACTTCTTGACCGACTGGCAACCTGAACAGTCTGCTTGAACAACAAAGAATGCTAAGCCCAATAGCAATGCAATATCAAGCGACTGCGACACAGAATCAGGAACTGGGAAATAATATAATGACACTAAGTAGGGACCATCAGCAGATCCTCCACAAAAGTTACAAACCTCCCATAATACTGAATCTTTGTTCAGCATAGGTAAAACTGTGACTGTGACAATACACAGGAACCAGTACAAAATTAGGTCAGAAGCTATAGCTAAGGACCTGAGATGTTCAGAGTGTCAATGTGACACACAACCTCAGTACAACGTCGAAAATCACTAAGTCTTTACAATGTTCTGTGAACAAAGTTCTACAGAACTAACAAGAATAATGAGACAGACAATCTGTCCAACCAGCAAGCGAGTCTCCAGCAGACTGTCAGACAGACAAGCTGTCCAACCAGCAAGCGAGTCTCTAGCAGACTGTCAGACAGACAAGCTGTCCAACCAGCAAGCGAGTCTCCAGCAGACTGACAATTTCACGAGAGGTGAGGACACCCCCCCTCGATCACGTGATAGCTACGTGGACAACTGCAGCTCAGAAGCCGGCAGTATAACGAGCGACAAGCGATAATTATAGTAGTTTGACAATCAAGCCTAACTGAGCACATTTTATATACATCCTAACAACATAAGCTAAATAACAATATAATAGTCAAATAATAATATAAAGTCATACATTTACGATTTAGCTATTATCGCAAATATAAGCAATATAAAATTAAATGAAAAGATAATATACATTACATATATACATAATCATTGTAACCCATTCAGGGGTTGCAACAATGGGTGTGTGTGGGAAACAGTCAAGCTGCAGTACAAGGGTTGAAAACTGCAGATATTACCAGGATACCTCAGGGATATGTTTAATAGTCAATATTCAAAATAAAGTTGCTAGTAAAAGCAAAGCATTTGATCAACAAAGAGAGACAGTAGAGGGCAGAGAGTGACTAGCTCCCTTAAGGTTTACTATACTAATAGTAGGAGTCTAAGAAATAAGATAGATGAGCTAAGATTACTTGCATATGCAGGTAATATAGATATTGTTATACTGGAGACCTGGTTCAACTTGAAAGATAGAGAAATGCCTTCTGAATGACACATACAAAGCTATAAACTATTCCACACTGATAGGGTCAACTGGAAGGGTGGTGGAATGGCAGTGTATGTCGGAGATAATTTAAATTGTTGTGTTAGACATGATATAAGATTAGAAGTGTCGGACATGGAATCTGTTTGGCTGCAGTTTCTCGAAGGTCATAACAAATTAATTTTGGGTGTGATTTATAGGCCCCAAATCTTGACAGGGAGTACAGTAAGCTGCTATGGGACGAAATTCATAAGGCATCTAGATACGAAAATGTTGTGTAAATGGGAGATTTTAACTGTAGACAAATTGATTGGAACAATATGATGGGAATTCTTGGGTCTAGTGACTTTCTTGATACAATTCAGGATTGCTTTTTAAAACAGTTTGTAACAGAACCAACTAGAGGAAACATTCTGCTTGACTTGGTTCTTGCCAACAAGGAATCACTAATTGATAATCTTGAGGTTAATGATGAGTTTGGGGAAAGCGATCACAAATCACTCCGTTTCAGTATATCATGGAATTACCCAAATAACTGCAATCGAGTCTCTGTCTCCGACTTTCGCTTGGCCGATTTCACGGGACTGAGAAATTACTTGGGTGGGCTAAATTGGAACGACCTGACTATGGATCAGGTAGGTGGTGCTGTTTGCCAATATGGCATTTTACAGAGCATAGTTCTAGCTGCCCAGACAACTCATGTTCCAAGTAGGGAAATTAGATTAACCAAAAATGATCCCAAATGGATAAACAATAATTAAAACATCTCATTGGTCAAAAGAAAGCCATATATAGGCGTATCAAAAGAGGGGATGGGCAGTTAAGAAATCAGTATACAATAGACCGTTATATCACACGGTTTTATTTGGCACATTTTGGTTATTGTACTAGTGAAAAATTGCAGCACATTTTTATACAGCACTTTGTAAAATTAACACGGTTCGGTTTGTGGGAGGGGAAATATTTGGAGTGTCGCCTGTGGGATACTTCCCCAAAACAGCTAAGAGCTAGCTATGATTATTATTATGTTTGTGGATTGAGTTTAGATCTTTTAATTGCCATATCTTGTATCTGCCAAGCAAACATGGCACCCAGTAGGCATACAAGTGTTGCTGAGAGTGGCAAGAAAAGGTTTAGGCATTTAAGTCTAGGGGTTACAAAGAAAATCGAAATATGTATTAGACAAGCTTAAGAGTGGCTCACGTGTGGTGGATATAGTAAGGGCCTATGGCCTTAATGAAGTGCCAGTTCGTACAATTAAAAAGAATGAGGTGAATATACGAGCTTGTTTAATGAATAGCCCAGGATGTCATCTCATGAAAAGAATGACACGTACATCACAACAGGTAAATAAGACTGAAAACTTGTTGCTTGAGTGGATCGAACAAAAAACAAAGAAAGGTGCACCATTTAATTTCATCTTTATTAGAGAAAAGGCCTTACAGTTGTTTAAAGCAGTGTGTGATATAGAAGGAAGGCTTGAAAAAGGGTGCTTAACACAGGCTGGTTCCACAACTTTAAGTTGCATAATAAGTTACATAATATTAAGTTTTCTGGTGAAAGTACTTCAGCTGATCATACAGCAGCAAGTAATTTCCCTGCTGAATTGCAGGAAATTATTTCTGAGAGTGGCTATGAGCCACATCAAGTGTTTAATGCTGACAAGTGTTGTTTAGAAGAAAATGCCAACAAGAACTTTTATCAGCACTGGGCTTCAAGACAGCAAAGGATCGCTGCACCTTGCTCCTTTGCGGTAATGTGTCAGGTGATTTCAAGTGTAAGCCCATGGTTATTTATCGCTCTAAGAATCCTGGTGCTTTGAAAGGTGTACATGAAAACACCTTACCAGTAATTTGGAGGTCAAACCAGTCAGCATGGATGACAGAGGAAATATTTATTGACTGATTTAAGCATTACTTTATTCCTGGAGTCAGGTTTTACCTGCACAGTAAGAGCCTTGCATTCAAGGCTCTCTTCATTCTTGATAATTCCCGTACTCATCCATAAGCTTTGCGGGATGTGACCCTACATGTAAAAGTTGTATTTTTACCTCTTTACATCTTTAATACAACCACTGGATTGGGGAATTATTAAGTCATTCAAGTGTAACTACACAAAAAAAGTTATGAAAGAACTAGTTGCATCAATGGGTTCTGACTCCAACTTGGCAGTACCAAGTTTCTGGAATAAATTTTACATTGCAGATGCCATCAGCTATGCTAGAAGTGCATGGAATGAAGTGCCCCAATCAATATTAAATGCTGGCTGGGGAAAGTTATGGCCTTCTGTAGTTAATTCTTTCACTGGCTTTCCCTTGCTTGAGAGTCAGGTTCAACTGGTAAGAAGATTACCAGGTGATGGGTTTGAAGATATGACCAAAGATATGAATGAGCTCTTAGATGATGATGATGAAGAAGACAGGATGCAGAGGAAATGTTGGCAGAGCTCGATGCACAGATACAAGGGAGCCACATAACAGAAGATGAAGAAGAATCTGAAGAAAAACAGTTAACATTGCAGCAGTTATGTGAGCAGTTCCATGTTGCTGCTAAACTAGCAAACTTTTTCACTGAAGAGGACCCTGACAAATCTAGAAGCAGTGCTTTGAAATGGGGTCTAGACCAGCTGATGATGCCTTACTGTCAGTTGTATAATGTGCTGCAGGGTAAAAGAGCCCAGAGATCCATTACAGAATATGCACGCTTCAATACAACAGTCGACTTTAGTACCAGAACCTCTACTATCCACTTCTGCCGACAACCAACCACTATCCATCTCAGCCCAGTAGGGCCACACCATGCATCTCCACTCTCTTCACAATCATCCACAAACACCATCACCCAAAATTTAAAGTAAGAAATACTATTATTTCCATTGCATTTGTAGTTTTAAGCAGTAAAAACATAATATATCACAACAATGAACTACAATTACATATTCACTTTTATTTTGTAAGATCTGTTGGTCTAAAGAAAAGTTGTTTGGCTTTTTGGGAGCTCCCAGGAACATAACCCTATTTTTCCTTAAGTTCTTCAGTTTATCTAACACTGTTTTACCTAACAGTCTACTGTATTCAGATAAAGAGAAATAAAAAAGGGAATAAGAAAAGATAAAAGAGATCATGAGGCTAAAGTGTCAGGGGATTTGAAGACTAACCCAAAATGTTTCAGGTATATAGAAATAAGATAGGGACAAGATAGGCCCACTCAAAAGTAACTCTGGTCAGATCACTGACAGTGATAAGGAAATGTGTGAAATTTTTTAACTCTTATTGCCTCTCAGTTTTTACACAGGAAGATACAAGCGAAATTACAGAATAAATTATGTAGAGCAGGACGATAAACTATGCAAGACTAGGGTAACTAGTGACATGGTCCTCAGACAAATAGAGAAATTAAAACTAAGCAAATCCCCAGGCCCTGATGAACTGTTTGCAAGGGTTTTAAAGGAATGTAAAGAGGAACTTAGCAAACCTTCAGCTAGTCTTTTCAACATATCACTACAAACTGGCATGGTACTAAACAAGTGGAAAATGGCAAATATAATTCATATTTACAAAGCAGAAGACAGGTCCTTAGCTTTGAACTATAGACCAATAAGCCTTATCTCCATAGTGGGAAAATTGATGGAATCAGCAATTGCCGAGGCAATTCGTAACCATCTTGAAAAGGCATAAATTAATTAATGAATGTCAGCATAGTTTTAAAAAGGGGCATTCCTGCCTTACTTTTTTCACCAAGGTATTTGAGGAGGTAGATCATGGTAATAAATATATGATATTTTGTATATGGACTTCATTAAGGCTTTTGATAGAGTTTCACATCAGAGGCTACTGAGGAAAATTAAGGCACATGGAATAGGTGAAATTTTTCCTGGGTAGAGGCGTGGCTGACAGATAGGCAGCAGAGAGTTTGTATCAATGGGGAGATATCAGAGTGGGGGCACATCACGAGTGGTGTTCGACAGGGGTCAGTGTTGGGCCCTTTATTATTCACAGTATATATAAATGACATTGATGGGGGAATAAATAGCAACATAAGCAAGTTTGTTGATGACACCAAAATAGGTCACCTAATTCATTCTAATGAGGACATTAGAGCTCTCCAGGAAGATTTGAATAGATTGATACAGTGGTCAGAGAAGTGGCAGATGCAGTATAATATAGTCAAGTGTAAAATTCTAAACATTGGACAAGAAAATAACCATGCCACATATAAACTAAATAATGTAGATGTTAATATTACTGAGTGCAAAAAGGGTTTGGGAGTTCTGGTTACCAGTAATCTAAAACCAAGACAACAGTGCATAAGTGTTTGCAATAAAGCAAATAGGATCCTTGGCTTCTTATCAAGGAGCATAAATAATAGGCGTCCTCAGGTTGTTCTTCTACTCTATATATCTTTGGTTAGGCCTCATTTAGATTATGCTGCTCAGTTCTGGTCACTGTATTACAGAATGGATATAAATGCACTGGAAAACATACAAAAGGAGGATGACAAAGTTGATCCCATGTATCAGAAATCTTCCCTATGAGGATAGACTGAGGGCCCTGAATCTGCACTCTCTGGAAAGGCGTAGAATTAGGGAGCAATGGGCTAGTAACCCCTTCTCCTGTACACATTTACTAAAAATGAGAAGAAAAACTTTATAAAACGGGGATGCTTGTATGTGCGTGGATGTAGTGCGGGTGATAAAAAAGAGATGATTGCTGTTGTTATGAATGAAAAGAAGTTGGATGTCCTGGCCCTAAGCGAAACAAAGCTGAAGGCGAATTTCAGTGGGGAGAAATGAATGGGATTAAGTCAGGAGTATCTGATAGAGTTAAAGCTAAGAAAGGAGTAGCAATAATGTTGGAGGACCAGTTATGGAAGGAGAAGAGGGAATATAAATGTGTAAATTCAAGGATTATGTGGATTAAAATAAGGGTCGGATGTGAAAGGTGGGTCATAATAAGTGTGTATGTATCTGGAGAAGAGAAGAGTGTAGAGGAGAGAGATTTTCGGAGATGTTAAGCAAATGTATAGGCTCCTTTGAACCAAGTGAGGGAGTAATTGTGGTAATAACACCAGGAGGTAGCTCTGATGAAAACTCACACTCACACGAGCTTTTAAATCTCTGCACAAAATTCAATTTAAACCAGCAAATAATAGAGCCTACTAGACTGGAGAATACACTAGACCTCATCTTCACTAACAATGATGAACTGATAAGAAATGTCACCATATCAAAAACAATATACTCAGATCACAACATAATTGAGGTTCAGACATGTATGCGTGGAGCCCCAGACCGACATAATGAGACTAGTCACGAGGGAGCATTCACCAAATTCAACTTCAGTAACAAAAACATAAAGTGGGACCAAGTAAACCAAGTCCTAACCGATATAAGCTGGGAAGATATACTAAGCAACACAGACCCCAACTTATGCCTAGAACAGATTAACTTGGTGGCACTCGATGTATGCACAAGGCTTATTCCTCTAAGAAAAAGGAGGAGTAGATGTAAAATAGAGACAGGCGCTTCCTTTACAGGCGACGGAAAAGAATAACAGAGCGGCTAAAAGAGGTCAATATATCTGAAATGCGTAGGGAGACACTGGTCAGAGAAATAGCAATCATCGAACTTAAGCTAAAGGAATCTTATAGGAGTCAGGAATCGTGGGAAGAACTAAAAGCCATAAATGAAATCGAAAGAAACTCAAAGTATTTCTTCTCCTATGCCAAATCAAAGTCGAGAACAACATCCAGTATTGGGCCCCTACTTAAACAAGATGGGTCCTACACAGATGACAGCAAGGAAATGAGTGAGCTACTCAAGTCCCAATATGACTCAGTTTTTAGCAAGCCGCTAACCAGACTGAGAGTCGAAGATCAAAATGAATTTTTTATGAGAGAGCCACAGAATTTGGTTAACACAAGCCTATCCAATGTTATCCTGACGCCAAATGACTTCGAACAGGCGATAAATGACATGCCCATGCACTCTGCCCCAGGGCCAGACTCATGGAACTCCGTGTTCATCAAGAACTGCAAGAAGCCCCTATCACGAGCCTTTTCCATCCTATGGAGAGGGAGCATGAACACAAAGAATAGTGGTCAACAGAGGTAAATCGGAGGCTGCCATAGTGAAGAGCTCTGTTCCACAGGGCACAGTACTCGCCCCCATCTTATTCCTTATCCTCATATCAGACATAAACAGAGATATACACCACAGCACCGTATCATCCTTTGCGGATGATACTAGGATCTGCATGAGGCTGTCATCTGCTGAGGACGTGGTTAATCTCCAAGAAGATATAAACGAAGTTTTCCAATGGGCAACGGTAAACAATATAATGTTCAATGAGGACAAATTCCAACTACTCCGTTATGGAAAAACTGGAGGAGATAATAACTAGAACAGAGTATACTACTGACTCCGGCCATACAGTAGAGCGGAAAACTAATGTAAGGGACCTGGGAGTAGTAATGTCTGAGGATCTCACTTTCAAGGATCACAATAGTGCTACGATCGCACGTGCAAAGAAAATGATAGGATGGATAATGAGAACTTTCAAAACGAGAGATGCCAAGCCCATGATGATCCTTTTCAAATCACTTGTTCTCTCTAGGCTGGAATACTGCTGTACATTAACATCTCCATTCAAAGCAGGTGAAATCGCAGATCTAAAGAGTGTACAGAGATCCTTTACTGCACGTATAAGTTCTGTCAAGCACCTTAACTACTGGGAACGCTTGGAAGCACTTGACTTGTACTCGTTGGAACGCAGGAGGGAGAGATGTATCATAATCTACACTTGGAAAATCTTGGAAGGAATGGTCCCAAATCTGCACACAGAAATCACTCCCTACGAAAGTAAAAGACTGGGCAGGTGATGCAAAATGCCCCCAATAAAAAGTAGGGGCGCCATTGGTACACTAAGGGAAAACACCATAAGTGTCCGGGGCCCAAAACTGTTTAACAGCCTCCCATCAAGCATTAGGGGAATTGCCAATAAACCCCTGGCTGCCTTCAAGAGAGAGCTGGACAGGTACCTAAGGTCAGTGCCGGATCAGCCGGGTTGTGGCTCGTATGTTGGACTGTGTGCGGCCAGCAGTAACAGCCTAGTTGATCAGGTCCTGATCCATCGGGAGGCCTGGTCATGGACCGGGCCGCGGGGGCGTTGATCCCCGGAATAACCTCCAGGTAATGGGGGTAGTCCCACAGTTACTAAAAACAACAGACATAGCCCCACTCCACAAAGGGGGCAGTAAAGCAACAGCAAAGAACTACAGACCGATAGCACTAACATCCCATATCATAAAAATCTTCGAGAGGGTCCTAAGAAGCAAGATCACCACCCATCTAGAAACCCATCAGTTACACAACCCAGTGCAACATGGGTTTAGAACAGGTCGCTCCTGTCTGTCTCAACTATTGGATCACTACGACAAGGTCCTAAATGCACTAGAAGACAAAAAGAATGCAGATGTAATATATACAGACTTTGCAAAAGCCTTCGACAAGTGTGACCATGGCGTAATAGCGCACAAAATGCGTGCTAAAGGAATAACAGGAAAAGTCGGTCGATGGATCTATAATTTCCTCACTAACAGAACACAGAGAGTAGTAGTCAACAGAGTAAAATCTGAGGCAGCTACGGTGAAAAGCTCTGTTCCACAAGGCACAGTACTCGCTCCCATCTTGTTCCTCATCTTCATATCCGACATAGACAAGGATATCAGCCACAGCACCGTGTCTTCCTTTGCAGATGACACCCGAATCTGCAAGGCAGGTGAAATTGCTGACCTAGAAAATGTACAGAGAACCTTCACGGGGCGCATAACGGAGATAAAACACCTCAATTACTGGGAGCGCTTGAGGTTCCTAAAACTGTATTCCCTGGAACACAGGCGGGAGAGATACATGATTATATACACCTGGAAAATCCTAGAGGGACTGGTACCGAACTTGCACACGAAAATCACTCACTACGAAAGCAAAAGACTTGGCAGACGATGCAACATCCCCCCAATGAAAAGCAGAGGTGTCACTAGCACGTTAAGAGACCATACAATAAGTGTCAGGGGCCCGAGACTGTTCAACTGCCTCCCAGCATACATAAGGGAGATTACCAACAGACCCCTGGCAGTCTTCAAGCTGGCACTGGACAAGCACCTAAAGTCGGTTCCTGACCAGCCGGGCTGTGGCTCGTACGTTGGTTTGCGTGCAGCCAACAGCAACAGCCTGGTTGATCAGGCTCTGATCCACCAGGAGGCCTGGTCACAGACCGGGCCGCGGGGGCGTTGACCCCCGGAACTCTCTCCAGGTAAACTCCAGGTAAAAGAATTAAGAGTAAGATGGAGAGTAGGATAGCAGATGAACAAGGAGGCTTTAAGAAAGGTAGGGGGTGTGTGGACCAGGTGTTTACAGTGAAACATATAAGTGAACAGTATTAAGATAAGGCTAAAGAGGTTTTTGTGGCATTTATGGATTTGGAAAAGGCGTATGACAGGGTGGATAGGGGGGCAGTGTGGCAGATATTGCAGGTGTATGGTATAGGAGGTAGGTTGTTGAAAGCAGTGAAGAGTTTTTACGAGGATAGTGAGGCTCAGGTTAGAGTATGTAGGAGAGAGGGAGATTATTTCTGAGTAAAAGTAGGCCTTAGACAAGGATGTGTGATGTCACCGTGGTTGTTCAATATATTTATAGATGGGGTTGTAAGAGAAGTGAATGCGAGGGTGTTGGCAAGAGGTGTGGAGTTAAAAGATAAAGAATCAAACACAAAGTGGGAGTTGTCACAGTTGCTCTTTGCTGATGACACTGTGCTTTTGGGAGATTCCGAAGAGAAGTTGCAGAGATTGGTGGATGAATTTGGTAGGGTATGTAAAAGAAGAAAATTAAAAGTGAATATAGGAAAGAGTAAAGATGGTTGGATAAAGAGATTAGCTGATGAAAGATTGGACATCAGATTGGAGGGAGAGAGTATGGAGGAGGTGAATGTATTCAGATATTTAGGAGTGGATATGTCAGCAGATGGGTCTATGAAGGATGAGGTGAATCATAGAACTGATGAGGGAAAAAGGGTGAGTGGTGCACTTAGGAGTCTGTGGAGACAAAGAACCTTGTCCATGGAAGCAAAGAGGGGAATGTATGAGAGTATAGTTGTACCAACACTCTTGTATGGGTGTGAAGCATGGGTGATGAATGTTGCAATGAGGAGAAGGCTGGAGGCAGTGGAGATGTCATGTCTGAGGGCAATGTGTGGTGTGAATATAATGCAGAGAATTCATAGTTTGGAAATTAGGAGAAGGTGTGGGATTACCAAAACTATTATCCAGAGGGCTGAGGAGGGATTGTTGAGGTGGTTCAGACATGTAGAGAGAATGGTACAAAACAGAATGACTTCAAGAGTGTGTAAATCTGTTGTGGAGGGAAGGCGTGGTAGGGATCGGCCTAGGAAGGGTTGGAGGGAGGGGGTAAAGGAGGTTTTGTGTGCAAGGGGCTTGGACTTCCAGTAAGCGTGCATGAGCGTATTTGATAGTGAACGGAGATAAATGGTTTTTAATACTTGATGTTCTGTTGGAGTGTGAGCAAAGTAACATTTATGAAGGGGTTCAGGGAAACCGGCAGGCTGGACTTGAGTCCTGGAGATGGGAAGTACAGTGTCTACACTCTGAAGTAGGGGTGTTAATGTTTCAGTTTTATAACTATAATGTAAGGCATGCCTCTGGCAAGGCAGTGATGGAGTGAATGATGAAAGTTTTTCTTTTTCGGGCCACCCTGCCTTGGTGGGAATCGGCCGATGTGTTAATAAAAAAGAAAATGATTTATGTGTATAAATGGAAAGCAGGAATAAGTAAAGGGAATGTAAATTGCATGCTAAAAATATCTAGCGAAGATAGGACTCACAGATTAGATTTTTAGATTTTGCCACCGAAGTGGCTAGTTTATTGTGCACCCCATATCCATCCTGTGGACGGTAGCGCGAGAGCATATGGATACACAAAAGGCCTAGGAACTAGGCCCCAAAGGGTTAACAGGAATACATATGGATTTATATCTACATATCTATAGTTCACTTATCTGTTACAAGCAAATTTAGGAAATTTGCTTAGTATATCTGGTATCTTATTTTCATTAATAAGATATCTTGACATGTCACATAGGTTATTATACTGTCTGTCTCTGTATTCCTCAATAAGTGGACAATTAAGCACATAGTGTTCAAGAGAGTGACCATATGCCTGATCACATAATTTACATTTAGTTTGATCATCATCTGTGTGTCTCCCAAACTGCCAGAAGTACTTGTAACCAAGCCTAAGCCTGGCCACTACAACATCAGTCAGTCTGTTCACATTGCAAGTTGCTCCATAAACATACTTATCTACGTTCATGTTATCATAGTGGGTTATAGATCTACTCAGGCTTCTAACTGCATTCCTATAACAATCATTTTCATTATTTACTTCTCTCCTAATATTATTCCTAATGCTAGACACAGTTATACCAAAGTTATATTCTACATTCTCCTTCTTGATACTCTTCTTGGCTAACATATCAACTTTATCATGAAGGAGTAATCCAATGTGTGATGGGATCCATAGCAATTGTACATTAATTCCTTTGTCCCTAATTTTTGAGTATCTATACCTGGCTTCCCCAATGAGCATGTTGTTGGAGTCATTATATGAGTCAAGAGCCTTCAGTGATGACATAGAATCAGTAATGATGATAGAGTCAAGCTCAGTGTCATAGGTTAGCTTTAGCGCCATTAGGATTGCAAACAATTCAGTTTGCAATGTAGACGCCCAGTTGTTAATTCTTATGCCTAACTCAACAAATTTATTATCGTTCTTAACTAGGGAGGTGGCAACAAGAGCAGATGCAGCCCTGCCAGAAGACTCCTGTTTAGATCCATCAGTGTATATAACTTGTGATAACTTGTTACTACCAGCTAGGTGAGAAATTTCTTCTTGAGCAGTTGCTCTAACAAGAGATTTAAGGAAGGGATTACTAGCAATGAGCTTCTTGGGAGGGACTTGTAGGTATGTGATATTAAATGAACACATCTTCCATGGAGGGGTGAAATGCTCTTGTTGCCTACAGTGATACAGTTCATGTAGGTTATAAAACTTAATGCAATTGCACGTTTTCACAATCCATTTAGATCTGTGTGTATTTACCTCTAGACACTTGGTAAGATTCACTGTGACAGTGTCTGGTTCGTTTCTCAACATTCTAATACCGAGTACAGTGTTAATTTCAACAATCCTATCACTGATACTAGAAATACCAAGCTCCTTCCTCATGTTAAGAACTTTTGTAGATCTGGGACAGCCAAGAATAATCCTGAGAGCTTCATTTTTGCATTAACTCCAAGGGTCGGAGAGAACTTTCTCTAGCTAATATCAACATGGGAGCAGCATAATCAATTAAGGACCTAACATAGGCTATGTACATCATTCTCACGATTCTCACATTTGCACCATAGTTGGGATTGTAGCCAGCAACAGCTTTGAGAGCATTTAGCCTAGCTTTACATTTCTTGTTTAGTTGTGGTATAGTGGATTTGTTAAAGGGTACATCTACACCAAGATATCTGTAAGTTTTAACGTAGCTAATGATTTCACCCTGCAAATAGATGGGTGGGGGATGTCGTTTGCTTGTTAATATCTTAGTTTTAGAGGAAGATATTATGAGGCCTAGTCGATTACAAATTGCTTGAACTTCATTAAGAATGGTATTCATCTTCTTATGCCCTGTTGTATGGATCATGATATCATCAGCATAGCTTATAGCTATATGTTTAGGTGAGGCAGGTAGAGCATTTAGGAGAGCATTAATCAGAATATTAAATAGCATGGGACTAAGAACTCCTCCCTGCGGTGTACCTAAAGACATTTCTTTAGAATCACTTCTGAAGCCTTGGTAAAGGACAGAGGATACTCTATTTGACAGGTATCCTATTATCCAGCAGAGTAAGCTACCACCAATATTCATTTTGGCTAATTCATGTAGTATAACGGTTCTGTTCGCAATATCAAATGCAGATTTTAGATCAAGAAAAGTGGTAAAACTAGTAGAGGTGTGTGCAGTGAGAAAGGTGGAAATATAGTTCTGCACACTTTTACCTTTCATGAACCCATAGAGGTAGGGGGAAAGTTGATGTCTGATTCTGTAGTACAGTCTGTTAAGCATCATTCTTTCAAAAGTTTTACAAAGACAACTAGTTAAGGAGATCGGCCTAAATGTATCAGGCTGTTGGGGCTTAGGGATAGGCACAATGAGACTATTGGTCCAGGAAGTAGGAAGAACGCCCTCAATGTAACTGAGATTATACAGTGCCAACAAAGGGTTATCAGGCACGTGCCTTAGAGTTCTGAGAATATCATAGGTTATACCATCCTCTCCAGGAGCAGTTGATCGACCTTTGGTTAATGCATTATCTAATTCATACTCGGTAAAGAGGCAATCACTCTCATCAATATTTTGGCTCATAAAATTAATCAGTTTCAACATTTCTTCAGAAGTACTCTCTAATTTTTTTCTAATATGAGATGGAAGGCTTTCATGCCTGGATGTTTTGGACCAGTCATTTATGAGGTCATTTGCTTTTTCGAGAGGAAAGGGATGAGCAACATTGCCAGTCTTTTTCCTGGTTATTTTATTTATACCTTTCCAACCCAAACTCAAAGGGGTGGACCTATTTAATCCACTAACAAACTGTTCCCATTCCTGTTGCCTAAGTTCTTCCTTTCTATTCCTTGCATTTGTTAGTGCAGCTTGGAACGTTCTGAGCAGGTCTGGGGTTCTACATTCACGGTATGCTTTACCAATCCTCCTAGCTGCATGTGTTAGATTGCGCAGCTGTGGATCATTATAGTATTTACATTGGTTTTTATTGTTATTTATAGTGGAGGGTTTTTGTTTCCTATTCCTGCCCACTTGATCTGTGAGAACACAGATCAAGTGGACTCACAGCAATGGTTTTAAGTTGGAAAAATTCAGTTTCAGGAAGGATATAGGAAAGCACTGGTTAGGTAATAGAGTTATGTGGAAAAAGACACTTATGTACAGTTCAGGACATTTATTAAAGGAAACGTTTCGCCACGAGTGGCTTCTTCAGTCCTAATACCTGTGTCTTTTTCCACATCTTGTCGGTATCACCATACCATTTCCTAATAGAGTTATGGATGAGTGGAGCAAACTCCCGAGTACCATCAAAGACGCTAAAACATGTAGTTTTAAAAATAGATTGGATAAATGCATGAGTGGGTGTGGGTGGGTGTGAGTTGGACCTGATTATCCTGTGCTAATAGGTCTGATGCTGTGCTCCTTCCTTAAGTGGATGTTACCTGACCTGACCTGACCTGAGTAGGTGGGTCATTGGTTTAAGCCAGGAGGGGACTTGGATCTACATTGCATGGGCCAGTAGACCTGCTGCAGTGTTCCTTCTATAGACTCTTGCTGCTAGTTTGATAGCACCTTTGTAGAGCCATCACAGCCTGAATGCTCCTGCACCTGCAGCAGATGTTAGTTCACTTGCCTCGGGAAAATTTCTATCTTTATCCTGATACTGTTTATTTTATCTGCTGGTTGGAGGTTGTAGAGTTCTTTACCAAGAATGTTCACACTGCGTTCTCTGATGGTTTCTACAGTGTTGCTGCCATTTATTGGGTTTATTCTATGCTTATATGTCTCATTCTAGTAAGTGATGATAATATACTGATTACCAACTTGATCTCTCAAATATTTCCCCATGTATGTTTCATCAGGTATTTCTCCCCCATTTCAGACAGTACATTCCAAGTCACTCACGCACGCACGCACACACACACACACACACACACACACACACACACACACACACACACACACACACACACACACACACACACACACACACACACTGTAAGTGTAAGGAACAAAGAAGTTATACTGCATGCGGAGGCCCTATCAGACTACGGTGAAGCCCGGGAAAAGACGAGGAGCACTCCAGGAACAAACAAAGGGACTGAAGAAAATGAAAGAGGTAAGCTATATGCAGAGGCCCTAACAGACCACAGCAGTGCCCAGGAAAAGTTGAGAAGGGAAAATGATAGATCACTGAGCACAGGGACATAAGATAGAAAAGAGGCAATGAAGGCAACTAAATCAACTCAAGGGATGCAAAGGGAAATGCAGTTGGAGGATGAACGGAGAGGTCAGTTTTTGTTTATGGACTCCAGGAAGTTGAAGGGGAAACTTATGAAGCAAGAATACATGGAGAGAAAAAAAACGATTGAAAGTATCATGAAAGCAATAGAAGAGGATGACATGACCCAGTTGACAAAATTTCTGAGAATAGGAGGGTTTACAAGAGGGAAAAAACAGTCAGTCAAAGTGATTTTCAAGGCAGAATCAGCTTGAAACAGGATCCTGCAGGAGAAAGGACGACTAAGGGACATACCGACATACCAGAAGGTTTACTTCGACCATGACAGAACACAAGAAGAAAGGCAGAAACTGAAAGAGAGGGTACAAAGATTCAAGGAGGAAAGAGAGCCAAAGACAGATGAGCAAGAGAACCCAGACTCAAGAGGAAGAGCAAATACACCCTCCCTGAGAACCACCTACAGAAGGGCCTCAACCAGTGCAACCAAACAATCTAGCCCAAAACTTGCACACCGTACCCAATGCTTCCACCCCCTTTATCTCAAACTCCTTCCCCACAGAAAACCCCCCATAGTTCCCCGCCAGGTCTCCCGCTTCCCCAACCCCAATGTCCACCCCAGACCACAGTCTTAGAAAAGTTGAAGGTTTGGTATGTGAATGCGGATGGAATAACAAATGTGAGGAGTGGCATGAAAGAATCGAGATGTCCTCAGGCATCATAGCACTCACAGAAACAAAACTCGCCAGGATAACAGACGCAATCTTCCTACCTGGATGTCAGATCCTGAGGGACTACTTAGTAGGTACAGGTCAGTCTAGGGGACATAAGGTAGTCATTGCAGTGATGTACAACACACCATAGAGCTTCAGGAGGCCAAGAGAAGAATATGAGAGCAACAGAGCAATGGTGGACGCACTAGCTGAGGTGGCCAGAAGAGCTCACACTGGTAGAGCAAAGTTACTAGTTATGGGTGATTTCATTCACAAGGAGATTGATTGGGAAAGCCTGGAGCCACATGGGAGTCCTGAAACATGGAGAGCTAAGATGATGGATGTGGTACTGGACACTACCAGAGAGAGAGAGGTGAGGATGAACCAGGAAGACTGGACCTTGTATTCACCCTGAGTAGCTTGAACATCAAGGACATCACACATGAAAGGCCCCTGGGAGCTTGTGATTACGTGGTTCTGAGCTTTGAATACATAGAGTTACAAGTGGAAAGGGTAACAGAAGTCGGATGGGCATTGCCAAACTACAAAAGGTGGGACTACACAGGTATGAAGAACTTCCTGCAGGAGGTTCAGTGGGAAAGAGAATCAGTAGGAAAATCAGTAAATGAAATGGACTACTTGACAACAAAATGCAAGGAGGCAGAGAAGAGGCTTGCTCCCAAGGTCAACGGAAATTATGGGAAGACCAGAACGAGCCTTTGGTTTATCCAAAGGTGTAGGGAGTAAAAACTAAGTGTACTAGAGAATGGAAAAAGTACAGAAGACAAAGGATCCAGGAAAATAGAGAAATTAGTCAAAGAGCCAGAAACGAGTATGCACAGATGAGGAGGGAGGCCCAGCGGCAGTACAAAAAGACATAGCATCGAAAGTCAAGTCTGACCCGGAGCTGTTGTATAGCCACATCATGAAGACAACAGTCAAGGACAAGGTAATCAGGCTGAGGAAGGAAGGTGGGGAGCTCACAAGAAATGACCAAGAAGTATGTAAGGGCTTGCCATGAGATTTAAGGAAGTATTCACAGTGGAGACAGAAAGCACTCTGGGAAGTCAGAACAGGAGGGTACACCAACAAGGGATATACCAACAAGTGCTGGATGAGATACACAGAACTAAGTGGGTGAAGAAGCTGCTAAATGAACTTGATACCTCAAAGGCAGTGGGACTGAAAACTATCTCTCCAGAGGTCCTTAGACAGGAAGCAGAGATGTTGTGTGTGCCACTAACAACAATTTTCAACACATCCATTGAAACTGGGCAAATACCTGAGGTGTGGAAGACTGCAGTTGTAGTCCCCACTTTTAAGAAGGGAGACAAACACAAGGCACTAAACTACAGACTAGTGTCACTGACGTGTATAGTATGCAGAGTCATGGAGAAAATTATCAGGAGAGTGGTGGAGCACCTAGACCGGAGCACACTTATAAACAACTAGTATGGATTAAGGGAAGGAAAATCTTATGTCACAATCCTACAGGAGTTCTATGACAAGGTAACAGAAGTAAGACACGAGAGAGAGGGGTGGGTAGATTGTATTTTCTTGGACTGCAAGAAGGCCTTTGACACAGTTCCTCACAAGAGATTAGTGCAAAAACTGGTGGATCAAGCATACATAACAGAAAGGGCACTGCAGTGGATCAGAGAATATCCGACAGGGAGGCAACAACGAGTCATGGTACGTGACAAGATGCCAGAGTGGACGCGGGGTTCCACAGGGGTCAATCCTAGGACCTGTGCTGTTTTTGGTATGTGTGAATGACATGACAGAAGGGATAGACTCAGAAGTGTCCCTGTTTGCACATTATGTGAAATTAATGAGGAGAATTAAATGTGATGAGGATCAGGCAGGGTTACAGAGAGACCTGGACAGACTGCAAGCCTGGTTCAGCAACTGGCTCCTTGAATTTAACCCCACCAAATGCAAAGTCATGAAGATCAGGAAGGGCAAAGAAGACCGCAGAGTATAAGCTAGGTGGCCAAAGACTGCAAACCTTACTCAAGGAAAAGAATCTTCGGGTGAGTATAATACCGAGCACATCTCTTCAGGTGCACAGCAACCAGATAACTGCTGCAGCATATGGGCGCCTGGCAAACCTGAGAATAGCATTCCGATACCTCAGTAAGGAATCGTTCAAGACTCTACACCAGGTACGTCAGGTCCACACTGGAATATGCAGCACCAGTTTGGAACCCAAATCTGGTCAAGCACATAAAGAAATTAGAGAAAGTGCAAAGGTTTGCAACAAGACTAGTTCCAGAGCTAAGGGGAATATCCTACAAAGAAAACTGGCCTGACGACACTGGAGGACAGGAGGGTTAGGGGAGACGTGATAACGACATACAAAATAATACGAGGAATTGACAAAGTGGACAAAGACAAGATGTTCCAGAGATGGGACACAGAAACGGGGGGTCACAGTTGGAAGTTGAGGACTCAGATGAGTCAAAGGGATGTTAGGAAGTGTTTCTTTTAGTCACAGCTGTTAGGAAGTGTTTCTTTTAGTCAGAGCTGTTAGGAAGTGGAACAGTCTGGCAAGTGATGTAGTGGTGGCAGGAACCATACATTGTTTTAAGACGATGTTTGATAAGCTCATGGAGGAGGGAGAGAGAGGACTTAGTAGCAATCAGTGAAGAAGCAGGGCCAGGAGGTGTGAATCGACCCCAGCAACCACAAATAGGTGAGCACGCACGCACACACACTCAGAAAGTTCCCGCTGAAAAATATATAGGCTTTCCTAATCACCTAGTTGAAGTTGTCTCCCTCAAATTACTCTCTTTGAGAGGCTAGACATTGATCCCAGCGCCTCTGCCACTTCTCGAAACATTTCTTGAACTCTTTGCTAACAGTGTCTAGCACGGCCTGTGATTCTGCTTTAATCTCCTCCCCATCGTTAAAATGCTGCCCCTTGAGTGCTATTTTTATTTTTGGGAAGAGAAGTCACAGGGGCTTGATCTGGGGATTAGGAAGGGTGGATGACGACCACCATACTATTTTTGGCCAGAAAAGGATGGACAGAGAGTGGCACATGAGCAGCAGCATAGTCATGGTGAACTAATCAATCGTTGGATGTCCACAAAGCTGGACATTTTTTTCCTCACGTCTTCCCTCAAGCTTCTTTGATATTCGATGTAAACATTTTGGTAAACTGTCTCCACTTCCTGGAGCAATTTTCTGAACTATTCCTAGTTTGTTAAAAAAAAAATCTCTTGACTTTGTGTGTTTTTTTTTTATCCTGTGCTAGTTGGGCTTCTTTGTGATGATTGTTGTTTGTCCTTAGTCATAGATCCAAGTTTCATTACTAGTAATGACCTGCTGATGAAACTTGGGTCCTGACAAACATTCAACCAGTGATCTTGTCTTGGGTAAACAAGTGAGGCACAAATTTGACAGCCACTCGCCTCATGTTTACATTTTCATTCACGATGCCTTGACACTACCCATAAAAATTTTTCACAATACTTGCCATGTCTTAGACACTGACAACAATCATCATGAATAACTTGCCTCACTTTTAAAAGTTGGCGCCTGTTTTTGATGTTCATGAATGACAAATGTGTTCATCATCCTCTACTAATGTTTATCTGCTTTGAAGCCAGAAAACCAAGAGAACCATTCAACACCCAGTGTCCTCCCCATTGCTTCGTCACCAGATGCTGAAGTATTTTGTGGGTTTCACTAGCTGTTTTACCCACCATGAAACAATTTCACACACACACACACACACACACACACACACACACACACACACACACACACACACACACACACACACACACACACACACACACACACACAGTTGGAAGCTGAAGACACAGATGAATCACAGGGATGTTAGGAAGTATTTCTTCAGCCACAGAGTAGTCAGTAAGTGGAATAGTTTGGGAAGCGATGTAGTGGAGGCAGGATCCATACATAGCTTTAAGCAGAGGTATGATAAAGCTCACGGCTCAGGGAGAGTGACCTAGTAGCGATCAGTGAAGGGGCGGGGCCAGGAGCTCGGACTCGACCCCCGCAACCTCAACTAGGTGAGTACAACTAGGTGAGTACACACACACACACACACACACACACACACACACACACACACACACACACACACACACACACACACACACACACACACAAACAAGAAACGATCGAGAAGTGTGTGAGGAGCTCAACATGAGATTCAAAGAAGTGTTCACAGAGGAGACAGAAGGGACTTCAGAAAGACGGAGAGGTGGGGTACACCATCAAGTGTTAGACACAATACATACTACCGAGGACGAAGTGAAGAGGCTGCTAAGTGAGCTAGATACCTCAAAGGCGGTAGGGCTGGATAACATCTCTCCATGGGTCCTGAGAGAGGGAGCAGAGGCACTGTGTGCCACTAACAACAATCTTCAACACATCTGTCGAAAGAGGGCAACTATCTTAGGTATGGAAGACAGCAAATGTAGTTCCAGTTTTTAAAAAAGGAGACAGACACGAAGCACTGAACTGCAGACCAGTGTCACTGACATGTATGCAAAATCATGGAAAAGATTATCAGAAGAGTGGTGGAGCGCCTAGAAAGGAATGAGCTTATCAGCGACAACCAACCAGCACGGTTTCAGGGACGGGAAATCTTGTGTCACAGACCTACTGAGTTCTATGACAGGGTGACAACAGTAAAACAAAGAGAGAGAGGGGTGGGTAGATTACATTTTCTTGGACTGTAAAGAAGGCTTTTGACACAGTTCCACACAAGAGATTATTTCATAAGCTGGAGGACCAGGCGGGTATAACATGGAAGGCACTGCAGTAGATTAGGGAATACCTGTCGGGAAGACATCAGTGAGTCTTGGTACGTGACGAGGTGTCAGAGTGGGTGCCTGTGATGAGCGGGGTTCCACAGGAGTCAGTACTAGGACTGGTGCTGTTTCTGGTATATGTGAACGACATAACAGAAGGAATAGACTCAGAAGTGTCCCTGTTTGTAGATGATGCGAAGTTGATGAGAAAAGTTCAGTCGGACGAGGACCAGGCAGAACTACAAAAGGATCTGGACAGGCTACAGGCCTGGTCCAGAAACTGGCTCCTGGAGTTCAACCCCACCATGTTGAAAGTCTGCTGTTGCTGCTACTAGTACTGTTGTTGCTGCTACTAGTACTGTTGCTGCTGCTGTTGCTGCTACTAGTACTGTTGTTGCTGCTGCTGTTGCTGCTACTAGTACTGTTGCTGCTGCTGTTACTGCAAAGAAGACTGTATATGGAGTACAGTCTAGGGGGCCAGAGACTTCAAGCCTCACTCAAGGAAAAGGATCTTGGGGTGAGTATAATACCGGGCACATCTCCTGAGGCGCACATCAACCAAATAACTCCTGAAGAATTGCGACACTTATGTAACACATGGGAATTTTTATTAAAGAAACGTTTCGCCACACAGTGGATTCATCAGTCCAATACTAAAAAGAAATGGGTAAGGAGAGGAGGAGTTTGAGGTAATCAGTCCCTCAACCTGGAATCGATGTGTTCAGCCCATCACTCTTGTAGGAAGTACAGCATAGGGCCAGAGAGGTGGCTTATATACTGCAGTCAGGTGAGTCGAAGCAGGAGGCGGCAGGATCACAGTGGGACCTTCCACTAGTGTAAGTAGGTCTTCGTCCGAAGGTTGGACAAGCGTTGAAGAAGTCTTTGTACCAAGATCCCATGATGTTGCAGTGACAGATGTGATGAATGGTTTTGAAAACCGAGAAGTTGAAGAATTGAGGTACTTATGCTTGTCCACCCTTTGGATGAAGACCTACTTACGCTAGTGGAAGGTCCCACTGGGATCCTGCCTCCTCCTGCTTCGACTCAACTGACTGCAGTATATAAGCCACCTCTCTGGCCCTATGCTGTACTTCCTACAAGAGTGATGGACTGAACACATCGATTCCAGGTTGAGGGACTGATTACCTCAAACTCCTCATCCTCTTACCTATTTCTACTTTGTACTGGACTGATGAAGCCACTGTGTGGCGAAACGTTTCTTCAATAAAGATTCCCATATGTTGCATAAGTGTCTCAGTTCTTCAACTTGTAGGTTTTCAAAACCATTCATCACACACAAATAACTCCTGCAGCATATGGGTGCCTAGCAAACCTAAGAATAGCATTCCAACATCTCAATAAGGAATCATTCAGAATCCTGTACACCATGTTTGTCAGGCCTATATTGGAGTATGCAGCACCACTTTGGAACCCACATCTAGCCAAGCATCTAAAGAAATAAGAGAAAGTGCAAAGGTTTGCAACAAGACTAGTCCTGGAGCTAAGCGGCATGTCCTACGAGGAGAGGTTAAGGGAAATCGACCTGACGACACTGGAGGACAGTAGAGCTAGTCAGGATATGATAACGACATATAAAATACTGAGAGGAATTGATGGTGGAGTGTGATGAGGGGAAGAGAGATGTGGTCCCCGGGGCAGGCGACAATCCTTCCTTCACTCATACTCATGGACGCGAAGAAATGCGCTTAATCCGAAGACTTACATACATAGGCTTTTCGTAAAGGTGGCGCTCAGGTGAAACACGGGTGAAATACAGTTCTTGACCCAGTGTGTAAGCGGTACAAAGAAGGGTGAAGAATACCACAGGTGGATAAGGCTTTGTGGTGGGGAGTGGTGAGGAAGCAGACAGAACAACCTAGCTCGATCTGCGCGCCCACTGGCACACTAAATCTCACTACTCATGAGAAAACTCAGGTGGCTTAAACCACAATTTGCCACAGCGATTGTAAAGAACACTCCTACCAGCATCCAACTGGTAGCACAAACGATATTTCAGTTACCAGTAGTGTCAGTAGTAATGACTCATACCAACCGACCGTTACTGATTCACTGCTGCGTGAATCACTGACTTATTCACTGACCATTACTGCTGACTTAGTATGTTTTGAATGCCTCTCACCCTCTAGGTACTCAGCAAGGCAGTTCAAGTCGAGTCGTAAGAGAGGAGACAGGTCAGGCCTGGCGTTCCCATATATTCCATCTAATATACGTAGGATAACATCCGACCTCAGTGTTTATTACCCATCCCATGTTACGAACCACTACACGACAACTACACTCACACTGTACATACAGTACAGGAAATTAACTCAACATTCAACATGTGTGAGAGCCTTGTTCATAAAACTTTCCTCACTCACAGGAAGTTGAGTAAATGTCTGCCTTCGCCTGGTGATGAATAACGTGTTGTTAGTCTACCAGTGTAGTAGTCTCTGTGTCTGTCTGTGTATCTCTCTCTCTCTCTCTCTCTCTCTCTCTCTCTCTCTCTCTCTCTCTCTCTCTCTCTCTCTCTGACACATACACCTTGATAATACATGAACGTCCTTAATCTCAGTAGGACTAGGTAATTCTCAAGAGTTGTCCTTGGTGTGGACTTGCACGTGCTGTGCCATCTGTCTTCCCTTTGTATTCTCCTCCCCGTCCCTCTCACTCTCCCTTGTGTTGATGGTGCCAGGAGCCGCAGAGATCCAGACGTCGACTCTGGTGCCACAGTAGATGAGTGATCGTAAGACGGAGTAGCACGTTGTTAGTGACATCAAATGTTGTTAGTGTTAAGGTTAACTCACACCTGCTGAAGACCTCATCATAATGGCACTTCTTTTTCTCTGCGATGTTCCTTGCTTATATTCTTATTCATTTTAGCAGTGTCCTCTTCTGAAAGCTCTTCACCAAAGATCCGCCTGCCTGTCATATTTTATTCTGGCCTTTTCTACTTTTCTCGCCCTCATTGACAATGGTCCAGGACGGACCTAAACATGGCCATAAGGTTCCTTTTCTAAGTGCGGGTCTTTGGTGAATTATTTCTGTCTCTCAGCCTGGAGTCGACTCCAGGCTGAGGGACTGATTACCTCAGTCTCATTCTAATCTTTACTGTTCGTCTTTGTATTGGACTGATGAAGCCACTGTGTAGCTAAACGTTTTCACAAAAAAGGAAGTACAGTAAGAAACCTGCCTAAAGAGCTTCTGGTTGCATACACATTGTTCCAAAACAGTGATAGCTTTGATCTTGGTCAAACTGGGAAGATACTCCAGCCCAAAGTTACACAGTAAACGTACATGCTCTAAGTTAGTGCCATTAATTCCTCTCAGTTACTTCCATTTATTTCTACTCTTCCAGCGAAATATTGTGGAATCATTACTTGTTAAGAATTTTACTTGGTAATTTTAAGTTGCTGTTCCCCTCAAGGGAGGTTCCTTGACGTTGGTGAGGGGCTCTTGATCTAGGGAATTGGATCTGTGCTCTGGTTCCCTGAATTGAGCCTGAATACCTTCCATCCCCCCACATGCGCTGTATAATCCTACGGGTTTAGCGCTCCCCATGATTATAATTATAATAATTATGTTCCTGCTGTTGCTACTACTGGTACTGTTGTTGTTGTTGCTGCTGCGGTTGCTGCTACTGGTACTGTTGTTGCTGTTGCTGCTGCGGTTGCTACTACTGGTACTGTTGTTGTTGCTGCTACTGGTACTGTTGTTGCTGTTGCTGCTGCGGTTGCTGCTACTGGTACTGTTGTTGCTGTTGCTGCTGCGGTTGCTACTACTGGTACTGTTGTTGCTGCTGCTACTGGTACTGTTGTTGCTGTTGCTGCTGCGGTTGCTACTACTGGTACTGTTGTTGTTGCTGCAGCTACTGGTACTGTTGTTGCTGTTGCTACTGGTACTATTGTTGTTGCTGCTGCTATTATTACTGTTGTTGCTACTCTTGATACTGTTGTTGCTGCTGCTGTTCATACTACTGGTACTGTTGTTGTTCCTGCTGCTGTTGCTGCTACTGGTACTGTTGTTGCTGCTGCTACTACCGGTGATATTGCTGTTGCTGCTACTGGTGCTGATACTGTTGCAACTACTGGTACTGTTGTTGCTACTGCTGGTACTGTTATTGCTGGTGCTGTTGTTGCTGATGCTGCTACTGGTACTGTTGTTGCTCCTACTACAGGTGCCGTTGTTGCTGTTACAGATGCTGATGCTGCTACTGGTACTGTTGTTGATGCTGTTGCTGCTACTAGTACTGTTGCTGCTACTAGTACTGCTGTTGATGCTGCTAGTATTGTTGTTGCTACTGGTACTGTTGCTGCTGCTGCTACTAGTACTGTTGCTGCTACTAGTACCTTTGTTGCTCCTACAAGTACTGTTGCTGTTGCTGCTACTGATACTGTTGTTGCTGTTGCTGCTACTAGTACTGTTGTTGCTGTTGCTGCTACTAATACTGTTACTGCTACTAGTACTGTTGTTGTTGCTGCTGTTACTGCTACTTGTACTGTTGTTGCTGCTGCTACTGCTACTTGTACTGTTGTTGCTGCTGCTGTTACTGCTACTTGTACTGTTGTTGCTGCTACTAGTACTGTTGTTGCTGCTACTAGTACTGTCGTTGTTGCTGCTGTTACTGCTACTAGTACTGTTGCTGTTACTGCTACCAGTACTGTTGTTGCTGCTACTGCTATTAGTACTGTTGCTGTTGTTGCTGCTACTAGTACTGTTGCTGCTGCTGTTGCTGCTACTAGTACTGTTGTTGCTGCTGTTCTGCTACTAGTGCTGTTGCTGTTACTGCTACTAGTACTGTTGTTGCTGCTGCTGTTCTGCTACTAGTGCTGTTACTGCTACTAGTACTGTTATTGCTGCTGTTGCTGCTACTAGTACTGTTGCTGCTGCTGCTGTTCTGCTACTAGTGCTGTTGTTGCTGTTACTTGTACTAGTACTGTTATTGCTGCTGTTGCTGCTACTAGCACTGATGTTGATGCTGTTAGTATTGTTGCTACTACTAGTACTGTTGTTGCTGCTACTAGTACTGTTGCTGCTGCTGTTGCTACTAGTACTGTTTTTGCTGTTGCTCGTACTATTGTTGCCTTTCCTACTACTGGTACTGTTGTTGCTGCTGCTGTTGCTACCACTGGTACTGTTGCTGCTGTTTCTGTTGTTGCTGCTGTTGCTACCACTGGTACTGGTGCTGCTGTTTCTGTTGTTGCTGCTGTTGCTACCACTGGTACTGTTGCTGCTGTTACTGTTGTTGCTGCTGCTGTTACTGTTGTTGCTGCTGCTGTTTCTGTTGTTGCTGCTGTTGCTACCACTGGTACTGTTGCTGCTGTTACTGTTGTTGCTGCTGCTGTTACTGTTGTTGCTGCTGCTGTTACTGTTGCTGCCATTGCTACTACTGGTACTGTTCTTGCTGCTTCTGTTGCTACTACTGGTACTGTTGTTGCTGTTGCTACTTCTGGCACTATTGTTTTTGTTGTTGCTGCTACTAGTACTGCTGTTACGCTGTTGCTGCTACTGATACTGTTATGCTGCTGCTGTTGCTACTACTGGTACTGTTGTTCCTGTTGATGCTACTGGTTCTGTTGCTGGTGCTACTGGTACTATGGTCCTTGCTGTTGCTGGTTCTGGTACTGTTGTTACTGCTGCTGCTGTTGCTACTGGTACTGTTGTTACTGCTGCTGCTGTTGCTGGTACTGTTGTGGCTGCTGTCTTTGCTGCTGGTACTGTTGTTGCTGCTGTCTTTGCTGCTGCTGCTGGTACTGTTGTTGCTGCTGTTGCTACTACTGGTTCTGTTGTGGCTGCTGCTGTTGCTGGTACTGTTGTTACTGCTTTTGCTGCTAGTTTCACTGTTGTTGGGTACTGTTGTTGCTGCTGCTTCTGGTACTGTTGTTACTGCTGGTGTTGCTGCTACTGGTACTGTTGTTGTTGCTGCTACTGGTACTGGAACTGTTGTTGCTGCTACTGGTACTGGAACTGTTGTTGCTGTTGCTGATACTGGTACTGTTGTTCCTGCTGTTGTTGCTGCTATTGGTAATGTTGTTGGTGCTGCTACTGGTGCTGTTGTTTTTGCTGTTGCTCCTTCTGGTACTGTTGTTGCTGCTGCTGTTGCTGCTACTGGTACTATCGTTGCTGCTGCTGTTGCTACTACTGGTACTGTTGCTGTTTCTGCTACTGGTACTGTTGCTGTTGCTACTACTGGACTGTTTTTGCTGTTGCTACTGGTACTGTTGTTGCTGCTGCTGTTGCTACTACTGGTACTGTTTTTGCTGTTGTTGCTACTGGTACTGTTATTGCTGCTACCGGTACTTTTGTTGTTGCTGCTGCGGTTGCTACTATTGGTACTGTTTTTGCTGTTGCTGCTATAGGTACTGTTGTTTTTGCTACTACTGGTGCTGTTGTTTTTGCTGTTGCTACTACTAGTGCTGTTGTTTTTCCTCTTGCTACTACTGGTGCTTTTGTTTTTGCTGTTGCTACTACTGGTTCTGTTGTTTTTGCTGTTGCTGCTACTGGTACTGTTTTTGTTACTACTGGTGCTGTTGTTATTATTGTTGTTCTTGTTTGTACTGTTGCTACTACTGGTTCTGTTGCTTTTGCTGTTGTTGCTACTAGTATTGTTGGTTTTGCTACTTCTGGTGCTGTTTTTTTGCTGTTGCTGCTACTGGTAGTGTTGTTTTTGTTGCTGCTATTTTTTCTTGAGTATTGCACTGAATATGTTTGTGTTGACTAATGTGGTGACAGACTAGGTGTTGGTGGGGGAAGTCACGCGTATTTGTGCTCCGCCAAATTCACGTGTATCTGGGATCCCAGAGGGACTAGAGTGCGGAAAATAGGCATGTGAAAACCTAAAGTGCATATAGGTTTTTAAACTCACAGAAGGGAAGTATCAATGATCATTGAAGAGGAAAAAAGAGAGTTTATAGTGCCAAGTGTTAGAGTGCCAGGCCTCAGAATAACGGTTGTTATGGAGGGTGCCATATAGGAAATGATTTGTGACTAGCAGCGAACGTAGATCAGTGAGAGGAAATAAGAAAGATCAGGGATTAGCCTAAACTCAGAGAGCAGAAAAGTTAAGACATGAAAAAGGACTACTATTAAAGCCAAAGGAGAATATAAGATATCATTATTAATAAAAGTGAGGAGAGCGGGTTGTGAGTCGGTGTTCAGCAACCCACAAAATGATAGCATGGTAGAAAATACAGAAATATTTTTCACTCCAGAAGAAGGCCGCGCAGATCAACTAACTGACGTTAGTACAAATCCCACAGTTTTCGAAAAAGAAATGGAAAGCATGTTCACTCACTCAGCACCTGGACCAGATTCTTGGAATGTTCTGTTTATAAAGAAGTGCAAAGTACCACTAGCAGGAGCCCTCAGTATTCTTTAGAGAAAGAGCTTAGATCTAGGTGAAATACCGGAGGTCTTAAAGAGTGCAGAGCACTTACTAGGAATTACAGACCGGTAGCCCTAACTTCTCACATTATAAAAATATTCGAAAGAGTGATGAGACAGCAGATTACAAATTTCATGGACCAGCACAACCAGCATAACCCGAACCAGCATGGTTTTAGAGCAGGACGATCATGTCTGTCACAGCTGATGAACCACTATGACAGAATTGTGGAGGCATTGGAAGATGACCAAAACGCAAATGTGATTTACACAGATTTTGCAAAGGCGTTTGACAAATGCGATCATGGAGTGATAGCGCACAAAATGAAGGCCATGGGCATTACGGGGAAGGTAGGCAGATGGATTTTCGGGTTCCTAACACACACAACACAAAAAGTAGTAGTGAACAGGGCAAGATCCAGCATCAGCGAGGTCAAAAGCTCAGTGCCTCAAGGCACTGTCCTGGCACCTCTGCTGTTTCTCATCTCAGACAAAAACACCCGGCACACTTTGTATCATCATTTGCAAATGACACTAAAAGAAGCATGAAAGTCACTACGGTAGAGGACACTGAAAAAGTACTGGAAGACATAACCAGGGTTTTCCAGTGGGCAGTGGAGAACAACATGACGTTCAATGGTGATAAGTTCCAGCTGCTTAGATATGGAAAGAAAGAAACTCAAAAGGAGCACTATATACAAAACTCAAGAGGGTCACCAAATAGAGCGTAAGGAACACGTAAAAGACCTAGGAATAATTATGTCAGCTGACCTTTCTTTTAAAGACCATAACAAGACAAAGATCACGACAGCCAGGAAGATGACGGGGTGGGTATTGAGAACTTTCAAATCGCTAGTGCTCCCTCACTTAGAATATTGCTCAGTGCTGACGGCCCCGTTCAAGGCAGGAGAAATATCGGAGCTGGAACAAATACAGAGGTCGTTTACGGCTCACATTGAGCCAGTAAAGCACCTAAACTACTGGGAACGCCTATAAGTCTTGAACATGTATTCATTGGAGCGGAGGAGAGTGAGGTACATGATAATATATACCTGGAAGGTACTCAAGGGCTTGGTCCCAAATCTGCGCACTGCCATAACATACTGGAGTGAGATATATAGGAGGAAGTGTAAAATAAACCCAGTGAGGAGCAGGGGTGCTGTGGGGACAATAAGGGAACACTGTATCAACATCCGGGGCCCCAGACTATTCAACATCTTACCAGAAGAGACCAGAAACACGGCTGGAACCAGTGTAGAAGCCTTCAAGAGGAAACTGGACAAGTATCTTCACCAGGGGAGATGGATCTTCAACTTCCTAACAAATCGAACACAAAGAGTAGTGGTCAACAGAGTTAAATCGGAGGCTGCTATAGTGAAGAGCTCTGTTCCACAAGGCACAGTACTCGCCCCCATCTTATTCCTCATCCTCATATCAGACATAGACAGAGATATGCACCACAGCACCGTATCATCCTTTGCGGATGATACTAGGATCTGCATGAGGCTGTCATCTGCTCAGGACGTGGTTAACCTCCAAGAAGATATAAACAAAGTTTTCCAGTGGGCAACGGAAAACAATATGATGTTCAATGAGGACAAATTCCAACTACTCCGTTATGGAAAACTGGAGGAGATAACTAGAACAGAGTATACTACTGACTCCGGCCATACAATAGAGCGGAAAACTAATGTAAGGGACCTGGGAGTAGTAATGTCTGAGGATCTCACTTTCAAGGATCACAACAGTGCCACGATCACAAGTGCAAAGAAAATGATAGGATGGATAATGAGAACGTTCAAAACGAGAGATGCCAAGCCAATGATGATCCTTTTCAAATCACTTGTTCTCTCTAGGCTGGAATACTGCTGTACACTAACATCTCCATTCAAAGCAGGTTAAATTGCAGATCTTGAGAGCGTACAGAGATTCTTTACTGCACGTATAAGTTCTGTCAAGCGCCTTAACTACTGGGAACGCTTGGAAGCAGTTGACTTGTACTCGTTGGAACGCAGGAGGGAGAGATATATCATAATCTACACTTGGAAAATCCTGGAATGAATGGTCCCACATCTGCACACAGTAATCACTCCCTACGAAAGTAAAAGACTGGGCAGGCGATGCAAAATACCCCCAATTAAAAGTAGGGGCGCCATTGGTACACTAAGAGAAAACACCATAAGTGTCCGGGGCCGAAGACTGTTCAACAGCCTCCCATCAAGCATTAGGGGAATTACCAATAAACCCCTGGCTGCGTTCAAGAGAGAGCTGGACAGATACCTTAAGTCAGTGCTGGATCAGCCGGGCTGTGGCTCGTACGTTGGACTGCGTGCGGCCAGCAGTAACAGCCTGGTTGATCAGGCCCTGATCCACCTGGAGGCCTGGTCATGGACCGGGCCGCGGGGGCGTTGATCCCCGGAATAACCTTCAAGTAACCAGGTGCCAGATCACCCAGGCTGTGATGGATATGTGGGGCAGCAGGCCTCCAGCAGCAACAGCCTGGTTGACCAGGCAAGCACCAGATGAGCCTGCCCCATGGCCGGGCGCAGAGTAGATAAACTCTCGAAACTCTTTAAAGGTATCAAAGGCTTCAAAAGTAGAGCAGAAGTAGTAGTAGTAGTTACCTGGTTACCTGGAGGTTATTCCGGGGATCAACGCCCCCGCGGCCCGGTCCATGACCAGGCCTCCCGATGGATCAGGGCCTGATCAACTAGGCTGTTACTGCTGGCCGCACGCAGTCCAACGTACGAGCCACAGCCCGGCTGATCCGACACTGACTTTAGGTATCTGTCCAGCTCTCTCTTGAAGGCAACCAGGGGCTTATTGGCAATTCCCCTAATGCTTGATGGGAGGCTGTTGAACAGTTTTGGGCCCCGGACACTTATGTAGTAGTTGAGTAGAAGTATTAGTAGTAGTAATAGTAATAGTTGAAGTATTAGTAATAGTGGTAGTAGTAGTAGTAGTAGTAGTAGTAATAGTTGAAATGTTAGTAATTGTGGTAGTAGTAATAATCGTAGCAATAATAATTGAAGTATTAGTAATAGTGGTGGTAGTAGTAGTAGTAGTAGCCGTAATAATAGAAGTATTAGTCGTGATAGTAGAGGCGGAAAGTGACCAGCAAGTTGAGTGTCATGTCAATACTGGAAATTATCTTACGTAATGGGTGGGAAGCCGAGGAGGAGGAGGAGCAGCAGCAGGAAGAGGAAGATGGGTGGTGGTTGTGGTGGTGGTGAAGCCAGTTGTGTGTTGTGGGCGGTGTGTGATGGTGACCAGTTTGTGTGCCGGGCTCCCCTTCCCTATACCACTGTAGACAAACCTACTAGTGTTCTTATAGTGGTTAACACCGTATATCAACATTCTAATATATACATTTCTACGCAGTAGTAACTCGGTGCTGTTACAACCGTGCACGGTGACGTGCTACAACCGTGCGCGGTGACGTGCTACAGCCTTGCACGGTGACGTTACAACCGTGCACGGTGACGTGTTACAACCGTGCACGGTGACGTGTTACAACCGTGCACGGTGACGTGCTACAACATCGGCTTTGGCTACCGAGGTTACAGTGTTAATACCGTGGTCTTTGTACGTTTAAGTGATGCTGATGTAGGTACTTACCACCAGGATTCAACTTAAGGAGCCACCACGTTCGTGGCCTGGTCCTAGACCACGCCTTTTGGATGATGGCCTGATAGACCAGGCTGTTGGTGACAGCCGCTCTGTGTTCAACGTATGCATCACCAGCCAGTCAGAGATATCATTTCACTGTTGTAAAGACAGTCAGGCTGGAGGCTGATGAAGGCACCTTAAACAGTGAAAATCCGACATAGTTATGTCTCGCACATTGACTCCCCGTTTTCTGTTCTCAACCTAGAACTTGCTACCGCATTTATCTTATATCTATATTTTGTGCCGTTATGACATAGCTGGTTATTTTATATGGATATTGGAGAAATATTTGCTGCAAATCGTATGTAAAAAAATCAGAGAGATGCTTGTGGGAGTTAAGACAGCGGGTTGATACCACGAGTGACTGGCTCGACACTCAGTATAAGAGGCGACGATGTTATGAAATCGAACTTCTGCCATCCCATCCTTCACCCGTGGTAGAGAGCTCTCTGGTGGGACGGTAAACACCAATGTTGGGGGAGGGGGACCCCTGCATATGGGGCAGGGACCCAGGACGGAGGATGGGAACCCAGTATATGTGGCGGGGACCCAGTAAATGGGGCGGGGACCCCGGACGGAGGGTGGGGACCCAAAATATGGGGCGGGGGGGGGGGACCCTGGATGGTGGGCGAATACTGTTTACTTTAAGCAGCAGCATCGACAGAGAGAGATCCAGACATTGCTTACAAGAGTGCCTCGAGGTGTGTCTTGATGCTAGCCCTGTACATGCTGCCAGAGTATGTACTGTGCACACTGCCAGAGTACTCATTACCAGTGTACACACTGCCATAAGCTGCAAGCAGTCATGAACACTCAACCCCTAACCAGCTGTATTCAACTTGCAAAAAGCTGAACACGGAAGCAGACATAGTCTGCATTAAATACGTTATCAGTAAGAAAACCCAAAAGAATACCATATATAGAGAGAACGCAGTAAAAGGTATAGGAGGAAGGAGGGTTACTGAATGGCTTAAAATCTGATCTCAAATATATCACAACGAGATTGAAGAAAAACTTACCAGAGAGCAGACAGCTGTCCAGGATATTGCAAGAAGCCCCAAATATTTCTGTACGAGGGTGTGTGTGTGTGTGTATATATATATATATATATATATATATATATATATATATATATATATATATATATGTGTGTGTGTGTGTGTGTGTGTGTGTGTGTGTGTGTGTGTGTGTGTGTGTGTGTGTGTGTGTGTGTGTGTGTAATTTTACTGTTGCTTACACTCTGTATGTTGGTGTATATATAAGTGTACTGTTGTATTCTGTATAATTGTGTATATATAACTACTGTTGTTCTCTGTATGACGGTGTATATACGACTGTACTGTTGTGCTTTGTATGATGGTGTATATACGACTGTACTCTGTACTGTTGTACTCTGTATGATCGTGTATATATTGTTGTTGTACTCTGTATGATGGTGTATATACGACTGTACTGTTGTGCTTTGTATGATGGTGTATATACGACTGTACTATTCTACTCTGTATTATCGTGTATATATTGCTGTTGTACTCTGTATGATCGTGTATATATTGCTGTTGTACTCTGTATGATGGTGTATAGATTGCTGTTGTACTCTGTATGGTGGTGTATATACGACTGTACTGTTGTACTCTGTATGATGGTGTATATACGACTGTACTATTGTACTCTGTATGACGGTGTATATACGATTACTGTTGTACTCTGTATGGTGGTGTATATACGACTGTACTGTTGTACTCTGTATGATGGTGTATATATGACTTTGCTGTTGTACTCTGTATGATGGTGTATATACGACTGTACTGTTGTACTCTGTATGGTGGTGTATATACGACTGTACTGTTGTACTCTGTATGGTGGTGTATATACGACTGTACTGTTGTACTCTGTATGGTGGTGTATATACGACTGTACTGTTGTACTCTGTATAATGGTGTATATACGACTGTACTGTTGTACTCTGTATGATGGTGTATATACGACTGTACTGTTGTACTCTTTATGATGGTGTATATACGACTGTACTGTTGTACTCTGTATGACGGTGTATATACGACTGTACTGTTGTACTCTGTATGATGGTGTATATACGACTGTACTGTTGTACTCTGTATAATGGTGTATATACGACTGTACTGTTGTATTCTGTATGATGGTGTATATACGACTGTACTGTTGTACTCTGTATAATGGTGTATATACGACTGTACTGTTGTACTCTATGATGGTGTATATGTCGTGCTGAATGGGTAAAACTTGGTGTATATGTTGTTGCTATTTTGGCTTAAATAGCAACGCTCCTCTTGCCTAATAAGGCAAACGAAGATTTGTGTATGCAAAAATTTCGCAAAAATCATTCAGAACCTAAGAAAGAAATATATATTTCATTACCTGGTTACCTGGAGGTTACCTGGAGGTTATTCCGGGGATCAACGCCCCCGCGGCCCGGTCCACGACCAGGCCTCCCGATGGATCAGGGCCTGATCAACTAGGCTGTTACTGCTGGCCGCACGCAGTCCAACGTACGAGCCACAGCCCGGCTGATCCGGCACTGACTTAGGTATCTGTCCAGCTCTCTCTTGAAGGCAGCCAGGGGTTTACTGGCAATTCCCCTAATGCTTGATGGGAGGCTGTTGAACAGTTTTGGGCCCCGGACACTTACGGTGTTTTCTCTTAGTGTACCAATGGCGCCCCTACTTTTTATTGGGGGCATTTTGCATCGCCTGCCCAGTCTTTTACTTTCGTAGGGAGTGATTTCTGTGTGCAGATTTGGGACCATTCCTTCCAAGATTTTCCAAGTGTAGATTATGATATATCTCTCCCTCCTGCGCTCCAACGAGTACAAGTCAAGTGCTTCCAAGCGTTCCCAGTAGTTAAGGTGCTTGACAGAACTTATACGTGCAGTAAAAGATCTCTGTACACTCTCTAGATCTGCGATTTCACCTGCTTTGTATGGAGATGTTAATGTACAGCAGTATTCCAGCCTAGAGAGAACAAGTGATTTGAAAAGGATCATCATGGGTTTGGCATCTCTCGTTTTGAAAGTTCTCATTATCCATCCTATCATTTTCTTTGCACTTGCGATCGTGGCACTGTTGTTTGTGAATGAGGATTGTTTGTGTTTGTGTTTTTGTGTTCGTTATTAAATTATTGTAAACTTAATTAAATATATATTTAGTTGGATTAGGCTAAATTAAATTGCGCTTGGTATAATAAGGTTAGGTAAGTTTTGTAAGTTTTTTTTGGTATAATATTATTAATTATACATTAACATAAATGAAAAAAAAAATATTTAAACGTATAAGAGATAATTTTAGAAAGGACTTAATTTTAAATGAGTTCTTGTTAATTGACCAGTTTTACTTATTCGTCACGACATATACATGACTACTGTTTACACATACACTGTATGCTTTGGTAAACATTCAAGGTACCCTCATTCACTGATATATATTTTGGTTTAGATCATTATAATTTCAGTCATTATCAATATCTGTGGTTCAAACAGTGGTTGCAGTGTACACATGAACAATGTACTTGTACGCCTGAAGCAAATAATGATTTAAGAAGGGATAATAAAACTCAGGTACGAAAATAATTTCCTTGCTTTGATCCACGTTCGGTTTGACTTGATGATTTTTGTGTGTAGTGAGTTTTACCCATTTTACAGTCTACCTTCCTACTTACCTGTACGGTAGACTGTGGTTTCTACTTGCTGATGAATCCATAATGGAATACCTGACGGCACTAGCAGCTTGACCGATCAGGCCAGCAACCAGGAGACCTGGACTGGGCGGCGGGGACGGTGACCCCCAGAAGGGACTCTAGGTAATCTGTGAGCTCGACACACCTGATCACCTCGCGTAGGAGACTCATCCTGTGTCTTGGAATACAAGAAAAGATAGTTGCATTGTCTTCCCACAGTGTAACTAGTGTAGAGTGCGGGGTAGCCGCACACCGTGTGCAGCAAAATATTTTTTAAGGCAACGTTTCTCTCGTCCCACTTAAGAGTGGATGGGAGTGTACCCCAGCAAGAGGATGGGAGTGTACCCCAGCAAGAGGATGGGAGTGTACCCCAGCAAGAGAATGGGAGTGTACCCCAGCAAGAGGATGAGAGTGTACTCCAGCAAGAGGATGAGAGTGTACCCCAGCAAGAGGATGGGAGTGTACCCCAGCAAGAGAATGGGAGTGTACCCCAGCAAGAGGATGAGAGTGTACTCCAGCAAGAGGATGAGAGTGTACCCCAGCAAGAGGATGGGAGTGTACCCCAGCAAGAGAATGGGAGTGTACCCCAGCAAGAGGAAGGAAGTGTACCCCAGCAAGAGGATGGGAGTGTACCCCAGCAAGAGGATGGAAGTGTACTCCAGCAAGAGGATGGGAGTGTACCCCAGCAAGTCTACCTACCTGGAGGGTATTCCGGAGATCAACGCCCCCGCTGCCCGGTCCATGACCAGGCCTCCTGGTGGATCAGGGCCTGATCAACGAAGCTGTTACTGCTGGCCGCACGTAGTCAAATGTACGATGGACCCCAGCAAGTGGATAGGAGTGTTCGCCAGCAAATGGCTGGGGTGTTCAGCAAGTGGATGGTTGTCTTCCCCAGCAAGTGGTTTACATGACACACTGGATAAGGGTGTGTCCTTCCCCAGCAAGTGGTTTACATGACACACTGGATAAGGGTGTGTCCTTCCCCAGCAAGTGGTTTACATGACACACTGGATAAGGGTGTGTCCTTCCCCAGCAAGTGGTTTACATGACACACTGGATAAGGGTGTGTCCACCCCACCCAGCCAGTAGTTTACATGACACACATCACGTTGAATAGGGCTGTTCCGGTTGTGTTGATATACTAAACAGTTGCCTTTCACACGATATCCGGGAAGAGGAAGTAGTGTGTGTGTGTGTGTGTGTGTGTGTGTGTGTGTGTTCGCTTGTGTGTTTGCGTCCGCCACTGCTTCTTCCTAGCGATTCAACTTTTCACTCACTCTAAAATTAATTAAGTAAATACTTATATTCCTGTGGCTTGTCTGTGTTTGCAACTTCTACCTGTGTTCCTGTGATACTGATCCTCTTAATTCAAACAGTTGTAGGTTCCTTTCGTTCAGACTTTCCCCATAATGTTGTGTTGTTAAAGATGTGTAATGTATACAGGGTGACCCATAAGTTTGTTCATATGTTTAAAATTCAATAATTTATTTTTTTATTTTTTTTTTTATTTTTTTTTTCAGTTTGAACTACAGAGGCTCGAGCGTGAACGTTACACGCTCCAACAACGCATTAATTTTTCTGTCTGAAAATCCAAGTGAATGTTTCTGAAACACAACGAAAATATCGTTAATTTTTTAATGTTGGACATTCTTCCTTCCTGGTTGGTCACCATAAAGTGGCTGGTGGACAAATTTGAAGAGTCAGGGACAGTCAAAGATTCAGAAGAACCGGTACACCAAGAATTTCGACTCAAAATATTATTGGACCTTATTTTTTTTTGAGGAGGAAGACCATCAGGTTGCGGCGAATAGTGCACTATATATGGAAATAATCGAAAAAAAATTCTTTCCGGAATTAGGGGGACAATTTGAGCTGTCCTGGTTTCAACAGGATGGTGGCACTTGCCATACACCAAGATGGTGGCACTTGCCATACACCAAGATGGTGGCACTTGCCATACACCAAGATGGTGGCACTTGCCATACACCAAGATGGTGGCACTTGCCATACATCAAGATGGTGGCACTTGCCATACACCAAGATGGTGGCACTTGCCATACACCAAGATGGTGGCACTTGCCATACACCAAGATGGTGGCACTTGCCATACACCAAGATGGTGGCACTTGCCATACACCAAGATGGTGGCACTTGCCATACACCAAGATGGTGGCACTTGCCATACACCAAGATGGTGGCACTTGCCATACATCAAGATGGTGGCACTTGCCATACACCAAGATGGTGGCACTTGCCATACACCAAGATGGTGGCACTTGCCATACACCAAGATGGTGGCACTTGCCATACACCAAGATGGTGGCACTTGCCATACACCAAGATGGTGGCACTTGCCATACATCAAGATGGTGCCACTTGCCGTATTTCAAGAGCCACAATGAATCTCCTCAGACATCATTTCCCAAATCGCTTGATTTCAAAAAATGGTGACATCAGATGAGCCTCCAAATCACCCGACCTGTCGACTCCAGACTTCTTTCTCTGGGGTTACCTCAAAGAAAAAGTTTACATCGATAAACCACAGACGTTACAACTCCTCAAAGGAAATATTCGAGTGGAAATTTCAAGAATAAGCAACCATACTGTACTTCAAGTGATGCAGAGTGACCCCAAAATAGCTGAAATTTGTGAGCGGACCATTTAAGAAACATTTTTAAAAAATTAGTGTGTAAATCTTGGAAGCATTAAAATTTAACTGTAATCAATTTTTTTTTATTTTTTTTTTCTATATATTTTAGCAAAAAAAACATATGAGTAAACTTATGGACCACCCTGTATTAGAAGCAACAGTGGTTTGCCAGGTGGTCCGTGATGGCTTATATCTAGCCAGTGGTAGTGTCCTTGTGATTGTCTAGTGTATAGAGTAAGCTCACATCTGGCACTTCTCTCTCAGCCGTACTCGGCTTTCTCCAATCCTCACTATAACTTACTTCTTGTTCCTTTGCTTCCATTTTCATTGTGGGTCTTCCTTGCTTCAGTTCAGTTTCCTGAGTCAGTTTCTTCTTCGTAGGTCGTTTTTGTTATTGTTTCCTTGGTCGTCTTCGAGGGAGATGGGAGGAAAGGACGGGGAGACAAAATGAACTGCGCTCAGTCATTATCACTGTAATATTTGATCAGGTATGACCAAGGCGGAACCTTTGAGGGGTTGCTTGAGTTCTGTTTGTTCCTCTTATGTTTTATGTTATAATTCTTTCATAACTGGTGAACGCATCATCCAGAATCTTGATGGAAGCGCTGAGGAGAAACGTCTCACTAGTCAAATGTCACTTTTGAGAAGATCGCGTATAGAAGTTTTGTTGCAACATGTTTGTAACCAGTCATACAACTTTGATTCAAACTCGTTTTATTTTAAAGACCGAAGATCATTATGGTATAGAAAATGCCATTTTCGTTCATTGCACACTTTCGCTCACTACACTTTTCGCTCAGCGCTTCATCTGGCGTGTTCACGTGTCGTGTGGTCTCACATCTTGAAGCCATCATTCCCAGCATCGTGGAATAACATTTAAAACACTCAGTGTTGTAACTTCAATCATTCAGTAAAGTTGTCTCCTAATTCCACGACGGTGGAAAGTGAACTGCAAGTTTGTGGCAGCAGATTTGATCAGTTTGTGTGTAAAATAAAGTGAAAGTTCTTTACTTACATTAAATCACGTTAAATAATTTTCAGTTTATTATTTTTGAATGTCCTCAGTATTTACTGACTGATGCATCTGAGTCCAGGACAGTAGTACCTCTTAACTTTAATTTGCTTACTGACACATTTCTTCATCATGTGGTGAAATAGTAAGCAACTTGGAATTCTTGGAATTCGTGCCGTAACTGGAGAATGAGTCGTCAGAGCGGCTCCAAACTTTCATCATCGGTGTGGTTTCTCAAACAACAATGTTGACGCTGCTCTTGGCTGCCATCAGTCCTAATTTACCTCTTTTATTAAATAAATGGTGGTATTTCTTACTTCAGTAACTAGACAATGATTCTTATAATTGACTTCAAAATATTATTGACGATATATTATATAAGATGGATGGTATCATATACCAGGGATGGTATATACCAGGGATGGTATCATATACCAGGGATGGTATCATATACCAGGGATGGTATCATATACCAGGAATGGTATATACCAGGGATGGTATCATGTACCAGGGATGGTATCATATACCAGGGATGGTATCATATACCAGGGATGGTATCATATACCAGGGATGGTATCATGTACCAGGGATGGTATCATATACCAGGGATGGTATCATATACCAGGGATGGTATCATGTACCAGAGATGTTATCATATACCAGGGATGGTATCATACCAGGGATGGTATCATATACCAGGGATGGTATCATATTCCAGGGATGGTATATACCAGGGATGGTATCATATACCAGGGATGGTATCATATTCCAGGGATGGTATCATACACCAGGGATGGTATCATACACCAGGGATGGTATCGTATACCAGGGATGGTATCATATTCCAGGGATGGTATATACCAGGGATGGTATCATATACCAGGGATGGTATCATATACCAGGGATAGTATCATATACCAGGGATGGTATCATATACCAGAGATGGTATATACCAGGGATGGTATATTCCAGGGATGGTATCATATACTAGGGATGGTATCATATACCAGGGATGGTATATTCCTGGGATGGTATATACCAGGGATGGTGTCATATACCAGGGATGGTATCATATTCCAGAGATGGTATCATATACCAGGGATGGAAAACTGGAGGAGATAATAACTAGAACAGAGTATACTACGGACTCCGGCCATACAATAGAGCGGAAAACTAATGTAAGGGACCTGGGAGTAGTAATGTCTGAGGATCTCACTTTCAAGGATCACAACAGTGCCACGATCGCACGTGCAAAGAAAATGATAGGATGGATAATGCGAACTTTCAAAACGAGAGATGCCAAGCCCATGATGATCCTTTTCAAATCACTTGTTCTCTCTAGGCTGGAATACTGTTGTACATTAACATCTCCATTCAAAGCATGTGAAATCGCAGATCTAGAGAGTGTACAGAGATCCTTTACTGCACGTATAAGTTCTGTCAAGCACCTTAACTACTGGGAACGCTTGGAAGCACTTGACTTGTACTCGTTGGAGCGCAGGAGGGAGAGATATATCATAATCTACACTTGGAAAATCTTGGAAGGAATGGTCCCAAATCTGCACACAGAAATCACTCCCTACGAAAGTAAAAGACTGGGCAGGCGATGCAAAATGCCCCCAATAAAAAGTAGGGGCGCCATTGGTACGCTAAGGGAAAACACCATAAGTGTCCGGGGCCCAAAACTGTTTAACAGCCTCCCATCAAGCATTAGGGGAATTGCCAATAAACCCCTGGCTGCCTTCAAGAGAGAGCTGGACAGATACCTAAGTCAGTGCCGGATCAGCCGGGCTGTGGCTCGTACGTTGGACTGCGTGCGGCCAGCAGTAACAGCCTAGTTGATCAAGCCCTGATCCATCGGGAGGCCTGGTCATGGACCGGGCCGCGGGGGCGTTAATCCCCGGAATAACCTCCAGGTAACCTCCAGGTACCAGGGATGGTATCATATACCAGGGATGGTATATACCAGGGATGGTATCATATACCAGGGATGGTATATACCAGGGATGGTATCATATTCCAGGGATGGTATATACCTGGGATGGTATCATATACCAGGGATGGTATCATATACCAGGGATGGTATATATCATGGATGGTATCATATACCAGGGATGGTATCATATACCAGGGATGGTATATACCAGGGATGGTATATACCAGGGATGGTATCATATACCATGGATGGTATATACCAGGGATGGTATATACCAGGGATGGTATCATATACCAGGGATGGTATCATATATCAGGGATGGTATCATATACCAGGGATGGTATATACCAGGGATGGTATCATATACCAGGTATGGTATCATATATCAGGGATGGTATATACCAGGGATGGTATCATATACCAGGGATGGTATCATATACCAGGGATGGTATCATATACCAGGGATGGTATCATATACCAGGGATGGTATATACCAGGAATGGTATCATATACCAGGGATGGTATCATATACCAGGGATGGTATCATATACCAGGGATGGTATCATATACCAGGGATGGTATCATATACCAGGGATGGTATCATATACCAGGGATGGTAACCCACAAGTTTTGGAGCTGCAAATTTGAAGTTTTACAGAAATTTAAAAAAAACTTTTGAATCCTTCGAGTTGGAATAATTACTGGAGAATGTCTTATCTGATCGGCTTCACACTTCTATTGATGGACTTTATTAAAACATAGGATGTGGCTCACTTTAAGCTGTGTCAATTTCAATTTTGCCAATATTGTTGAGTAAATTCTTTTTCGTGTAATACCTAGAGAACTGCTCTTCTGATCGGCTTCAAACCATAAATTCTAGTATATATTAATTGTAATTTTTTTGTTAATTTGGGGTTGCGTAGCTGCCAATTTGCTAACTTTTGTCAGTTTTATCACATTGAACACTTTTTTTTTTATCAAATACAGAGAATTTTAAAAAGGATGTAAATGAGAAAAAAATTTGGAAAATAAAAAAATTCCCTTTAAGTATTAGAGACGAGTCTGTGTTGGCAACATTCTCACCCACACTGTTAAGTTTAAGAGACGAGGCTGTGTTGGCAACATTCTCACCCACACTGTTAAGTTTAAGAGACGAGGCTGTGTTGGCAACATTCTCACCCACACTGTTAAGTTTAAGAGACGAGGCTGTGTTGGCAACATTCTCACCCACACTGTTAAGTTTAAGAGACGAGGCTGTGTTGGCAACATTCTCACCCACACTGTTAAGTTTAAGAGACGAGGCTGTGTTGGCAACATTCTCACCCACACTGTTAAGTTTAAGAGACGAGGCTGTGTTGGCAACATTCTCACCCACACTGTTAAGTTTAAGAGACGAGTCTGTGTTGGCAACATTCTCACCCACACTGTTAAGTTTAAGAGACGAGGCTGTGTTGGCAACATTCTCACCCACACTGTTAAGTTTAAGAGACGAGGCTGTGTTGGCAACATTCTCACCCACACTGTTAAGTTTAAGAGACGAGGCTGTGTTGGCAACATTCTCACCCACACTGTTAAGTTTAAGAGACGGGGCTGTGTTGGCAACATTCTCACCCACACTGTTAAGTTTAAGAGACGAGGCTGTGTTGGCAACATTCTCACCCACACTGTTAAGTTTAAGAGACGAGGCTGTGTTGGGAACATTCTCACCCACACTGTTAAGTTTAAGAGACGGGGCTGTGTTGGCAACATTCTCACCCACACTGTTAAGTTTAAGAGACGAGGCTGTGTTGGCAACATTCTCACCCACACTGTTAAGTTTAAGAGACGAGGCTGTGTTGGCAACATTCTCACCCACACTGTTAAGTTTAAGAGACGAGGCTGTGTTGGCAACATTCTCACCCACACTGTTAAGTTTAAGAGACGAGGCTGTGTTGGCAACATTCTCACCCACACTGTTAAGTTTAAGAGACGAGGCTGTGTTGGCAACATTCTCACCCACACTGTTAAGTTTAAGAGACGAGGCTGTGTTGGCAACATTCTCACCCACACTGTTAAGTTTAAGAGACGGGGCTGTGTTGGCAACATTCTCACCCACACTGTTAAGTTTAAGAGACGAGGCTGTGTTGGCAACATTCTCACCCACACTGTTAAGTTTAAGAGACGAGGCTGTGTTGGCAACATTCTCACCCACACTGTTAAGTTTAAGAGACGAGGCTGTGTTGGCAACATTCTCACCCACACTGTTAAGTTTAAGAGACGAGGCTGTGTTGGCAACATTCTCACCCACACTGTTAAGTTTAAGAGACGAGGCTGTGTTGGCAACATTCTCACCCACACTGTTAAGTTTAAGAGACGAGGCTGTGTTGGCAACATTCTCACCCACACTGTTAAGTTTAAGAGACGAGGCTGTGTTGGCAACATTCTCACCCACACTGTTAAGTTTAAGAGACGAGGCTGTGTTGGCAACATTCTCACCCACACTGTTAAGTTTAAGAGACGAGTCTGTGTTGGCAACATTCTCACCCACACTGTTAAGTTTAAGAGACGAGTCTGTGTTGGCAACATTCTCACCCACACTGTTAAGTTTAAGAGACGAGGTTGTGTTGGCAACATTCTCACCCACACTGTTAAGTTTAAGAGACGAGGTTGTGTTGGCAACATTCTCACCCACACTGTTAAGTTTGAGAGACGAGTCTGTGTTGGCAACATTCTCACCCACACTGTTAAGTTTGAGAGACGAGGCTGTGTTGGCAACATTCTCACCCACACTGTTAAGTTTGAGAGACGAGGTTGTGTTGGCAACATTCTCACCCACACTGTTAAGTTTGAGAGACGAGGCTGTGTTGGCAACATTCTGATCCAAGGAACTGGACTTATCTTCGCCTTGCTTAGATCAAGTCTGAATGCTTCCCATTCCACATGCGCTACATGACCCCTACAGGTTTAACGCTTCCCTCTGAATAAAGAACAATTGTGAAGGTATGAATGGTTGCAATGTTTGAGGGTTTAGGCTGTGTAGGGACAAATTTTGTTGTATTCTGGGCAGTACGTGGATAATGCATCTTCTGGTCGGCTTGAAACTCTTAGTGTTGATGTCTGTTAAAAGTAAACAATCTCTTAATGTTATGTTGTATAAGTTGTGTCACTTTTATTAATTAAATTAGTTTGCCAGATAATTGTTGAATATCACAATATTTAACTTAGTTATCGTTAATCAACTTAATGTTTTATGTGTCATTAACATCTCTGCCTTTAAGACCGATCATAACAAAATGTATAATTTCCATAATAACTTGAAACTGCAACTTCTGAGCTCCTTAAAGATTAATGTGTTTTTATATTTTTTGTATCGGTCTTTTTTGGTGTCTTTGAAAGATTTAAATTAGATTTGTGCCGTACTTTGACCTAATTTACTATTTTTATTAAAACAATTTGCATATTAGTTCTCTAACATTTAACTACATTATCTCCTTATGCCGCACTCTGCACTATTCAAGTGGCATGCACTGAAGCACAGTGGACTGGGGATATGAAATACGGGGATACTTTTCTCGGATTGTGCAGTGACCCAAATATTTCTAGTGTGGACTGGAAGTGATGTTATGTATGAGTGAGGATGTCTGGGTGTAAGACCTAACATAGGTCAGTGCGCTCATTATAGAATTCTTTTTCTCTTGTTAGTATGATGAAAAGCAGGTAGTACGTTGGCAGATATTAACCATTTAGAAAGATATTGTCTTCTCATATAAGTGTCAGACTGAAATATTTTATAAGTTTGCTCTCTTGAAAGATTTTTTTTTTCCTCTATGGCGTAAGTTGGCATATTTATATTACATCATTCTCCTTTTGTTTTATATACACATACCTTGACTTTACTGTGTTTCTTAATTGTTATGCATAATTGTTATGGTATTTCCTTTCAATTTTAGGAGCCCTGAAGTAAGAGCGGAGCGCTGGGGCGATGGTCCTCAGAAGCATTATAATATATAACAGATAGATCACTGCTAACTTTGTTGTCATAGCCATGAAAGTCATATTGACCAGTCCGTATAATAAATTATCTGCCGTACGTTATATTTACGTCACGAACGCTTTGTGTATGTCACTCATTCTACATTCATAATTACTCTTACATATTATGTTTGTGGTTGGTCGAGTGTTAGTAACATGTTAAAGGAGAAAGAGAGCAACCAACTCCCACGTTGTTCAGTTCACTGCAACAATCACTGTGCTCTCAACCCCCACCTTCCACTGTTCGCTGCAACGATCAACTATGCTCTCAACCCTCACTTTCCTCCGTGCATTGCAACAATCAACTAGGCTCTCGACCCTCGCTTTCCTCTGTGCATTGCAACAATCAACTAGGCTCTCGACCCTCACTTTCCTCTGTGCATTGCAACAATCAACTAGGCTCTCGACCCTCACTTTCCTCTGTGCATTGCAACAATCAACTAGGCTCTCAACCCTCACTTTCCTCCGTGCATTGCAACAATCAACTAGGCTCTCGACCCTCACTTTCCTCCGTGCATTGCAACAATCAACTAGGCTCTCGACCCTCACTTTCCTCTGTGCATTGCAACAATCAACTAGGCTCTCGACCCTCACTTTCCTCTGTGCATTGCAACAATCAACTAGGCTCTCAACCCTCACTTTCCTCCGTGCATTGCAACAATCAACTAGGCTCTCGACCCTCACTTTCCTCCGTGCATTGCAACAATCAACTAGGCTCTCGACCCTCACTTTCCTCCGTGCATTGCAACAATCAACTAGGCTCTCGACCCTCACTTTCCTCTGTGCATTGCAACAATCAACTAGGCTCTCGACCCTCACTTTCCTCCGTGCATTGCAACAATCAACTAGGCTCTCAACCCTCACTTTCCTCCGTGCATTGCAACGATCAACTAGGCTCTCGACCCTCACTTTCCTCCGTGCATTGCAACAATCAACTAGGCTCTCAACCCTCACTTTCCTCCGTGCATTGCAACGATCAACTAGGCTCTCAACCCTCACTTTCCTCCGTGCATTGCAACAATCAACTAGGCTCTCGACCCTCACTTTCCTCTGTGCATTGCAACAATCAACTAGGCTCTCGACCCTCACTTTCCTCCGTGCATTGCAACAATCAACTAGGCTCTCAACCCTCACTTTCCTCCGTGCATTGCAACAATCAACTAGGCTCTCGACCCTCACTTTCCTCCGTGCATTGCAACAATCAACTAGGCTCTCGACCCTCACTTTCCTCCGTGCATTGCAACAATCAACTAGGCTCTCGACCCTCACTTTCCTCTGTGCATTGCAACAATCAACTAGGCTCTCGACCCTCACTTTCCTCTGTGCATTGCAACAATCAACTAGGCTCTCAACCCTCACTTTCCTCCGTGCATTGCAACAATCAACTAGGCTCTCGACCCTCACTTTCCTCCGTGCATTGCAACAATCAGCTAGGCTCTCGACCCTCACTTTCCTCTGTGCATTGCAACAATCAACTAGGCTCTCGACCCTCACTTTCCTCTGTGCATTGCAACAATCAACTAGGCTCTCAACCCTCACTTTCCTCCGTGCATTGCAACAATCAACTAGGCTCTCGACCCTCACTTTCCTCCGTGCATTGCAACAATCAACTAGGCTCTCGACCCTCACTTTCCTCTGTGCATTGCAACAATCAACTAGGCTCTCGACCCTCACTTTCCTCTGTGCATTGCAACAATCAACTAGGCTCTCAACCCTCACTTTCCTCCGTGCATTGCAACAATCAACTAGGCTCTCGACCCTCACTTTCCTCCGTGCATTGCAACAATCAACTAGGCTCTCGACCCTCACTTTCCTCTGTGCATTGCAACAATCAACTAGGCTCTCGACCCTCACTTTCCTCCGTGCATTGCAACAATCAACTAGGCTCTCGACCCTCACTTTCCTCTGTGCATTGCAACAATCAACTAGGCTCTCGACCCTCACTTTCCTCCACCACACCTCTCTACCACCACCCTCTCTACCACTACCCTCTCTACCACCACACCTCTACCACCACGCCTCTCTACCACCACCCTCTCTACCACCACACCTCTCTACCACCACACCTCTACCACCACACCTCTCTACCACCACACCTCTCTACCACCACCCTCTCTACCACCACACCTCTACCACCACCCTCTACCACCACCGTCTCTGCCACCACCGTCTCTGCCACCACCCTCTATACCACCACACCTCTCTACCACCACCCTCTCTACCACCACCCTCTCTACCACCACCCTCTCTACCACTACACCTCTCTACCACTACACCTCTCTACCACCACACCTTTCTACCACTACCCTCTATACCACCACACTCTACCACTACCCTCTCTACCACCACCCTCTACCACCACACCTCTCTACCACCACACCTTTCTACCACTACCCTCTCTACCACCACCCTATCTACCACCACACCTCTCTACCACCACACCTCTCTACCACCACCCTCTCTACCACCACACCTGTCTACCACCACACCTCTCTACCACCACCCTCTATACAACCACACCTCTCTAAAACCACACCTTTCTACCACCACCCTCTCTAACACCACCCTCTCTACCACCACACCTCTCTACCACCACACCTTTCTACCACTACCCTCATTACCACCACCCTCTCTACCACCACCCTCTCTACCACCACACCTCTCTACCACCACACCTCTCTACCACCACCCTCTCTACCACTACACCTCTCTACCACCACACCTACCACCACACCTCTCTACCACCACACCTCTCTACCACCACACCTTTCTACCACTACCCTCTATACCACCACACTCTACCACTACCCTCTCTACCACCACCCTCTACCACCACACCTCTCTACCACCACACCTTTCTACCACTACCCTCTCTACCACCACCCTATCTACCACCACACCTCTCTACCACCACACCTCTCTACCACCACCCTCTCTACCACCACACCTGTCTACCACCACACCTCTCTACCACCACCCTCTATACAACCACACCTCTCTACCACCACACCTTTCTACCACCACCCTCTCTAACACCACCCTCTCTACCACCACACCTCTCTACCACCACACCTTTCTACCACTACCCTCATTACCACCACCCTCTCTACCACCACCCTCTCTACCACCACACCTCTCTACCACCACACCTCTCTACCACCACCCTCTCTACCACTACACCTCTCTACTACCACACCTACCACCACACCTCTCTACCACCATACCTCTCTACCACCACCCTCTATACCACCACACCTCTCTACCACCACACCTCTCTACCACCACACATCTCTACCACCACACATCTCTACCACCACCCTCTCTACCACCACACCTCTACCACCACACCTCCCTACCACCTCCCTCTCTACCACCACACCTCTGTACCACCACACCTCTCTACCACCACACCTCTCTACCACCACCCTCTCTACCACCACCTTCTCTACCACCACACCTCTCTACCACCACACCTCTCTACCACCACCCTCTATACCTCCACACCTCTCTACCACCACCCTCTACCACCACCCTCTCTACCACCACACCTCTCTACCACCACCGTCTCTGCCACCACCCTCTATACCACCACACCTCTACCACCACCCTCTCTACCCCCACCCTCTACCACCACACTACCACCACCCTCTCTACCACTACACCTCTCTACCACCTCACCTTTCTACCACTACCCTCTATACCACCACCCTCTCTACCACCACCCTCTACCACCACACCTCTCTACCACCACACCTCTCTACCACCACACCTCTCTACCACCACCCTCTACCACCACACCTCTCTACCAGCACACCTTTCTACCACTACCCTCTATACCACCACCCTCTCTACCACCACCCTCTCTACCACCACCCTCTACCACCACACCTCTCTACCACCACACATATCTACCACCACCTTCTACCACCACACCTCTACCACCACCTTCTCTACCACCACGCCTCTCTACCACCACACCTCTCTACCACCACACCTCTCTACCACCACCCCCTATACCACCACACATATCTACCACCACCCTCTCTACCACCACATCTCTCTACCACCAACCTCCATACCACCACACCTCTCTACCACCACCCTCAATACCACCACACCTCTCTACCACCACCCTCTCTACCACCACACCTCTCTACCACCACCCTCTACCACCACACCTCTCTACCACCACCCTCTCTACCACCACACCTCTTTACCACCACCCCCTATACCACCACACCTCTCTACCACCACCCCCTATACCACCACACCTCTCTATCACCACCCTCTCTACCACCACATCTCTACCACCACCCTCTATACCACCACATCTCTACCACCACCCTCTATACCACCACACCTCTGTACCACCACACCTCTCTACCACCACCCTCTCTACCACCACACCTCTGTACCACCACCCTCTACCACCACACCTCTACCACCGCCCCCTATAAAACCACACCTCTCTACCACCACCCCCTATACCACCACACCTCTCTACCACCACCCTCTCTACCACCACATCTCTCTACCACCACCCTCTATACCACCACACCTCTCTACCATCACCCTCTCTACCACCACACCTCTCTACCACCACACCTCTCTACCACCACCCTCTATACCACCACACCTCTCTACCACCACCCTCTCTACCACCACACCTTTCTACCACCACACCTCTCTACCACCACACCTCTCTACCACCACCCTCTCTACCACCACACCTCTCTACCACCACACCTATCTACCACCACCCTCTATACCACCACACCTCTCTACCACCACACCTCTACCACCACCCTCTATACCACCACACCTCTCTACCACCACCCTCTACCACCACACCTCTATACCATCACACCTCTCTACCACCACACCTCTCTACCACCACCCTCTATACCACCACACCTCTCTACCACCACACCTCTGTACCACCACCCTCTCTACCACCACACCTTTCTACCACCAGACCTCTCTACCACCACACCTCTCTACCACCACACCTCTCTACCACCACACCTCTCTACCCACACCCTTTATACCACCACACCTCTCTACCACCACACCTCTCTACCACCACCCTCTCTACCACCCTCTCTACCACCACACCTTTCTACCACCACACCTCTCTACCACCACACCTCTCTACCACCACACCTCTCTACCACCACACCTCTCTACCACCACACCTCTCTACCACCACACCTCTCTACCACCACACCTCTCTACCACCACACCTCTCTACCACCACCCTTTATACCACCACACCTCTCTACCACCACACCTCTCTACCACCACCCTCTCTACCACCACCCTCTCTACCACCACCCTCTCTACCACCCTCTCTACCACCACACCTCTACCACCACCCTCTATACCACCACACCTCTCTACCACCACCCTCTCTACCACCACACCTCTATAACATCACACCTCTCTACCACCACACCTCTCTACCACCACCCTCTGTACCACCACACCTCTCTACCACCACACCTCTCTACCACCAGACCTCTCTACCACCAGACCTCTCTACCACCACACCTCTCTACCACCACCCTCTATACCACCACACCTCTCTACCACCACACCTCTCTACCACCACCCTCTATATCACCACACCTCTCTACCACCACACCTCTCTACCACCACCCTCTATACCACCACACCTCTCTACCACCACACCTCTACCACCACCCTCTATACCACCACACCTCTACCACCACACCTCTCTACCACCACACCTCTCTACCACCACCCTCTATACCACCACACCTGTCTACCACCACACCTCTCTACCACTACACCTCTCTACCACCTCCCTCTATACCACCACCCTCTATACCACCACACCTCTCTACCACCACACCTCTCTACCACTACACCTCTCTACCACCACCCTCTATACCACCACCTTCTATACCACCACACCTCTCTACCACCACACCTCTCTACCACTACACCTCTCTACCACCACCCTCTATACCACCACACCTCTCTACCACCACCCTCTCTACCACCACCCTCTATACCACCACCCTCTCTACCACCACCCTCTATACCACCACCCTCTATACCACCTCACCTCTCTACCACCACACCTCTACCACTACACCTCTCTACCACCACCCTCTATACCACCACACCTCTCTACCACCACACCTCTCTACCACCACACCTCTCTACCACCTCCCTCTATACCACCACACCTCTCTACCACCACACCTCTCTACCACCACCCTCTATACCACCACCCTCTCTACCACCACACCTCTCTACCACCACACGTCTCTACCACCACCCTCTATACCACCACCCTCTCTACCACCACACCTCTCTACCACCACACCTCTCTACCACTACACCTCTCTACCACCACCCTCTATACCACCACATCTCTCTACCACCACCCTCTCTACCACCACCCTCTATACCACCACCCTCTCTACCACCACCCTCTATACCACCACCCTCTATACCACCACACCTCTCTACCACCACACCTCTCTACAACTACACCTCTCTACCACCACCCTCTATACCACCACACCTCTCTACCACCACACCTCTACCACCACACCTCTCTACCACCTCCCTCTATACCACCACACCTCTCTACCACCACACCTCTCTACCACCACCCTCTATACCACCACCCTCTCTACCACCACACCTCTCTACCACCACACGTCTCTACCACCACCCTCTATACCACCACCCTCTCTACCACCACCCTCTCTACCACCACACCTCTCTACCACCACTCTCTATACCACCACCCTCTCTACCACCACACCTCTCTACCACCACCCTCTCTACCACCACCCTCTATACCACCACCCTCTCTACCACCACACCTCTCTACCACCACACCTCTCTACCACCACACCTCTCTACCACCACACCTCTCTACCACCTCCCTCTATACCACCACACCTCTCTACCACCACACCTCTCTACCACCACCCTCTATACCACCACCCTTTCTACCACCACCCTCTCTACCACCACACCTCTCTACCACCACCCTCTATACCACCACCCTCTATACCACCACCCTCTCTACCACCACACCTCTCTACCACCACCCTCTCTACCACCACCCTCTATACCACCACCCTTTCTACCACCACACCTCTCTACCACCACACCTCTCTACCACCACACCTCTCTACCACCACACCTCTCTACCACCACCCTCTCTACCACCACCCTCTATACCACCACCCTTTCTACCACCACACCTCTCTACCACCACACCTCTCTACCACCACACCTCTCTACCACCACACCTCTCTACCACCACCCTCTCTACCACCAGCACCACCGTCACCCTCACCGTCACTGTCGTGTAGCACTAAATAATACTGATTTATCTTGCCTGGTGAATATAGTTATAATGTGGTAGCAGCAGTATTAAGAAGTATCAAGTGTTGCGAGGGAAGCCAGGATTACCCAAGTATTTATACCATCACTGACTGATGACTCTCCTTCATCTACATTTTATCTCTATCCCTTTGATAAATAACAGACTTTTTGAAACACTAATTAATAGACTGGCGGTGTAGTGATTGATGTGGACTTGTGGAGGCGACACTGTTGGTTGTGGGTGGATCGTTGTGTACACTGGTGGTTGTGGGTGGATGTGTACACTGGTGGGTGTGGGTGGATGATGTGTACACTGGTGGGTGTGGGTGGATCATTGTGTACTCTGGTGGTTGTGGGTGGATGATGTGTACACTGGTGGGTGTGGGTGGATGATGTGTACACTGGTGGGTGTGGGTGGATCATTGTGTACTCTGGTGGTTGTGGGTGGATGTGTACACTGGTGGGTGTGGGTGGATCATTGTGTACTCTGGTGGTTGTGGGTGGATGTGTACACTGGTGGGTGTGGGTGGATGATGTGTACACTGGTGGGTGTGGGTGGATCATTGTGTACTCTGGTGGTTGTGGGTGGATGTGTACACTGGTGGGTGTGGGTGGATGATGTGTACACTGGTGGGTGTGGGTGGATCATTGTGTACTCTGGTGGTTGTGGGTGGATGTGTACACTGGTGGGTGTGGGTGGATGATGTGTACACTGGTGGGTGTGGGTGGATCATTGTGTACTCTGGTGGTTGTGGGTGGATGTGTACACTGGTGGGTGTGGGTGGATGATGTGTACACTGGTGGGTGTGGGTGGATCATTGTGTACTCTGGTGGTTGTGGGTGGATGTGTACACTGGTGGGTGTGGGTGGATGATGTGTACACTGGTGGGTGTGGGTGGATCATTGTGTACTCTGGTGGTTGTGGGTGGATGATGTGTACACTGGTGGGTGTGGGTGGATCATTGTGTACACTGGTGGTTGTGGGTGAATGATGTGTACACTGGTGGGTGTGGGTGGATCATTGTGTACTCTGGTGGTTGTGGGTGGATGATGTGTACACTGGTGGGTGTGGGTGGATCATTGTGTACACTGGTGGTTGTGGGTGGATGATGTGTACACTGGTGGGTGTGGGTGGATCATTGTGTACTCTGGTGGTTGTGGGTGGATGATGTGTACACTGGTGGGTGTGGGTGGATCATTGTGTACACTGGTGGTTGTGGGTGGATGATGTGTACACTGGTGGGTGTGGGTGGATCATTGTGTACTCTGGTGGTTGTGGGTGGATGATGTGTACACTGGTGGGTGTGGGTGGATCATTGTGTACACTGGTGGTTGTGGGTGGATCATTGTGTACACTGGTGGTTGTGGGTGGATAATGTATACACTGGTGGGTGTGGGTGGATCATTGTGTACACTGGTGGTTGTGGGTGGATGATGTGTACACTAGTGGGTGTTGGTGAATGATGTGTACACTGGTGGTTGTGGGTGGATGATGTGTACACTGGTGGTTGTGGGTGGATGATGTGTACACTGGTGGTTGTGGGTGGATGATGTGTACACTAGTGGGTGTTGGTGAATGATGTGTACACTGGTGGTTGTGGGTGGATGATGTGTACACTAGTGGGTGTTGGTGAATGATGTGTACACTGGTGGTTGTGGGTGGATGATGTGTACACTGGTGGTTGTGGGTGGATGATGTGTACACTAGTGGGTGTTGGTGAATGATGTGTACACTGGTGGTTGTGGGTGGATGATGTGTACACTGGTGGTTGTGGGTGGATGATGTGTACACTGGTGGTTGTGGGTGGATGATGTGTACACTAGTGGGTGTTGGTGAATGATGTGTACACTGGTGGTTGTGGGTGGATGATGTGTACACTGATGGGTGTGGGTGGATCATTGTGTACACTGGTGGTTGTGGGTGGATGATGTGTACACTGGTGGTTGTGGGTGGATGATGTGTACACTGGTGGTTGTGGGTGAATGATGTGTACACTGGTGGTTGTGGGTGGATGATGTGTACACTGGTGGTTGTGGGTGGATGTTGTGTACACTGATGGGCGTGGGTGGATGATGTGTACACTGGTGGTTGTGGGTGAATGATGTGTACACTGGTGGTTGTGGGTGGATGATGTGTACACTGGTGGTTGTGGGTGGATGATGTGTACACTGATGGGCGTGGGTGGATGATGTGTACACTGGTGGTTGTGGGTGAATGATGTGTACACTGGTGGTTGTGGGTGGATGATATGTACACTGGTGGTTGTGGGTGGATGATGTGTACACTGGTGGTTGTGGGTGGATGATGTGTACACTGGTGGTTGTGGGTGGATGATGTGTACACTGGTGGTTGTGGGTGGATGATGTGTACACTGGTGGTTGTGGGTGGATGATGTGTACACTGGTGGTTGTGGGTGAATGATGTGTACACTGGTGGTTGTGGGTGAATGATGTGTACACTGGTGGTTGTGGGTGGATGATGTGTACACTGATGGGCGTGGGTGGATGATGTGTACACTGGTGGTTGTGGGTGAATGATGTGTACACTGGTGGTTGTGGGTGGATGATGTGTACACTGGTGGTTGTGGGTGGATGATGTGTACACTGGTGGTTGTGGGTGGATGATGTGTACACTGGTGGTTGTGGGTGAATGATGTGTACACTGGTGGTTGTGGGTGAATGATGTGTACACTGGTGGTTGTGGGTGGATGATGTGTACACTGGTGGTTGTGGGTGGATGATGTGTACACTGATGGGCGTGGGTGGATGATGTGTACACTGGTGGTTGTGGGTGGATGATGTGTACACTGGTGGTTGTGGGTGGATGATGTGTACACTGGTGGTTGTGGGTGGATGATGTGTACACTGGTGGTTGTGGGTGAATGATGTGTACACTGATGGGCGTGGGTGGATGATGTGTACACTGGTGGTTGTGGGTGAATGATGTGTACACTGGTGGTTGTGGGTGGATGATGTGTACACTGGTGGTTGTGGGTGGATGATGTGTACACTGATGGGCGTGGGTGGATGATGTGTACACTGGTGGTTGTGGGTGAATGATGTGTACACTGGTGGTTGTGGGTGGATGATGTGTACACTGATGGGCGTGGGTGGATGATGTGTACACTGGTGGTTGTGGGTGAATGATGTGTACACTGGTGGTTGTGGGTGGATGATGTGTACACTGGTGGTTGTGGGTGGATGATGTGTACACTGGTGGTTGTGGGTGGATGATGTGTACACTGGTGGTTGTGGGTGGATGATGTGTACACTGGTGGTTGTGGGTGAATGATGTGTACACTGGTGGTTGTGGGTGGATGATGTGTACACTGGTGGTTGTGGGTGGATGATGTGTACACTGGTGGTTGTGGGTGGATGATGTGTACACTGGTGGTTGTGGGTGGATGATGTGTACACTGGTGGTTGTGGGTGGATGATGTGTACACTGATGGGCGTGGGTGGATGATGTGTACACTGGTGGTTGTGGGTGGATGATGTGTACACTGGTGGTTGTGGGTGGATGATGTGTACACTTATGGGCGTGGGTGAATGATGTGTACACTGGTGGTTGTGGGTGGATGATGTGTACACTGGTGGTTGTGGGTGGATGATGTGTACACTTATGGGCGTGGGTGAATGATGTGTACACTGGTGGTTGTGGGTGGATGATGTGTACACTGGTGGTTGTGGGTGGATGATGTATACACTGGTGGGTGTGGGTGGATGATGTGTACACTGTTGGTTGTGGGTGGATCATTGTGTACACTGGTGGTTGTGGGTGGATGATGTGTACACTGGTGGTTGTGGGTGGATGATGTGTACACTGGTGGTTGTGGGTGAATGATGTGTACACTGGTGGTTGTGGGTGGATGATGTGTACACTGGTGGTTGTGGGTGGATGATGTGTACACTGGTGGTTGTGGGTGGATGATGTGTACACTGGTGGTTGTGGGTGGATGATGTGTACACTGATGGGCGTGGGTGGATGATGTGTACACTGGTGGTTGTGGGTGAATGATGTGTACACTGGTGGTTGTGGGTGGATGATATGTACACTGGTGGTTGTGGGTGGATGATGTGTACACTGGTGGTTGTGGGTGAATGATGTGTACACTGGTGGTTGTGGGTGGATGATGTGTACACTGGTGGTTGTGGGTGGATGATGTGTACACTGGTGGTTGTGGGTGGATGATGTGTACACTGGTGGTTGTGGGTGAATGATGTGTACACTGGTGGTTGTGGGTGGATGATGTGTACACTGGTGGTTGTGGGTGAATGATGTGTACACTGATGGGCGTGGGTGGATGATGTGTACACTGGTGGTTGTGGGAGAATGATGTGTACACTGGTGGTTGTGGGTGGATGATATGTACACTGGTGGTTGTGGGTGGATGATGTGTACACTGGTGGTTGTGGGTGGATGATGTGTACACTGATGGGCGTGGGTGGATGATGTGTACACTGGTGGTTGTGGGTGAATGATGTGTACACTGGTGGTTGTGGGTGGATGATGTGTACACTGATGGGCGTGGGTGGATGATGTGTACACTGGTGGTTGTGGGTGGATGATGTGTACACTGGTGGTTGTGGGTGAATGATGTGTACACTGGTGGTTGTGGGTGGATGATGTGTACACTGGTGGTTGTGGGTGGATGATGTGTACACTGATGGGCGTGGGTGGATGATGTGTACACTGGTGGTTGTGGGTGAATGATGTGTACACTGGTGGTTGTGGGTGGATGATGTGTACACTGATGGGCGTGGGTGGATGATGTGTACACTGGTGGTTGTGGGTGGATGATGTGTACACTGGTGGTTGTGGGTGGATGATGTGTACACTGGTGGTTGTGGGTGGATGATGTGTACACTGGTGGGTGTGGGTGAATGTGTACACTGGTGGTTGTGGGTGGATGATGTGTACACTTATGGGCGTGGGTGGATGATGTGTACACTGGTGGTTGTGGGTGGATGATGTGTACACTGATGGGTGTGGGTGGATGATGTGTACACTGGTGGTTGTGGGTGGATGATGTGTACACTGGTGGTTGTGGGTGGATGATGTGTACACTGGTGGGTGTGGGTGAATCATTGTGTTCACTGGTTGGTGTGGGTGGATGATGTGTACACGGTGGTTGTGGGTGGATGTGTACACTGTTGAGTGTAGGTGAATCATGTGTGCACTGGAGAGTGTAAGTAAATTTTGTACACTGGTGGGTGTAAGTACATTTTGTACACTGGTGGATGTAAGTACATTGTGTACGCTGGTAGGTGTGAGTACATTTTGTACACTGGTGTAAGTACATTATGTACACTGGTGGGTGTAAGTATATTTTGTACACTGGTGTAAATACATTTTGTACACTTGTGGGTGTAAGCACATTGTGTACACTGGTGGGTGTGAGTACATTTTGTACACTGGTGTAAGTACATTGTGTACATTGGTGGGTGTAAGTAAATTTTGTGCACTGGTGTAAGTACATTGTGTACACTGGTTGGCGTAAGTAAATTTTGTACACTGGTGGGTGTAAGTACATCGTGCACACTGGTGGGTGTATATACATTGTGGTCACTGGTGGATGTAAGTACATTGTGTACACTGGTGGGTGTATGTACATTGTGCACACTGATGGATGTAAGTACATTGTGTACATTGGTGGGGTGTATGTACATTGTGCACACTGATGGATGTAAGTACATTGTGTACATTGGTGGGGTGTATGTACATTGTGCACACTGATGGATGTAAGTACATTGTGTACATTGGTGGGGTGTATGTACATTGTGTACACTGATGGATGTAAGTACATTGTGTACACTGGTGGTGTGTATGTACATTGTGTACACTGATGGATGTAAGTACATTGTGTACACTGGTGGGGTGTATGTACATTGTGTACACTGATGGATGTAAGTACATTGTGTACACTGGTGGGTGTATGTACATTGTGTACACTGGTGGGGTGTATGTACATTGTGTACACTGGTGGATGTATGTACATTGTGTACACTGATGGATGTAAGTACATTGTGTACACTGATGGGTGTATGTACATTGTGTACACTGATGGATGTAAGTACATTTTATACACTTGGTGTAAGTACATTGTATACACTAGTGGTAGTATATTTCACGAATATGAGTTCATTATAAGTGTGTTAAAGAGTAATGGAAGTAAAGTACGCAGATCAGCATGGATTTAGAGCGGGAAGATCATGCTTCTCACAACTAACTCATTATGAATTACGGAGATGTTGGTAGAAAATTACACTTCAGATGTGGTAGTCAAGGCTCTGTGGTAGACATGTGACAGGTCAGACCACGGGGCGATTACACGCAAAATGACGGCGATGGGAATAAAGGAGAAAGTAAGTAAATAGATATTTAACTTTTAGATGAAAAGAACACAGAGTGGTAATAAATATAAAATGCAGTAAAATACGTAAGTAGCCCAAGTCATGGGCTCTGGTGCCTTTACTGTTTCTCAAGCCTCTAGCAGACGGATAAAAACATTACCTGGAGGGTATTCCGGGGATCAAAAACCCCGGTCAACGACCAGGCCTCCCGGTGGATCAGGGCCTGATCAACCAGGCTGTTCCTGCTGGCGGCACGTAGTCCAACGTACGAACCACAGCCCGGCTGATCCGGCACCGACTTTAAGTATATGTTAAGCTCCCTCTTAAAGGCAGTCAGGTGTCCATTGGTAATTCCCCTTATGCATGGTGGAAAGCTGTTGAACAGTCTTTGGGCCCCGGACACTTATGGTGTTTTCTCTTATTGTACCAGTAGCGCCCCTACTTTTCATAGGGGGTATTTCACACCGCCTTCCCAGTCTTATACTTTCGTAGGGAGTGATTTCTGTGTGCAGATTTGGGACCATTCCTTCTAGGATTTTCCAAGTGTAGATTATGATATATATCTCTCTCCTGCGTTCCAACGAGTACAAGTCAAGTGCTTCCAAACGTTCCCAGTAGTTACGGAATTTGATCGAACTTGTATGTGCAGTAAAGGTTCTCTGTACTCTCTAGATCTGCAATTTCACCTGCTTTGAATGGAGATGTTAATGTACAGCAATATTCCAGCCTTGAGAGAAGTGATTTGAAAAGGATCATCATTGGCTTGGAATCTCTTTGTCTGGACTTTCTCATTATCCATCCTATCATTTTCTTTGCAGTTGTGATCGTGGCAATGTTGTGATTCTTCCAGCAGTTTTGTGTCATTATTTCGGGTGAGCCCAAGATAAGACACGGAAAATTTGAAAAAGATTTAAGTAGTGTTCCCTTGGGTATTGGAGAATTACATGACGTTTGGTGGTGACAAATTCTAATTGCTTAGATAGCTTAGATATGGAGAGAATAAAGAACTCAAAGGGGCACTGTTTTCAAAATGCAAGATGCTTACCAAATAGAATGAGAGGAACATGTGAAATGTCTGAGTGTAAGAAACTCTGCAGACATTTCATTTAAAGAAAAGGCAAATGCCACGACAGTCAGGAAAATGACAGGGTGGATAATGATTAGATTTTAGATTTTGCCACCGAAGTGGCTAGTTTATTGTGCACCCCATATCCATCCTGTGGACGGTAGCGCGAGAGCATGTGGATACACAAAAGGCCTAGGAACTAGGCCCCAAAGGGTTAACAGGAATACATATGGATTTATATCTACATATCTATAGTTCACTTATCTGTTACATGCAAATTTAGGAAATTTGCTTAGTATATCTGGTATCTTATTTTCATTAATAAGATATCTTGACATGTCACATAGGTTATTATACTGTCTGTCTCTGTATTCCTCAATAAGTGGACAATTAAGCACATAGTGTTCAAGAGAGTGACCATATGCCTGATCACATAATTTACATTTAGTTTGATCATCATCTGTGTGTCTCCCAAACTGCCAGAAGTACTTGTAACCAAGCCTAAGCCTGGCCACTACAACATCAGTCAGTCTGTTCACATTGCAAGTTGCTCCATAAACATACTTATCTACGTTCATGTTATCATAGTGGGTTATAGATCTACTCAGGCTTCTAACTGCATTCCTATAACAATCATCTTCATTATTTACTTCTCTCCTAATATTATTCCTAATGCTAGACACAGTTATACCAAAGTTATATTCTACGTTCTCCTTCTGGATACTCTTCTTGGCTAACATATCAACTTTATCATGAAGGAGTAATCCAATGTGTGATGGGATCCATAGCAATTGTACATTAATTCCTTTGTCCCTAATTTTTGAGTATCTATACCTGGCTTCTCCAATGAGCATGTTGTTGGAGTCATTATATGAGTCAAGAGCCTTCAATGATGACATAGAATCAGTAATGATGATAGAATCAAGCTCAGTGTCATAGGTTAGCTTTAGCGCCATTAGGATTGCAAACAATTCAGTTTGCAGTGTAGACGCCCAGTTGTTAATTCTTATGCCTAACTCAACAAATTTATTATCGTTCTTAACTAGGGAGGTGGCAACAAGAGCAGATGCAGCCCTGCCAGAAGACTCCTGTTTAGATCCATCAGTGTATATAACTTGTGATAACTTAGAACTTAGAACTTTAGAAACATGGGAAATAATGCCATTCGTGACACTTGTGCTCTCTTAAAATATTGTTCATTGTTGATGGGTTCATTCAGGGCAGGAAAGATATCAGAGCTGGAAATGACAGAGATCAGTTATGTTATCATAAGAGCCAATACAGCGTTTCAGTTACTGGGATCGCGATAAAATCCTAAATATGTACGGGGCATAGGAGAGAGATAAACGATAATATATACATAGAAGGTGCTTGAGGGCCTGGCCCCAAATCTGCACACTGTCATAACAACATACTGGCATGAATAATATTGGAGAAAATGTAAAATAGGGACAAGCCTTGGCCAGGGCCGGTCGAAGGACCTGAACTTTCAAAACTCTTCCCGGGTATATCAAAGGTAAATATAACTAAGAATTTTGAACACATGCCCTGGTAAATATGAGGGTTGGTAAGTGGTCATAAGTTGTTCTTAATATTTTGTCTTCCAGGGATTTGGGAACCGCATATCGTGTAAGGTCTTACACATTACGTGATGCAATACACAAATAACCCGCACATAAAAGAGAGAAGCTTACGACGACGTTTCGGTCCGACTTGGACCATTGAGTGTGACTTTGCCAATGGTCCAAGTCGGACCGAAACGTCGTCGTAAGCTTCTCTCTTTTATGTGCGGGTTATTTGTGTATTGTTCCAGTCACGGTATTGTGCCTTTTTGTTATTTACGTGATGCAACAGTGATAGATGAGCGAAACTTATAAAGCAAGCTCACGAGATTTGTTTAAATTTAAGTTAGGGTTATTTAGGATAGAAACTGTTGGAAGGCCATCTAGTCCAGTTGGAGAGCTATCTAGCTCTGTTGGAAAACTGTTTAATACTGTTGGAAAACCATTTAGCGGTTTGAAAGCCATCTAGTGCTATTTGAAAACCATCTGGTTCTGCTGTAAAGCTGTCTATGCTGTTGGAAAGCCATGTAGTGCTGTTGGAAAGCTATCTAGTGCTGTTGGAAAGCCATGTAGTGCTGTTGGAAAGCCATGTAGTGCTGTTGGAAAGTTATCTAGTGCTGTTGGAAAGTTATCTAGTGCTGTTGGGAGGCTATCCAGTTCTGTTAGAAAGTTATCTAGTGCTGTTAGAAAGCTATTTGGTCTGTTCGTGCTAATCCCTGAATCCCTAGATCTTTCAATCCTCTTATGGGTGTTGGACTCGCTACATATTTTGTGACTCCCTCGCGTCTGTCTGGCTTCTAAACTCTGCCTTTTAATTTGCTTCCATCACTCTGATTAATGCTCATGTTTCAACACGCACAAACCAAATATATTGACATTTGAATATGTTTACATTTTCATCGTATGTCAAGGATGATAAATACTGTCTTTCTTAGCCCTCGATTTCTTCCAAATTAGAGAGAGAGAGAGAGAGAGAGATGTGTGTGTGTGTGTGTGTGTGTGTGTTTGCGTGTGCGCTCCATATTCGTGGTTGCAGGGGTCGAGTCTCAGCCACTGTCCCTGCCTCTCACTTGGTCTCTATTGGGTTCTCTCTCCTGGCTTTGTGAATGCTCTCATACCTATTCTTAAAGCTGTGTCTATATCCTGCCTCTACCGCTTCGTTGTCGAGTTCATTCCACTTCTTGACTACTTCTTGACTACTTCTTGACCACTTCTTGACTGGTCTCAGACCGGGCCGCGGGGGCGTTGACCCCCGGAACTCTCTCCAGGTAAACTCCAGGTAAACTCTGAGGCTGAAGAAATGTTTCCTGACATTCCCGTGACTCGTCTGCTTTTTACGTCTCCAGCTGTGCCTGTATGTACCTGTTATCCGCCTCTTGAACAGCCTATCTCTATCTGTTCTTTCATTTCCTCTTACTTTAGTAACTGGTGAATCGTTATGTCTCTAGTATTGTCAGGTTTAGTTTCTTTAAGTCTCCCCGTGTCTCAACCATTAGCTCTGGGATCAGTCTCATTGCAAACATCTGCACTTCGTTCATTTTATTATATGCTCGAGCAGATGTGGGTTCCATACTGGTGCTGCATACTCAGAGATGAGTCTGATATATGTTGTTTATAGTGTTGCAAATGACCCTTCGTTGATATCCCTAAAAGCTAACCTTAGATTTAGCAATTGAGCACATGCTGAAGATATTATTGGGGGGTGATAATTTATGTGATATGCTCGGTATTATACTTCATGAACGATATTGAAAACTGCCAACATCTACGAAACTTACAACATATTAATCCCCACTCGACTTAGAAGTCGCATAAATAACATGTCCCTGTACTCAGGCCCAGGCCCAGGCCCAGGCCCAGGCCCAGGCCCAGGCCCAGGCCCAGGCCCAGGCCCAGGCCCAGGCCCAGGTCCAGGCCCAGGCCCAGGCCCAGGCCCAGGCCCAGGCCCAGGCCCAGGCCCAGGTCCAGGCCCAGGTCCAGGCCCAGGTCCAGGCCCAGGTCCAGGTCCAGGCCCAGGTCCAGGCCCAGGTCCAGGCCCAGGCCCAGGCCCAGGCCCAGGCCCAGGTCCAGGCCCAGGCCCAGACCCAGGCCCAGGCCCAGGCCCAGGCCCAGGCCCAGGCCCAGGCCCAGACCCAGGCCCAGACCCAGGCCCAGACCCAGGCCCAGGCCCAGGCCCAGGCCCAGGCCCAGGCCCAGGCCCAGGCCCAGGCCCAGGCCCAGGCCCAGACCCAGATACACAAATAACCCGCACATAAAAGAGAGAAGCTTACGACGACGTTTCGGTCCGACTTGGACCCAGGCCCAGGCCCAGGCCCAGGCCCAGGCCCAGGCCCAGGCCCAGACCCAGGCCCAGACCCAGGCCCAGACCCAGATACACAAATAACCCGCACATAAAAGAGAGAAGCTTACGACGACGTTTCGGTCCGACTTGGACCCAGGCCCAGGCCCAGGCCCAGGCCCAGGCCCAGGCCCAGGCCCAGGCCCAGGCCCAGACTCATACCCAGGCCCAGACTCGTGTTACTCCATTTTTATTGAGTATATTTCTCGTAATCGTATACTAAATTTTGGTGACTCCAGTGTGTTGAAGGTTTTTCAATATACAACTCTCATTCGGAGTTGTTGTTTGTGGGACAGAACTGCAGATAAGGAAGTTTAAGTTATCCGAAGGTGGTAATATCAAAGGTAGTGGTCTCGTGCCTGTCGTGAGAGTGACACTGAACGGTTCGCCATATGACGACATTTCGCTCAAGTAATTTTTCCCTCACGAGTGTCAGAAAAATTATAACAGCAGCAACAACAACAACGTGAGACTGCTGATGTTTGTGTGAGAGGAGAGCAGTGACAAAAGTAGACGTAGAGGAAAGTCAGCAGCACCATCACGTTCCTCTCCTGACCACCCTGCCTGTGTTTTTGGCCTGTACCAGCCTGTTGTGTGGTGCAGGCGCCTGCAGGAGGGTGTGTGAGCGACGCCACCAGAGAGGGTTAACACCCCACATTGTGATGCCATAGTAGTGTGCTGGATCTGGTGTGGTAATGATGATGATATGTGGCGCTATGGACTGCTTCATCCAGGTGAGTAACGCTCACTCATGTTCTCTCTCGTTTTTTCTACACTCCCCTCTCACCTCTTTAAAAAAATACCCTACAAATTTCTTTAATTTTTTTTATTATTTTTGTGTGTGTCTGTCTGTTGTAGAGCTCTCTGTATAAGTACACTTGACTGATATACAGTACTTCATTTGCACAGGTACATGATACCCAGACAGAATGCATCTATAAATAGGCACACACATGTTTATAGTATACATGTTTCTTGGACTGTACATACACATATATTCTGTATATATTTTTGGGAACGCGCCCGAGCTCTGAGAAGCTGGAGGAGATTTTCGTATTATAATCAGTGATAAACACGTAACAGTATGTACTAGACATGTATCTCTCACACCTCATGTACTGTATATGCCATCTTTATATTAATATATATATATATATATATATATATATATATATATATATATATATATATATATATATATATATTATTGTGACCACGAACGAGTGGTATTCATCAATAACAACACTGCACTAGCCAAGGACTCGAACACATGCTGCTTTGGCCTGCCTCATGGTGGGCGAAAACACATGACGCCCTTATCAACTCAACCATACGATCCTTAAGAGTATAGCATCCAGCGGATATGTATAGGGTGGAGCAGAGAAAACACATGTTTTTCACAACTGAATAACTTTGTGTATTTTAAAGATAAACAGATCTTAATTACATCAAATAAAAGGCATTTGAAGACATTTTTGAAATTTACACACAGACGAAGCACATTTCCATCTGGGTGGCAATGTTAACAAAGACAACTGTTGGATGCAACATACCCCCAGTGAAAAGTAGGGGCGTCACTGGTACACTAAGAGAAAACACAATAAGTGTCCGAGGCCCAAGACTGTTCAACAGCCTCCCACCAGCAATAAGGGGCATTACGGGAAGTCCCCTGGTTGTCTTCAAGAGGGAGCTGGACAGATACCTAAAGACGGTGCCGGATCAACCGGGCTGTGGTTCGTACGTTGGATTACGTGCGGCCAGCAGTAACAGCCTCGTAAGACAGGAACGCCCCTTTGTAAAACCATGTTGAGATTCATTAATGGAGATAAGGCTTATTGGTCTATAGTTCGAAGCCAAGGACCTGTCACCTGCCTTGTAAATAGGTATTACATTTGCCATTTTCCACTTATCAGGCACTATGCCAGTTTGTAGTGATATGTTAAAAAGATTAGCCAAAGGTATGCTAAGTTCATCTTTACATTCCTTGAACACCCTTGTGAACAGTTCATCAGGACCTGGGGATTTGTTAGGTTTTAGTTTCTCTATTTGTCTGAGGACCATGTCACTAGTTACCGCAATCGTACATAGTTTATTATCATCCTGTTCTACATAATCTATTATTTCAGGAATATCGCTAGTATTTTCCTGGGTGAAAACTGAGAAGAAGTAGGTACTGAGAATTTCACACATATCCTTATCACTGTCAGTAATCTGACCAGAGTTACTCTTAAGTGGGCCAATCTTGTCCCTAATCTTACTTCTGTATACCTGAAAGAACCCTTTTGGGTTAGTCTTTGAATCCCTTGCGACCTTAGCCTCATAATCCCTTTTTGCATTTTTTATTCCTTTCTTTATTTCTCTCTTTAATTGAATATATTGATTTCTTAACTGCCCATCCCCTCCTTTGATATGCCTATATATGCCCCTCTTTTGACCAATGAGATGTTTTAATCTATTGTTCATCCATTTGGGATCATTTTTGTTAGATCTGATTTCCCTACTCGGAACAAAAGTTGTCTGGGCAGCTAGAACTATGCTCTGAAAAACGCCATATTGGCAACCAAGATCACCTACCTGACCCATAGTGAGGACATCCCAGTTTAGCCCACCCAGGTAATTTTTCAGTCCCATGAAGTCGGCCAAGCGAAAATCTGGGACAGAGATTTGATTGCAGTTATCTGGGTAATTCCATGATATATTAAAACTAAGTGATTTGTGATCACTTTCCCCAAGCTCATCATTAACCTCAAGGTTATTAATTAGTGAATCTTTGTTGGCAAGAACCAAATCAAGCAAATTGTTTCCTCTAGCTGGTTCTGTCACAACCTGTTCTAAAAAGCAATCCTGAACCGTATCAAGAAAGTCACTAGACTCAAGATTTCCTGTCATATTGTTCCAGTCAATTTGTCTAAAGTTAAAATCTGCCATTATCACAGCATTTTCATATCTAGATGCCTTATGAATTTCGTCCCATAACAGCTTACTGCACTACCTATCAAGGTTTGGGGGCCTATAAATCACACCCAGAATTAATTTGTCACGTCCCTCGAGAAACTGTAGCCAAACAGATTCTGTGTTCGATGTTTCTAATCTTATATCATGTCTAAGACAATTTAAAATTTCTCTGACATACATCGCCACTCCACCACCCTTCCTGTTGATCCTATCTGTGCAGAATAGTTTATAACCCTGTATGTTGCATTCAGAAGGCATTTCTCTATCTTTCAGGTTGAACCAGGTCTCTGTTTTACCAATAATATCTATATTACCTACACTTGCAAGTAATCTTAGCTCATCTATCTTATTTCTTAGACTCCTACTATTTGTATAGTAAACCTTAAGGGAGCTAGTTACTTGTTGCCCTCTACTCTCTCGCTTTGTTTGTTGATAAATTGATTTGCCATTACTAACAACTTTATTTTGAATATTGTCTTTTAAACATATCCCTGAGGTATCCTGGTAATAACTGCTGCTTTTAACCCTATTGATGCAGCCTGATTGTTTCCCACAAACACCCATACCTCTATAATCTATCAGTTTAAATTCCTAGATAAGTCATCAGTTACCCTCTCAATCGAATTGGCTAATGCAACCACTCCATCCCCAGAGAGATGAACCCCATCCCTTGCATACATATCACATTTGCCAAAGAACAGGTCCCAGTTATCAATGAATGGGATTGCAAGTTCCTTGCAGTACCTGTCTAGCCAGCAATTTGTACCAATTGCCCTAGATGTCCATTCATTGCCCACTCCCTTTCTAGGCAAGATGCTACATGTGACTGGGATCCCTCCCTTAGACCTAACTACTTCTATGGCTGACCTGTACTTATCCAGCAGCTCCTCTCTCCTGCCCTTCCCAATGTCATTACCCCCAGCACTCAGATAATGGGCTTGTTCCCATTACCTGCCATAATATTATCCAACCTGCTGACTATGTCACCAACACTAGCTCCAGGAAGGCACACTTTATCTCTGTTACAAAATGCACGGTCCATATATCTTACCTGAGAATCGCCTACTATTAAAATATTCTTACCTTGATTAGCAGGGGAATCAGTGGTACCTTCAACCTCACTAACCACTGAAGTACACTCGTCTTGGAGAACAGAGAATCGATTTCCTACCTTCACATCTTCTCTATTAACTCTCCTCATCTTCCTTCTTCCTGAACTTTGAACCACTTGCCACTTAATTAAAGTGGCTGCCACTATCACTGCTGGTGACCATTTCCTCCTTACCAGCTAAATCCTTCACACACTCACTCCCAAACTCATCTATGCGAAGCTTCAGCATCCTATTTTCCTCCTGAAGAAGTAGAATCTCCTTCTTCAACACTTGAACCTGAGATTCTAAAACAATACAACAAGCCATGGTGCTTGGTAACAGCCCACGCTAACTCCTAAGAGCTTAGGCAGGTATGACCGCAGGTGACCACTGACCTCAGCGTACTTAACAATGCAAGATAAACCACGAAGAGGGGTGGGGGTGGAAATCTATAGCTCAAGTACTTTCACACTTCTCAGTGCATCATCAGGAGGTATGTAATAGTGTTGCAAGGAAGCAACTGAAGGATTGATGGGGAAGTATTTTCATAGGGTAGCTCAGCGCGGGTTGACACAAGCCGTGGCTTGTCTTGCATTGTATATATATATATATATATATATATATATATATATATATATATATATATATATATATATATATATATATATATATATATATATATATATATATATATATATGTGTGTGTGTGTGTGTGTGTGTGTGTGTGTGTGTGTGTGTGTGTGTGTGTGTGTGTGTGTGTGTGTGTATATTTATATATATATATGTATATATATATATATATATATATGTCGTGCCGAATATGTAAAACTGGTCAATTAGCGAGAACTCATTTAAAATTAAGACCTTTCTAAAATTTTCTCTTATACGTTTAAAGATATATTTTTTTCATTAATGTTAATGTAAAAATTTTTAATTTTGCACCAATAGAATCTTAGAAAACTTACCTAACCTTATTATAACAAGAACAATTTATTTTAGCCTAACCCAACTATATATATTTTAGATTTGTTTACAATAATTTAATACTGAACAAACACAACGAAATATATTTTTTTCGTTAGGTTCAGAATGATTTTGGCGAAATTATTGCATACACAAATTTTCGCTTGTCCTATATGGCAAGATGAGCGTTGCTATTTAAGCCAAGATCGCAAGTTCTGCCTATTCGGCACGACATATATATATATATATATATATATATATATATATATATATATATATATATATATATATATATATATATATGTGTGTGTGTGTGTGTGTGTGTGTACACACACACACGCTGCTTTTACTCTCACTTTAGCACACTATATATACAAGTGCACGTATATGCATACACGCCCATCTGAATTTTCTTTTATTTTTGTAAATAGTTCTTGTTCTTACCTATTTCCTTTCATCTCCATGGGGAAGTGGAAAAGAATCTTTCATCCGTAAGCAATACTTACACACCCTTGTGGATTTAACGCTTCTACAATATTATTATTAATAAATTGGTTAATTGGCTCATTTTCTAATTATCTTCTTGTGATCTCTCTTCTTTAAATAAATGCTTCTTTGCCTCTTTGATGGCCGCAATTTAATTTTAAAATTCGGTTTCTTGCAATTGTTGCTTTCAAGTGTTCCCGCTTTTCTGGGTACACTGACGAAATCTTCAGTTTGCTTATTACTATAAACAATGTGTGTGTTGTTTCTCCTAGGTACATGTGCATATTTCGTAGTGTTATCTGTGTGTGCGCTGTGTCCCCGGGTTATAGTGTTATCTGTGTGTGCGCTGTGTCCCCGGGTTATAGTGTTATCTGTGTGTGCGCTGTATCCCCGGGTTATAGTGTTATCTGTGTGTGCGCTGTATCCCCGGGTTATAGTGTTATCTGTGTGTGCGCTGTGTCCCCGGGTTATAGTGTTATCTGTGTGTGCGCTGTGTCCCCGGGTTATAGTGTTATCTGTGTGTGTGCTGTGTCCCCGGGTTATAGTGTTATCTGTGTGTGTGCTGTGTCCCCGGGTTATAGTGTTATCTGTGTGTGCGCTGTGTCCCCGGGTTATAGTGTTATCTGTGTGTGCGCTGTGTCCCCGGGTTATAGTGTTATCTGTGTGTGTGCTGTGTCCCCGGGTTATAGTGTTATCTGTGTGTGTGCTGTGTCCCCGGGTTATAGTGTTATCTGTGTGTGCGCTGTGTCCCCGGGTTATAGTGTTATCTGTGTGTGCGCTGTGTCCCCGGGTTATAGTGTTATCTGTGTGTGCGCTGTGTCCCCGGGTTATAGTGTTATCTGTGTGTGCGCTGTGTCCCCGGGTTATCTGTTAGCTGCTCTTGGGAACATTTTCACTAATGCTTGATCTGAGACCAGGTATCCTAGGTGGGAAAGCTACTTACAAGATTAACAACTGTTAAGAAGCACATAGGAAAGATAAAAATATGAATATGTTGAATATCAGAAGTTCGTAAAATGTCTCTCGTCTTGTTTCTTCATCAGATAAAAAAATGAGACCAACCCTACCGAAAGAAAAAAACAAAGATGTTTCCATTTTTCATTTGTTTAACAGTACGACAATATTTCCCTGGTTGATTGTTGTCTGCCAGTTTACTGCATAAACCTACGTTATTGTGTAGTCTTCCCCGTGTGTGTGTTCTACCCCAGGGTACTTGCTTACTTGTGTATTACCCGTGTGTCTGTTCTACCCCAGGGTACTGGCTTACTTGTGTATTACCCGTGTGTCTGTTCTACCCCAGGGTACTGGCTTACTTGTGTATTACCTGTGTGTGTTCTACCCCAGGGTACTGGCTTACTTGTGTATTACCCGTGTGTCTGTTCTACCCCAGGGTACTGGCTTACTTGTGTATTACCCGTGTGTGTGTTCTACCCCAGGGTACTGGCTTACTTGTGTATTACCTGTGTGTGTGTTCTACCCCAGGGTACTGGCTTACTTGTGTATTACCCGTGTGTCTGTTCTACCCCAGGGTACTGGCTTACTTGTGTATTACCCGTGTGTATGTTCTACCCCAGGGTACTGGCTTACTTGTGTATTACCTGTGTGTCTGTTCTACCCCAGGGTACTGGCTTACTTGTGTATTACCTGTGTGTCTGTTCTACCCCAGGGTACTGGCTTACTTGTGTATTACCCGTGTGTCTGTTCTACCCCAGGGTACTGGCTTACTTGTGTATTACCCGTGTGTCTGTTCTACCCCAGGGTACTGGCTTACTTGTGTATTACCCGTGTGTGTGTTCTACCCCAGGGTACTGGCTTACTTGTGTATTACCCGTGTGTCTGTTCTACCCCAGGGTACTGGCTTACTTGTGTATTACCTGTGTGTGTGTTCTACCCCAGGGTACTGGCTTACTTGTGTATTACCCGTGTGTCTGTTCTACCCCAGGGTACTGGCTTACTTGTGTATTACCTGTGTGTGTGTTCTACCCCAGGGTACTGGCTTACTTGTGTATTACCTGTGTGTCTGTTCTACCCCAGGGTACTGGCTTGTGTATTACCTGTGTGTCTGTTCTACCCCTGGGTACTGGCTTACTTGTGTATTACCCGTGTGTCTGTTCTACCCCAGGGTACTGGCTTACTTGTGTATTACCCGTGTGTCTGTTCTACCCCAGGGTACTGGCTTACTTGTGTATTACCTGTGTGTGTGTTCTACCCCAGGGTACTGGCTTACTTGTGTATTACCTGTGTGTTCTACCCCAGGGTACTGGCTTACTTGTGTATTACCTGTGTGTGTGTTCTACCCCAGGGTACTGGCTTACTTGTGTATTACCTGTGTGTGTGTTCTACCCCAGGGTACTGGCTTACTTGTGTATTACCTGTGTGTGTGTTCTACCCCAGGGTACTGGCTTACTTTTGTATTACCTGTGTGTGTGTTCTACCCCAGGGTACTGGCTTACTTGTGTATTACCTGTGTGTGTGTTCTACCCCAGGGTACTGGCTTACTTGTGTATTACCTGTGTGTGTGTTCTACCCCAGGGTACTGGCTTACTTGTGTATTACCTGTGTGTCTGTTCTACCCCAGGATACTGGCTTACTTGTGTATTACCTGTGTGTCTGTTCTACCCCTTGGTACTGGGTTACTTGTGTCTTATCTGGGTGTCTGTTCTACCCCAGGGTACTGGCTTACTTGTGTATTACCTGTGTGTGTGTTCTACCCCAGGGTACTGGCTACTTGAGTATTACATGTGTGTGTGTTCCTCCCCAGGGTACTGGCTTACTTGTGTATTACCTGTGTGTGTGTTCTACCCCAGGGTACTGGCTTACTTGTGTATTACCTGTGTGTGTGTTCTACCCCAGGGTACTGGCTTACTTGTGCATTACCTGTGTGTGTGTTCTACCCCAGGGTACTGGCTTACTTGTGCATTACCTGTGTGTCTGTTCTACCCCAGGGTACTGGCTTACTTGTGTATTACCTGTGTGTGTGTTCTACCCCAGGGTACTGGCTTACTTGTGTATTACCTGTGTGTGTGTTCTACCCCAGGGTACTGGCTTGTGTATTACCCGTGTGTGTGTTCTACCCCAGGGTACTGGCTTGTGTATTACCCGTGTGTGTGTTCTACCCCAGGGTACTGGCTTGTGTATTACCTGTGTGTGTGTTCTACCCCAGGGTACTGGCTTACTTGTGTATTACCTGTGTGTGTGTTCTACCCCAGGGTACTGGCTTACTTGTGTATTACCTGTGTGTGTGTTCTACCCCAGGGTACTGGCGTACTTGTGTATTACCTGTGTGTCTGTTCTACCCCAGGGTACTGGCTTGTGTATTATCTGGGTGTCTGTTCTACCCCAGGGTACTGGCTTACTCGTGTATTACCTGTGTGTCTGTTCTGCCCCAGGGTACTGGCTTACTTGTGTATTACCTGTGTGTGTGTTCTACCCCAGGGTACTGGCTTACTTGTGTATTACCTGTGTGTGTGTTCTACCCCAGGGTACTGGCTTGTGTATTACCCGTGTGTCTGTTCTACCCCAGGGTACTGGCTTACTTGTGTATTACCTGTGTGTGTGTTCTACCCCAGGGTACTGGCTTACTTGTGTATTACCTGTGTGTGTGTTCTACCCCAGGGTACTGGCGTACTTGTGTATTACCTGTGTGTCTGTTCTACCCCAGGGTACTGGCTTGTGTATTATCTGGGTGTCTGTTCTACCCCAGGGTACTGGCTTACTCGTGTATTACCTGTGTGTCTGTTCTGCCCCAGGGTACTGGCTTACTTGTGTATTACCTGTGTGTGTATTCTACCCCAGGGTACTGGCTTACTTGTGTATTACCTGTGTGTCTGTTCTACCCCAGGGTACTGGCTTGTGTATTACCTGTGTGTCTGTTCTACCCCAGGGTACTGGCTTGTGTATTACCTGTGTGTGTGTTCTACCCCAGGGTACTGTCTTACTTGTGTATTACCCGTGTGTCTGTTCTACCCCAGGGTACTGTCTTACTTGTGTATTACCCGTGTGTCTGTTCTACCCCAGGGTACTAGCTTACTTGTGTATTACCCGTGTGTTTGTTCTACCCCAGGGTACTGACTTACTTGTGTATTACCCGTGTGTCTGTTCTACCCCAGGGTACTGGCTTACTTGTGTATTACCCGTGTGTTTGTTCTACCCCAGGGTACTGACTTGTGTATTACCCGTGTGTCTGTTCTACCCCAGGGTACTGGCTTACTTGTGTATTACCCGTGTGTCTGTTCTACCCCTGGGTACTGGCTTACTTGTGTATTACCTGTGTGTCTGTTCTACCCCTGGGTACTGGCTTGTGTATTACCTGTGTGTCTGTTCTACCCCAGGGTACTGGCTTACTTGTGTATTACCTGTGTGTCTGTTCTACCCCAGGGTACTGGCTTGTGTATTACCTGTGTGTGTGTTCTACCCCAGGGTACTGGCTTGTGTATTACCTGTGTGTGTGTTCTACCCCAGGGTACTGGCTTACTTGTGTATTACCCGTGTGTCTGTTCTACCCCAGGGTACTGGCTTGTGTATTACCCGTGTGTCTGTTCTACCCCAGGGTACTGGCTTACTTGTGTATTACCCGTGTGTCTGTTCTACCCCTGGGTACTGGCTTACTTGTGTATTACCTGTGTGTGTGTTCTACCCCTGGGTACTGGCTTACTTGTGTATTACCTGTGTGTGTGTTCTACCCCAGGGTACTGGCTTATTTGTGTATTACCCGTGTCTGTTCTACCCCAGGGTACTGGCTTGTGTATTACCTGTGTGTGTGTTCTACCCCAGGGTACTGGCTTGTGTATTACCCGTGTGTCTGTTCTACCCCAGGGTACTGGCTCACTTGTATATTACCCGTGTGTCTGTTCTACCCCAGGGTACTGGCTTGTGTATTACCCGTGTGTCTGTTCTATCCCATGGTGCTGGCTTACTTGTGTATTACCAGTGTGTCTGTTCTACCCCTGGGTACTGGCTTACTTGTGTATTACCTGTGTGTCTGTTCTACCCCTGGGTACTGGCTTACTTGTGTATTACCTGTGTGTGTGTTCTTCCCCTGGGTACTGGCTTACTTGTGTATGACCTGTGTGGTGTCTGTTCTACCCCTGGATACTGGGCTTACTTGTGTATGACCTGTGTGGTGTCTGTTCTACCCCTGGGTACCGGGTTACTTGTGTATTACCTGTGTGTCTGTTCTACCCCTGGGTACTGGCTTGTGTATTACCTGTGTGTCTTTTATACCCCTGGGTACTGGCATACTTGTGTATTACCTGTGTGTCTTTTCTACCCCTGGGTACTGGCTTACTTGCGTATTACCTGTGTGTGTGTTCTACCCCTGGGTACTGGCTTATTTGTGTATTACCTGTGTGTCTGTTCTACCCCTGGGTACTGGGTTACTTGTGTATTACCTGTGTCTGTTCTACCCCTGGGTACTGGCTTACTTGTGTAGTACCTGTGTGTCTGTTCTACCCCTTGGTACTGGGTTACTTGTGTATTACCTGTGTGTCTGTTCTACCCCTGGGTACTGGCTTACTTGTGTATTACCTGTGTGTCTTTTCTACCCCTGGGTACTGGCTTACTTGCGTATTACCTGTATGTCTGTTCTGCCCCTGGGTACTGGCTTACTTGTGTATTACCTGTGTCTGTTCTACCCCTGGGTACTGGCTTACTTGTGTATTCTACCCCTGGGTACTGGCTTGTGTATTACCTGTGTGTCTGTTCTACCCCTGGGTACTGGCTTACTTGTGTATTACCTGTGTGTCTGTTCTACCCCTTGGTACTGGGTTACTTGTGTCTTATCTGTGTGTCTGTTCTACCTCTGGGTACTGGCTTAGTTGTGTATTTCCTGTGTGTCTGTTCTACCCCTGGGTACTGGGTTACTTGTGTCTTATATGTGTGTGTGTACTACCCCTGGGTACTGGCTTATTGTGTATTACCTGTGTGTCTGTTCTACCCCTGGGTACTGGGTTACTTCTGTATTACCTGTGTATCTGCTTCCCCTGGGTACTGGGTTACTTGTGTCTTACCTCTGTTCTACCCCTGGGTACTTGGTTACTTGTGTATTACCTGGGCGTCTGTTCTACCCCTGGGTACTGGGTTACTTGTGTATTGCCTGTGTGTCTGTTCTACCCCTTGGTACTGGGATACTTGTGTCTTATCTGTGTGTCTGTTCTACCTCTGGGTACTGGCTTAATTGTGTATTTCCTGTGTGTCTGTTCTACCCCTGGGTACTGGGTTACTTGTGTCTTATATATGTGTGTGTTCTACCCCTGGGAACTGTCTTACTTGTGTCTTATCTGTGTGTCTGTTCTACCCCTGGGTACTGGCTTATTGTGTATTACCTGTGTGTCTGTTCTACCCCTGGGTACTGGGTTACTTGTGTCTTATCTCTGTTCTACCCCTGGGTACTTGGTTACTTGTGTATTACCTGGGCCTCTGTTCTACCCCTGGGTACTGGGTTAATTGTGTATTGCCTGTGTGTCTGCTCCTTCCCCTGGGTACTGGGTTACTTGTGTATTACCTGTGTGTCTGCTCCTTCCCCTGGGTACTGGGTTACTTGTGTCTTATGTGTGTCTGTTCTACCCCTGGGTGCTGGGTTACTTGTGTCTTATCTGTGTGTCTTCTACCCCTGGGTACTGGGTTACTTGTGTTTTACCTGTGTGTCTGCACCTTCTCCTGGGTACTGAGTTACTTGTGTATTACCTGTGTGTCTGCACCTTCTCCTGGGTACTGAGTTACTTGTGTATTACCTGTGTGTCTGCACCTTCTCCTGGGTACTGAGTTACTTGTGTATTACCTGTGTGTCTGCACCTTCTCCTGGGTACTGAGTTACTTGTGTATTACCTGTGTGTCTGCACCTTCCCCTGGGTACTGTGTCACTTGTGTATTACCTGTGTGTCTGCACCTTCCCCTGGGTACTGTGTCACTTGTGTATTACCTGTGTGTCTGCACCTTCCCCTGGGTACTGTGTCACTTGTGTATTACCTGTGTGTCTGCACCTTCCCCTGGGTACTGTGTCACTTGTGTATTACCTGTGTGTCTGCACCTTCCCCTGGGTACTGTGTCACTTGTGTATTACCTGTGTGTCTGCACCTTCCCCTGGGTACTGTGTCACTTGTGTATTACCTGTGTGTCTGCACCTTCTCATGGGCACATGCAACAACATTTTAATAAACTATTGATTCTTCCAGTCTTTGTCATACCGTGGATCAGTTTCAATTTCCGGTACCCTATAAATCGTTACATTTTTTCGTCTCGTCTGTACAGTAACGTGTATGCTGCGTCAGGCTACGTTATTAAAGCAACTTACCACAGATGTTGAACACGTATTTTAAATCTAACTTTTAACAGTGAAAACAATTTGGAAGTGTATTTGCAGATTTGTAGTTGCTCATATTTGTAGTTGCTCATTATTCCTTGGCATTTTGTGTTGGATATGTGAGCTAGATGGCCGTCAGCAGTAATAGCCTGGTTGATCAGGCAGTCATCAGACATGCCTGATGCCGGGGTCGAGCTGCAGAAATAGGAAAAATAGCGAAGACCTTCAAAGGTATATCAAAGATAAAGGTTTGGTACCTGCTGGGACCTCAGGGTTATCTGCTGGGACCTCTGGGTACCTGCTGGGACCTCGGGGTTACCTGCCAGAACCTCAGGGTTACCTGCCGGGACCTCAGGGTTTCCTCCCGGGACCTCAGGGTTACCTGCCGGGACCTCAGGGTACCTGCTGGGACCTTTGGGTACCTGCTGGGACCTTAGGGTACCTGCTGGGACCTCGAGGTTACCTGGTGGGACCTCAGGGTTACCTGCCGGGACCTCAGGGTACCTGCTGGGACCTTAGGGTACCTGCTGGGACCTCGGGGTTACCTGCTGGGACCTCGGGGATACCTGCTGGAACCTCAGGGTTACCTGCCGGGACCTCAGGGTTTCCTCCCGGGACCTCAGGGTTACCTGCCGGGACCTCAGGGTACCTGCTGGGACCTTTGGGTACCTGCTGGGACCTTAGGGTACCTGCTGGGACCTCGAGGTTACCTGGTGGGACCTCAGGGTTACCTGCTGGGACCTTAGGGTACCTGCTGGGACCTTGGGGTTACCTGCTGGGACCTCGGGGATACCTGCTGGGACCTCAGGGGTACCTGTTGGGACCTTAGAATACCAGCTGGTACCATAGCACTGTATCGTCTTTTACAGACGATTCTAGAACTTGTATGAGTGGCATCCATAGAAGACACAGTGAGTCTCCAAGGTGATATAAACTAAGTCTTCCTGTGGATAACTGATAGCAATATGATGTTCAATAAGGATAAATTTAAGTTAATACGTCACGAAAGAATGAAGGAAATATAAACACGATCGGAGTACGAGACAAACTCCTATCACTTAACAGAACGTAAGTCAGATGTGAGAGACCTGGGAGTGATAATGTCCGAAGATCTTACGTTCAAGGAAAATGATAGGTTGGATAACTGGAATTTTCAGAAGAAGAGATGCCAAGCCACTGACACTCCTCGGGTCACTCGGTTCTCTCTAGGCGGAATATTGCTTTATACTAACGGCCACCTTGAAGAGACGAGACATTACTGGGTTAGATGCCCAGAGGTCCAGAGAACTTTTGCAGCTCGTATAAACTCAGCCAGGCACTTACATTACTAGGAGCACTTGGAGTCCCAAGAACTGTACTCACTGGAACGTTGGCGAGAATGATATATCATAATTTTCACTTGTAAGATACTGGAGGGATTGGTTCCAAACCTGCACACCAGAATTACTGCTTATGAAGACGAGACTTGGCAGACGGTGCAGGATACCTCCAATGATAAGATGGGGAGCGGTGAGCACATTGAGAGAAGACTGGTTAATGTTAAGGGACCATGACTCGTGAAGTCCTTTCATAAAGGAATATAGCAACAATCTTCTAGCTGTCTTCAAGAGAACTCGACAGGTACCTCGAAACAGTTCCTGATCCGTCGGGTTGTGGTGCATATGTTGGACTGCGAGCAGCGGCCACCAACAGTTCGATCGGCCAGTCCAGCAACCAGGAGGCCTGGTCTAGGGCCGGGCCGCGGGGACGGTGATCTCTGGAAGCGACTCCAGGTAGACTCAACGATACAGATATACTTTGGCTCACCACTTTTATCTGTGTGTCACTCAGTGCATTTTTCTTTTTAGTATACTTATAATTGACTACGTTAGTAATTTATCTTATGCTATATTACAGCTAAATAGTGGGAACAAAAGTCAACATTGTTTCCCTGGCATATTTCATCATAGTGTTGAAATCTGGCAGCTTCAGCTGTAAGACTTCAGTAGCGTAATGAAGAGATCTTCTGGTATTCCTCCAAGAACACAACGATGAGAGCTTCAAAGGTTTCGTTCCAGCAGCTGCTAGAGCTTCAAAGGTTTCATTCCAGCAGCTGCTAGAGCTTCAAAGGTTTCGTTCCAGCAGCTGCTAGAGCTTCAAAGGTTTCGTTCCAGCAGCTGCTAGAGCTTCAAAGGTTTCGTTCCAGCAGCTGCTAGAGCTTCAAAGGTTTCGTTCCAGCAGCTGCTAGAGCTTGAAAGGTTTCGTTCAAGCAGAGCTGGAGTACAGTACTATTATTTGGAAATGGAAATTTCCAAATAATAGTACTGTACTGTGTGGTGTATCCCATAATTAGGAAAAATTACACTGCTCTGCATTTGGAATGTTTTTAATTTTTATTTTTTATTGGTGGTTGCGATCTTACATATTCTTCGGCTGCTGATTGTAAATATCTAAACCATTTTGATCTATCACTTAAGGATTTTGAATAAAATACAAATTAATGATAAAAAATGTGAATTTTTAATAAATTGTTAATTTATTAAAATTAGGCATATGAATTCCAAATCAACATGAATCAAATCAAATTATTTTATTAAAATATTCTCCTAATGGTTAGCCTACATATTGAATCAAAGGAAGGAGGACTGCTTTAATTTTTACTCGTGCTGTGCATCGAGACCATTACGTTTCAATGACCAGCACTAATCCACCATCATGCTGACATTCCATATGCCCTGGTATCGAGTTCCCATGGTGCAAATATCCTGATGGAACCATTTTTCCTTGTTCCTCACTGTAACCCCCACAATTGTTGGGAAAATAGACAAGATGTGAGTGCAAAAAGTGCATCTTCACACTCATTCTAGACCCAAGTTGTTGGAAACTTGAAATCAAGACTTGGAACATTTTTTTCATATTCGGAGGAGCGCCTGTTTCCCAGGAAGTTGTGGACAATCTGCTTGAATGAAACCCAGGCATTCACCTCGACACCTGCTAATGCTTCATCAAAATGCTTGTCCTTTATCAATTCCCGAATCTGAGGGCCAACAAAGATTCCCGCCTTGAGTTTACCTTCACTTATACGAGGAAACTTTGACTCCAGGTACTTGAAAACAGTTCCATTCTTGTTCAAGGCATTCACAAAATTTTTCATGAGCCCTAATTTGATGTGTAGTCGTGGCAGCAGAATTTCCTTGGGGTCATCTAGTGGCACAGTTTTCACGTTGTGATTTCCGGGTAAGAAGCTGGTTCCTGGTGGCCAGTCTGTTCATAGTGCTGGCTGTCTGCCCTACTATCCCAAAAGACACAGAAAACAGGGATACTTGGTGTATCCGCCTTGAAGACCTGGTAAGAGAGCAATAACTTTTAAATCACCACAATTGAGAAAATTGTGATTCTGATACTTGATTGTAGATATTAGTGTCTTAATATTTGCGCAAGTTTCTGACATTTGGACACTATGGCCAATTGGCACAGATGCAGCTGTGTTGCTATTGTAGAGAAGTACAGCCTTTAAACTTCTTTTAGAAGAATCAATGAAGAGTCTCCATTCATCTGTTTTGTATGACATCCCCTTGTGTTCAATAAGGTCAGGAATATTTGAACAGAAAACTAAAGATTCCTCTTTGTCAAAGAACTGAGTGAATTCCGCTTCACGATGACGGTACCAAGCGAATGTTGTTCCAGGAGCTAGAAACCTGTGTTCCTTCAGTCTAGAGCCAAGTAACTGCACTTTCTTTTGGAAGGTTAAGGTCTCTCACCAAGTCATTGAGCTCAACTTGGTTGAAGGGTTTGGGATCGTCATTTGTTGGTGGTTCATAGTCTACTTCCATCTCCTTAGAATCACTGGTATCAGACTCTGATGAAATTTGCCATGTGTCAGGTGGCACAGGTACAGGAATATTTTCAGAGTGTGGAACAGGCCTTATTGCTGAAGGAATATTTGGGTATATTATGCGATCTTTAGTCTTCTTGCTGAATCCAGCTACTTTAGTCATACAAAAGTAGCAGTCATCATGGTGGTTCATCTGCTCCCGCCATACCATTGGTACTTCAAAGGGCATACATTTAAGTTTTCCAACTGACCACATTTGGAGTTTACTGATGCAACTCTTGCAAGCTTTGTGTGGTGCAAATGGTTTGTCCTGGTCTCCAAGTTTGCAGCCAAAATAAGCAAAGTAGCAGCGCTTCAATAAAGGATAATGTTGCTCCGGGAATCTGAAGGGATGAATTACCCGCAGACATAGCAAAATATGTCTGGTGAATTTATGTAGCCTCTAGACATATTAATAGTCTGAAAATAAAAAAAAAATATTAGATTTAACATTTAAGTCAACATAAGGTAAGCATTTTAATTGGTAATATACCACTTTCTTATTTACTTATATGAAAAGAGAAAAGTAACGTTTCTGTATAACTTGACAACCTGATGTGATAGAGATGAAGAAAAAACACAATGAATCACTATGTTCCATATATGTACCGAGAAAGATACCATAGAGCCAATAAAAAAAATCATGCTGACCAGTGTTATAATTTTATGAAGGTAGTTGCTGTGAAATGTTGGGTGTGGATATCTGGTACGTGGCAGACATCACCACACAACTTATATAAATTATTGAAACAAACATTGAATATGCCCTCAGTGACTGGAAGAAAGACATAACAGTATAATGCGGGGGTCATCCACCCCTCCCCCGGGTGTTTCACTACACTAACACAACTTTGCCAGGATATTCAATAACGTTATGAATATATCGCGAACAAGCGATATAAGATGTAATACAACCACGGGGGGAGTAGAATGGTAGCTCTAGGCCTTTCGTGCTGCAATCAACACATCAAGAGCTTGCAGTGTTGCAGAAAAGAGGAGGTCAGGCAGATACAATCACAGGGGGGGCCGTTGCTAGAGCAAAGGCGCTCCCTGTGATCATATTTGATTGGAATACCTCGTTTCTGCTACATTGCAAGCTCCTTATGGTGTGCTGATTAAAACACGAAAGGCCTAGAGCTATCATTCTACTCCCCCCGTGCTTGTATTACGCTCAATAAATATTTAAGAGACGGGTCTAGGAGTCGAGGATCATGTATGGAAATACAGATGATGATGATGATGACGATGATGATGATGACGACGATGACGACAGTCAAGGTTAAACCTAAGTATTTTACTACTATTTTATAACCATATTTAGATCAATTAGATCAATAAAGGTTATCTTATCTTTTAAATATTCGTTGGAATGGCAGTGCCCAACCCAGGCATGTATGAGCCACCAGCTAGTCACAGGTTTTACGAGCGTGGGCTGGTGGAGGAGGGTTGGGAAGGAAGAGATAGTGAGTGAGTGATGAATGAGTGTTGGGTCGGGGGAAGGGAAGGCGGGTGTCAGAGATCAAGGAAGGAGCGGAAGTAGTTGTGGGCAGCTGGTGCCTCCACACTGACACATCTCGCTGCCTTTAAGGGCCAGAATACACAGCTGCCAGGAAGCTGTGGCCACCACCACCACCAGGAAGCTGTGGCCACCACCACCAGGAAGCTGCGGCCACCATCACCACCAGGAAGCTGTGGCCACCATCACCACCAGGAAGCTGTGGCCACCACCACCATGAAGCTGTGGTCACCATCACCACCATGAAGCTGTGGCCACCATCACCACCAGGAAGCTGTGGCCACCATCACCACCAGGAAGCTGTGGCCACCATCACCACCATGAAGCTGTGGCCACCATCACCACCAGGAAGCTGTGGCCACCACCACCACCAGGAAGCTGTGGCCACCACCACTACCAGGAGGCTATGACGGCCACCACCAGGAAGCTGTGGCCACCACCACCAGGAAGCTGTGACGGCCACCACCAGGAAGCTGTGGCCACCACTGCCACCACCAAGAGGCTGTGACGGCCACCACCAGGAAGCTGTGGCCACCACCACCAGGAGGCTGTGACGGCCACCACCACCACCAGGAAGCTGTGGCCACCACCACCACCAGGAAGTTGTGGCCACCACCACCACCAGGAAGCTGTGACCACCACCACCACCACCAGGAAGCTGTGGCCGCCACCACCACCACCAGGAAGCTGTGGCCACCACCACCACCAGGAAGCTGTGGCCACCACCACAACCACCAAGAGGCTGTGACGGCCACCACCAGGAAGCTGTGGCCACCACCACCACCAGGAAGTTGTGGCCACCACCACCACCAGGAAGCTGTGACCACCACCACCAGGAAGCTGTGGCCGCCACCACCACCACCAGGAAGCTGTGGCCACCACCACCACCAGGAAGCTGTGGCCACCACCACAACCACCAGGAAGCTGTGGCCACCACCACCACCACCACCACCAGGAAGCTGTGGCCACCACCACCACCAGGAAGCTGTGGCCACCACCACCACCAGGAAGCTGTGGCCACCACCACCACCAGGAAGCTGTGGCCACCACCACCACCAGGAAGCTGTGGCCACCACCACCACCAGGTAGCTGTGGCCACCACCATCACCAGGAAGCTGTGACCACCACCACCACCAGGAAGCTGTGACCACCACCACCAGGAAGCTGTGGCCACCACCACCACCAGGAAGCTGTGGCCACCACCACCACCAGGAAGCTGTGACCACCACCACCAGGAGGCTGTCACCACCACCAGGAAGCTGTGGCCACCACCACCAGGAAGCTGTGGTCACCACCACCAGGAAGCTGTGGCCACCACCACCACCAAGAAGCTGTGGCTACCACCACCACCAGGAAGCTGTGGCCACCACCACCACCAGGAAGCTGTGACCACCACCACCAGGAAGCTGTGGCCACCACCACCACCAGGAAGCTGTGGCCACCCCCAATAAAAAGTAGGGGCGCCATTGGTACACTAAGGGAAAACACCATAAGTGTCCGGGGCCCAAAACTGTTCAACAGCCTCCCATCAAGCATTAGGGGAATTGCCAATAAACCCCTGGCTGCCTTCAAGAGAGAGCTGGACATACCTAAAGTCAGTGCCGGATCAGCCGGGCTGTGGCTCGTACGTTGGACTGCGTGCGGCCAGCAGTAACAGCCTAGTTGATCAGGCCCTGATCCATCGGGAGGCCTGGTCATGGACCGGGCCGCGGGGGCGTTGATCCCCGGAATAACCTCCAGGTAACCACCACCACCAGGAAGCTGTGGCCACCACCACCACCAGGAAGCTGTGACCACCACCACCAGGAAGCTGTGGCCACCACCACCACCACCAGGAAGCTGTGGCCACCACCACCACCACCAGGAAGCTGTGACCACCACCACCACCACCACCAGGAAGCTGTGACCACCACCACCACCAGGAAGCTGTGACCACCACCACCAGGAAGCTGTGACCACCACCAGGAGGCTGTGACGGCCACCACCACCACCAGGAAGCTGTGACCATCACCATCAGGAGGCTGTGACCACCACCACCAGGAGGCTGTGACAGCCATCACCACCACCAGGAAGCTGTGGCCACCACCACCAGGAGGCTGTGACCACCACCACCACCAGGAGGCTGTGACCACCACCACCACCAGGAAGCTGTGACCACCACCACCAGGAGGCTGTGACAGCCACCACCACCACCAGGAGACTGTGACGGCCACCACCACCACCAGGAGGCTGTGACGGCCACCACCACCACCAGGAGGCTGTGACGGCCACCACCACCAGGAGGCTGTGACGGCCACCACCACCAGGAGGCTGTGACGGCCACCACCACCAGGAGGCTGTGACGGCCACCACCACCAGGAGGCTGTGACGGCCACCACCAGGAGGCTGTGACGGCCACCACCACCAGGAGGCTGTGACGGCCACCACCACCACCACATCCAGGAGGCTGTGACGGCCACCACCACCAGGAGGCTGTGACGGCCACCACCACCAGGAGGCTGTGACGGCCACCACCACCACGAGGCTGTGACGGCCACCACCACCACCAGGAGGCTGTGACGGCCACCACCACCAGGAGGCTATGACGGCCACCAACACCAGGAGGCTGTGACGGCCACCACCACCAGGAGGCTGTGACGGCCACCACCACCAGGAGGCTGTGACGGCCACCACCACCAGGAGGCTGTGACGACCACCACCACCAGGAGGCTGTGACGGCCACCACCACCACCACCAGGAGCCTGTGACGGCCACCACCACCACCACCAGGAGGCTGTGACGGCCACCACCACCACCACCAGGAGGCTGTGACGGCCACCACCACCACCAGGAGGCTGTGACGGCCACCACCACCACCAGGAGGCTGTGACGGCCACCACCACCACCAGGAGGTTGTGACGGCCACCACCACCAGGAGGCTGTGACGGCCACCACCACCACCACCAGGAGGCTGTGACGGCCACTACCACCACCACCAGGAGCCTGTGACGGCCACCACCACCACCACCAGGAGGCTGTGACGGCCACCACCACCACCACCAGGAGGCTGTGACGGCCACCACCACCACCAGGAGGCTGTGACGGCCACCACCACCACCAGGAGGCTGTGACGGCCACCACCACCACCAGGAGGTTGTGACGGCCACCACCACCAGGAGGCTGTGACGGCCACCACCACCACCAGGAGGCTGTGACGGCCACTACCACCACCACCAGGAGGCTGTGACGGCCACTACCACCACCACCAGGAGGCTGTGACGGCCACCACCACCACCAGGAGGCTGTGACGGCCACCACCACCACCAGGAAGCTGTGACCACCACCACCACCAGGAAGCTGTGACCACCACCACCAGGAAGCTGTGGCCACCACCACCACCAGGAAGCTGTGGCCACCACCACCACCAGGAAGCTGTGGCCACCACCACCACCAGGAAGCTGTGACCACCACCACCAGGAGGCTGTCACCACCACCAGGAAGCTGTGGCCACCACCACCAGGAAGCTGTGGTCACCACCACCAGGAAGCTGTGGCCACCACCACCACCAAGAAGCTGTGGCTACCACCACCACCAGGAAGCTGTGGCCACCACCACCACCAGGAAGCTGTGACCACCACCACCAGGAAGTTGTGGCCACCACCACCACCAGGAAGCTGTGGCCACCCCCAATAAAAAGTAGGGGCGCCATTGGTACACTAAGGGAAAACACCATAAGTGTCCGGGGCCCAAAACTGTTCAACAGCCTCCCATCAAGCATTAGGGGAATTGCCAATAAACCCCTGGCTGCCTTCAAGAGAGAGCTGGACATACCTAAAGTCAGTGCCGGATCAGCCGGGCTGTGGCTCGTACGTTGGACTGCGTGCGGCCAGCAGTAACAGCCTAGTTGATCAGGCCCTGATCCATCGGGAGGCCTGGTCATGGACCGGGCCGCGGGGGCGTTGATCCCCGGAATAACCTCCAGGTAACCACCACCACCAGGAAGCTGTGGCCACCACCACCACCAGGAAGCTGTGACCACCACCACCAGGAAGCTGTGGCCACCACCACCACCACCAGGAAGCTGTGGCCACCACCACCACCACCAGGAAGCTGTGACCACCACCACCACCACCACCAGGAAGCTGTGACCACCACCACCACCACCACCAGGAAGCTGTGACCACCACCACCACCAGGAAGCTGTGACCACCACCACCAGGAAGCTGTGACCACCACCAGGAGGCTGTGACGGCCACCACCACCACCAGGAAGCTGTGACCATCACCATCAGGAGGCTGTGACCACCACCACCAGGAGGCTGTGACAGCCATCACCACTACCAGGAAGCTGTGGCCACCACCACCAGGAGGCTGTGACCACCACCACCACCAGGAGGCTGTGACCACCACCACCACCAGGAAGCTGTGACCACCACCACCAGGAGGCTGTGACAGCCACCACCACCACCACCAGGAGACTGTGACGGCCACCACCACCACCAGGAGGCTGTGACGGCCACCACCACCACCAGGAGGCTGTGACGGCCACCACCACCAGGAGGCTGTGACGGCCACCACCACCAGGAGGCTGTGACGGCCACCACCACCAGGAGGCTGTGACGGCCACCACCACCAGGAGGCTGTGACGGCCACCACCAGGAGGCTGTGACGGCCACCACCACCAGGAGGCTGTGACGGCCACCACCACCACCACATCCAGGAGGCTGTGACGGCCACCACCACCAGGAGGCTGTGACGGCCACCACCACCAGGAGGCTGTGACGGCCACCACCACCAGGAGGCTGTGACGGCCACCACCACCACCAGGAGGCTGTGACGGCCACCACCACCAGGAGGCTATGACGGCCACCAACACCAGGAGGCTGTGACGGCCACCACCACCAGGAGGCTGTGACGGCCACCACCACCAGGAGGCTGTGACGGCCACCACCACCAGGAGGCTGTGACGACCACCACCACCAGGAGGCTGTGACGGCCACCACCACCACCACCAGGAGCCTGTGACGGCCACCACCACCACCACCAGGAGGCTGTGACGGCCACCACCACCACCACCAGGAGGCTGTGACGGCCACCACCACCACCAGGAGGCTGTGACGGCCACCACCACCACCAGGAGGCTGTGACGGCCACCACCACCACCAGGAGGTTGTGACGGCCACCACCACCACCACCAGGAGGCTGTGACGGCCACTACCACCACCACCAGGAGGCTGTGACGGCCACTACCACCACCACCAGGAGGCTGTGACGGCCACCACCACCACCAGGAGGCTGTGACGGCCACCACCACCACCAGGAGGCTGTGACGGCCACCACCACCACCAGGAGGCTGTGACGGCCACCACCACACCACAGGAACAACAACAAGGACGCCATGCTGGCGAGTGTAAGTTTATTTTGGTACAGGTATGCAAATTACACTATAAGAAAATTTCACTTCTGTCTTGTTCCTGGGAGATAACCATCATTTCCCAATTCTTAATAGGTAAATAAAACTAAAAAAAAAAAGAAACAGTTTTGATCCCAGAACTTTGCTTTTGTGGTTATGACACTTCTGGAACACTTTCAAGAAAGACTGATGTAAAACTATTGTGTTCTAGGGTTTTGCTTGGCAAATATAAAAACAGGGACTCACAAACCAGCATTCAGTTCAGCTCTGGCTGCCTGAGAAGACACATCACAAGAAGTGAAATGGCATCAAGAGGCTCCAGTCATTCTCCAGATACATTCTGCTACATATGTGCTCAATTCATTAAGACAAGAGCAAAGAAGTTCTCTGTAACAGCATCTAAAAAAATGTATGAAGCTTACGAAGCATATTTTGTCATGGCAATTGTGGACCAAGACAAGACCTGGGCGCCTCATGTTGCATATGGGGAAAAAATGGGTTAATGCAATTTAAATTAACAGTTTTCATCTGGCATTGATAAATTATTGTGCGCTGCAAGCTGTATGACTCTTATGGGTTTAGCGTTTACTTATAATAATAATGTACCCCTGCAAGGAGGTGGTAGATGATATTACAATTAACGTTGCATATACCGGGCACAGTGTCAGGACTGCCTGTTATTTAACTTGGTATAAATTCACTGGGATATAAAAAAAATATCCCAGAAAGCTATATACTGTAAAAAAATTAAATGCTCAGAGACACTTGAATTTTCAAAGAATTTTTACAAGGCAAGCAATGTTTGTTTTGTATTTTAGGAATCCACGGCACTGAAGGTGGCTTGGAGTCACTTGACCTGTACTCACTGGAACACAGGCGAGAAACATATATAATCTACACCTGGCAAATCCTAGAGGGACTGATCTCAAATCAGCACACACAAATCACTCTCTACGAAAGCAAAAGACTTGGCAACTGATGCAAAATATCCTCAATTAATAGTAGGGGCGCCATTAGTACACTAAGAGAAGAAAGTGTCCAGGGCCCAAGACTGTTCAACAGCCTCCCGCCAGCCATAAGAGGAATTACCAGTGGACCCCTTGAAGAGGGAGCTGGACAGATACCTAAAGTTGGTGCTGGATCAGCCGTGCTGTGGTTCGTATGTTGGACTACGTATGGCCAGCAGTAACAGCCTAGTTGATCAGGCCCTGATCCACCGGGAGGCCTGGTCAAGGACTGGGCCGCTGGGACGTTGACCCCCGGAGCACCCTCCAGGTAGGTAGACCCACGCTGCCAAGCTTGGATGGTACCCGCGCTGCCAAGCTTGGAAGGTACCCACGCTGCCAAGCTTGGATTGTACCCACGCTGCTAAACTTGGATGGTACCCACGCTGCCAAGCTTGGATGGTACCCACGCTGCCAAGCTTGGATGGTACCCACGCTGCCAAGCTTGGATGGTACCCACGCTGCCAAGATTGGATGGTACCCATGCTGCCAAGCTTGGATAATACCTATGCTGCCAAGATTGGATGATACGCTGCCAAGCTTGGATGGTACCCACGCTGCCAAGATTGGATGGTACCCACGCTGCCAAGATTAGATGGTACCCACGCTACCATGCTTGGATGGTGCCTGCACTACCAAGATTGGATGGTACCCACGCTGCCAAGCTTGGATGGTACCTACGCTGCCAAGATTGGATGGTACCCACGCTGCCAAGCTTGGATAGTACCTACGCTGCCAAGATTGGATGGTACCCACGCTGCCAAGCTTGGATGGTACCCACGCTGCCAAGCTTGGATGGTACCCACGCTGCCAAGCTTGGATGGTACCCACGCTGCCAAGCTTGGATGGTACCCACGCCACCAAGCTTGGATGGTACCCACGCTGCCAAGTTTGGATGGTACCCACGCTACCAAGCTTGGATGGTACCCACGCCACTAAGCTTGGATGGTACCCACGCCACCAAGCTTGGATGGTACTCACGCTGCCAAGCTTGGATGGTACCCACGCTACCAAGCTTGGATGGTACCCACGCTACCAAGCTTGGATGGTACCCACGCTACCAAGCTTGGATGGTACCTACTCTGCCAAGCTTGGTTGGTACCTACGCTGCCAAGCTTGGATGGTACCCACGCCACTAAGCTTGGATGGTACCCACGCCACTAAGCTTGGATGGTACCCACGCCACAAAGCTTGGATGGTGCCCACGCCACCAAGCTTGGATGGTACCCACGCTACCAAGCTTGGATGGTTCCCACGCCACCAAGCTTGGATGGTACCCACGCCACCAAGCTTGGATGGTACCTACGCTACCAAGCTTGGATGGTACCTGCGCTACCATGCTTGGATGGTACTCACGCCACCAAGCTTGGATGGTATCCACGCTAACAAGCTTGGATGGTACCTGCGTTACCATGCTTGGATGGTACCCACGCCACCAAGCTTGGATGGTACCTACGCTACCATGCTTGGATGGTACTCACGCCACAAAGGTTGGATGGTACCACGCTACCAAGCTTGGATGGTACCTGCGCTACCAACTTGAATGGTGATAATGCAAGTGATTTTAAGGTAAGTGGTAAGAGTGTAGCAGCTAGAGTAGACTTATATGTGAGACCAGCCATGTACTATAATGAGAGGGCGTTTCAACACTTGTTGATAACCTACTTAATCATTGAGGTCGAGGGCAGGAGTGTCTGTTGGAAAGACAAGGATGTATGTTAGTAAGATATGGGTGGAAGAGTGTGATGGGTGTGTTGGTGTGTGGTGATTGTGTTGGAGTGTGGTGGTTGTGTTGGTGTGGTGGTTGGGGTGGGGTGGGGTGGTTGTGTTGGAGTGTGGTGATTGTGTTGGAGTGTGGTGGTTGTGTTGGTGTGTGGTGATTGTGTTGGGGTGTGGTGGTTGTGTTGGAGTGTGGTGGTTGTGTTGGAGTGGGGTGATTGTGTTGGTGTGTGGTGGTTGTGTTGGAGTGTGGTGGTTGTGTTGGAGTGTGGTGGTTGTGTTGGAGTGTGGTGGTTGTGTTGGAGTGTGGTGGTTGTGTTGGAGTGTGTTGGGTGTGTTGGAGTGTGTTGGTTGTGTTGGAGTGTGGTGGTTGTGTTGGAGTGTGGTGGTTGTGTTGGAGTGTGGTGGTTGTGTTGGAGTGTGGTGGTTGTGTTGGAGTGTGGTGGTTGTGTTGGAGTGTGGTGGTTGTGTTGGAGTGTGGTGGTTGTGTTGGAGTGTGGTGGTTGTGTTGGAGTGTGGTGGTTGTGTTGGAGTGTGGTGGTTGTGTTGGAGTGTGGTGGTTGTGTTGGAGTGTGGTGGTTGTGTTGGAGTGTGGTGGTTGTGTTGGAGTGTGGTGGTTGTGTTGGAGTGTGTTGGGTGTGTTGGAGTGTGTTGGTTGTGTTGGAGTGTGGTGGTTGTGTTGGAGTGTGGTGGTTGTGTTGGAGTGTGGTGGTTGTGTTGGAGTGTGGTGGTTGTGTTGGAGTGTGGTGGTTGTGTTGGAGTGTGGTGGTTGTGTTGGAGTGTGGTGGTTGTGTTGGAGTGTGGTGGTTGTGTTGGAGTGTGGTGGTTGTGTTGGAGTGTGGTGGTTGTGTTGGAGTGTGGTGGTTGTGTTGGAGTGTGGTGGTTGTGTTGGAGTGTGGTGGTTGTGTTGGAGTGTGGTGGTTGTGTTGGAGTGTGGTGGTTGTGTTGGAGTGTGGTGGTTGTGTTGGAGTGTGGTGGTTGTGTTGGAGTGTGGTGGTTGTGTTGGAGTGTGGTGGTTGTGTTGGAGTGTGGTGGTTGTGTTGGAGTGTGGTGGTTGTGTTGGAGTGTGGTGGTTGTGTTGGAGTGTGGTGGTTGTGTTGGAGTGTGTTGGTTGTGTTGGAGTGTGTTGGTTGTGTTGGAGTGTGGTGGTTGTGTTGGAGTGTGGTGGTTGTGTTGGAGTGTGGTGGTTGTGTTGGAGTGTGGTGGTTGTGTTGGAGTGTGGTGGTTGTGTTGGAGTGTGGTGGTTGTGTTGGAGTGTGGTGGTTGTGTTGGAGTGTGGTGGTTGTGTTGGAGTGTGGTGGGTGTGTTGGAGTGTGGTGGTTGTGTTGGAGTGTGGTGGTTGTGTTGGAGTGTGGTGGTTGTGTTGGAGTGTGGTGGTTGTGTTGGAGTGTGGTGGTTGTGTTGGAGTGTGGTGGGTGTGTTGGAGTGTGGTGGTTGTGTTGGAGTGTGGTGGTTGTGTTGGTGTGTGGTGGTTGTGTTGGAATGTGTTGGTGTGTGGTGATTGTGTTGGTGTGTGGTGGTTGTGTTGGTGTGTGTTGGGTGTGTTGGAGTGTGGTGGTTGTGTTGGAGTGTGGTGGTTGTGTTGGAGTGTGGTGGTTGTGTTGGAGTGTGGTGGTTGTGTTGGAGTGTGGTGGTTGTGTTGGAGTGTGGAGGTTGTGTTGGAGTGTGGTGGTTGTGTTGGAGTGTGGTGGTTGTGTTGGAGTGTGGTGGTTGTGTCGGAGTGTGTTGGGTGTGTCGGAGTGTGGTGGTTGTGTCGGAGTGTGGTGGTTGTGTTGGAGTGGTGGTTGTGTTGGAGTGTGTTGGGTGTGTTGGAGTGTGGTGGGTGTGTTGGAGTGTGGTGGTTGTGTTGGAGTGTGGTGGTTGGTTCTAAAGGAATGTAAAGAGGAGCTTAGCACACCTTTGGCTAATCTTTTCAACATATCACTACAAACTGGCATGGTGCCAGATAAGTGGAAAATGGCAAATGTGATACCTATTTTCAAAACAGGTGACAGGTCCTTAGCTTCGAACTATAGACCAATAAGCCTGACCTCCATAGTGGGAAAATTTATGGAATCAATAATTGCTGAGGCAGTTCGTAGCCACCTTGAAAAGCATAAATTAATCAACGAATCTCAGCATGGTTTTACAAAGGGGCGTTCCTGCCTTACGAATTTATTAACTTTTTTCACTAAGGTATTTGAGGAGGTAGATCATGGTAATGAATATGATATTGTGTATATGGACTTCAGTAAGGCTTTTGACAGGGTCCCACATCAGAGACTGTTGAGGAAAATTAAAGCACATGGAATAGGAGGAGAAATTTTTTCCTGGATAGAGGCATGGTTGACAAATAGGCAGCAGAGAGTTTGCATAAATGGGGAGAAATCAGAGTGGGGAAGTGTCACGAGCGGTGTTCCACAGGGGTCAGTGTTGGGCCCCCTGCTGTTCACAATCTACATAAACGACATAGATGAGGGCATAAAGAGCGACATCGGCAAGTTTGCCGATGACACCAAAATAGGCCGTCGAATTCATTCTGACGAGGACATTCGAGCACTCCAGGAAGATTTGAATAGACTGATGCAGTGGTCGGAGAAGTGGCAGATGCAGTTTAATATAGACAAATGCAAAGTTCTAAATGTTGGACAGGACAATAACCATGCCACATATAAACTAAATAATGTAGATCTTAATATTACGGATTGCGAAAAAGATTTAGGAGTTCTGGTTAGCAGTAATCTGAAACCAAGACAACAGTGCATAAGTGTTCGCAATAAAGCTAATAGAATCCTTGGCTTCATATCAAGAAGCATAAATAATAGGAGTCCTCAGGTTGTTCTTCAACTCTATACATCCTTGGTTAGGCCTCATTTAGATTATGCTGCACAGTTTTGGTCACCGTATTACAGAATGGATATAAATTCTCTGGAAAATGTACAAAGGAGGATGACGAAGTTGATCCCATGTATCAGAAACCTTCCCTATGAGGATAGACTAAGGGCCCTGAAACTGCACTCTCTAGAAAGACGTAGAATTAGGGGGGATATGATTGAGGTGTATAAATGGAAGACAGGAATAAATAAAGGGGATGTAAATAGTGTGCTGAAAATATCTAGCCTAGACAGGACTCGCAGCAATGGTTTTAAGTTGGAAAAATTCAGATTCAGGAAGGATATAGGAAAGTACTGGTTTGGTAATAGAGTTGTGGATGAGTGGAACAAACTCCCAAGTACCGTTATAGAGGCTAGAACGTTGTGTAGCTTTAAAAATAGGTTGGATAAATACATGAGTAGATGTGGGTGGGTGTGAGTTAGACCTGATAGCTTGTGCTACCAGGTCGGTTGCCGTGTTCCTCCCTTAAGTCAATGTGACCTGACCTGACTAGGTTGGGTGCATTGGCTTAAGCCGGTAGGAGACTTGGACCTGCCTCGCATGGGCCAGTAGGCCTTCTGCAGTGTTCCTTCGTTCTTATGTTCTTATGTTCTTATGAGTGTGGTGGTTGTGTTGGAGTGTGGTGGTTGTGTTGGAGTGTGGTGGTTGTGTTGGAGTGTGGTGGTTGTGTTGGAGTGTGGTGGTTGTGTTGGAGTGTGGTGGTTGTGTTGGAGTGTGGTGGTTGTGTTGGAGTGTGGTGGTTGTGTTGGAGTGTGGTGGTTGTGTTGGAGTGTGTTGGGTGTGTTGGTTGTGTTGGAGTGTGGTGGTTGTGTTGGAGTGTGGTGGTTGTGTTGGAGTGTGGTGGTTGTGTTGGAGTGTGGTGGTTGTGTTGGAGTGTGGTGGTTGTGTTGGAGTGTGGTGGTTGTGTTGGAGTGTGGTGGGTGTGTTGGAGTGTGGTGGGTGTGTTGGAGTGTGTTGGGTGTGTTGGAGTGTGGTGGTTGTGTTGGTGTGGTGGGTGTGTTGGAGTGTGGTGGGTGTGTTGGAGTGTGGTGGGTGTGTTGGAGTGTGGTGGTTGTGTTGGAGTGTGGTGGTTGTGTTGGAGTGTGGTGGGTGTGTTGGAGTGTGGTGGTTGTGTTGGAGTGTGGTGGTTGTGTTGGAGTGTGGTGGTTGTGTTGGAGTGTGGTGGTTGTGTTGGAGTGTGGTGGTTGTGTTGGAGTGTGGTGGTTGTGTTGGAGTGTGGTGGTTGTGTTGGAGTGTGGTGGTTGTGTTGGAGTGTGGTGGTTGTGTTGGAGTGTGGTGGGTGTGTTGGTGTGTGGTGGGTGTGGAAGATGGTGTGGGAAGCTTGTGTATCGCTGCATGATTGGATTTGATCAACATAGCGGGTGTGTGTGCGCGCGCGCGCATGGAGAGGGGGAGGGGGTAATTACGGTAACTGATTGATCTTCACCGTTACTCGTGCTGTCAGAGTCATTGTTATCACTGGCAGTATTATGACCACCACTGGTGTTATTACCTTTCTGTCGCCGTCATAACGTCTTCCCGAGGAGATAAAGGCTGCTGTATCAACTGTTCTGAGCAGCAGACTTGTGAATTACACACAGATAAAAACACTTGCCACACTTTTGTGTCATCATTTGCATATACCAAAATAAGAAAGAAAATAGCTTCGGTAGAAGAAACGAGAAAAAATAGAATATATAAACAGAATCTTCCAGTGGGCAGAGGAGTATAATATTACGGATAATAGTGACAAAATCCAGCTGAGATCCGGAAAGAACGAAGAACTCAAAAGAGAAACTGTATACAAAATGCAAGAAGATTGCCAAGTAGAATGAAAGGAAGATGTGTAGAACCTGGGTGTAATAATGTCAGCTGACCTTTCTTATAAGTGAAAACAATAAGGCGAATGTCACGAGAACCAGGAAAATAATGGGGCGAATAATGAGAACTTTCAGATGTAAGGGAAATAATGCGATTGATGATACCGTTCATATCACTTGTCCTCTCTCACTTGTAGCAGTGTTTAGTGTCGGCGGCTTTTTAGGGGCAGGAGAAGTGTCAGAGCTGGAACAAATACAGAGATCATTTACGTCCTGCATAGAAATAAAGCATTGAAACTTCTGGGGACGCCTCAAAATTCTAAACATACACTCGCTAGGATGGAGGAGATAATATATACGTGGAAGTTACCGGGGATCTGGTCCCAAATCTGCACACTACCACAACATCATCATACTGAAGTGACACTTGCAAGAAAATGTAAAATAACTTCTGTGAAAGCAGAGGCGCCGTGGATATAAGAGAACATATTAACATCCGTGGGCCCAGACTGTTTAACATTCTTTACAAGATATCAGAAACATTGTCCGAACAAGTGCGGAAACTTTCAAGAGCAAATTGGACATTTCCCTCCACCAAGGGCCAGATCAGCCAGACTGTGATGGATATGTGGACCATCGGGCTGCTGGCAGTAACACCTTGGTTGATCAGGCAAGCAAAGACAAACCTGGCCCGGGGTCGTGCTTCTGGAGTAGGTAAATCTGGAAATCCTTCGAAGGTATATGGAATGTAACAAGTATCAGTCGCGATGGACCTTACAGGGGAGCAGGGAGGTGTACAGGGTGTGGCAGAATCTCTCTCTCTGGCTCTCCTTTCACAAAAATCATCTGACAGACTATTCTCTGCAGATGGAGGATACACCGTACTTCCCTAGCCTGTGTTCGCCAGCTTGCAGGGAATACTGCTCCTAAACGTGCAGATTGCATTATGTCACTGACTGTCATACATATAATACTAAACGTTGATAAGTCGATTCCAGGTCAGATTCCCGACACTAGTAAGTGTTGATAGAGCGAATGAGAATATACGTGGTGATGAGGCAGCGGCAGCGGCAGCGGCGCCAGCAGCAGCAGCAGCAGCAGCTGCGGCGGCGGCGGCAGCAGCAACAGCAGCGGCAACAACAGCGCCGGCAGCAGCAGCAGCAGCGGCAAGGAGACACCTATAAATACATGCTGCAGAGGAAGTCAACCGGAAGTTTACAGGAGCGGTCCTGGGAAGACTCTTGCACGAGGGGAGGAGGAGGTAGGAAGGAAGGAGGAGGAGGGTGGTCCTGGGAAGACTTGAAGGAAGGGTGGTAGGAAGGAAGAAACGAGGTGAGAAAGATCCTTGTAGAATGGAAGGAGTATATAGGAAGGAAGGGGTGAGGGTGGAGAGGGAAAGGAGGGTTAGGAAGAATCTTGGAGGGAAGAGGAGTATGTGAGGGAAAAATTTCGGGATGAGAGAGAGAAAGGAAGGGATGGAGGGAGAGAGAGGGGGGGGAAGTATCTGAAAATGTAATATAATGAGTTTGAAATTACACGAAACTGCTTGAAACAAAGAAAAAGAGGAAGGTGTGAGGAGGGAGAGGTGAGAGGAAGAGTGAAAGCAGGGGTGAGGTATATACCTACCTTTACCTTTGATATACCTTAGATGAGTTTTGAGAGTTTCTACTCCCGTGGGCCAGGCTCGTCTGGTGCTTGCCTGGTCAACCATGCTGTTGCTGCTGGAGGCCGGCTGCCCCACATATTCATTACAGCCTGGCTGATCCGGCACTTGGTGAAGATACTTGGCCAGTCTTCTCTTGAAGGCTTCTACACTTGTACCAGCCATGTTTCTGATATCTTCTGATAAGATGTTGAAAAGTCTGGAGCCACGAATGTTGACACAGTGTTCCCCTATTGTGCCCACCGCACCCCTGCTCTTCTCTCACTCCAGTATGTTGTTATGGCAGTGTGCAGATTTGGGACCAGACCCTCGAGTACTTTCCAGGTATATATTATCTTTGTCTCCTCCGCTCTAGTGAGTACATGTTCAAGACTTTAAGGTGTTCCCAGTAATTTAAGTGCTATACTGGTTCTGTGTGTGCCGTAACGATCTCTGTATTTGTTCTAGCTCTGATATTTCCCCTGCTTTGAATGGCGCCGTCAGTACTGAGCAATATTCCAAATGAGGGAGCACTAGCGATTTGAAGAGTGTCACCACTATCATTATTTCCCTTGTTTGGAAGGTTCTCAATACCCACCCCGTCATCCTCCTGGCTGTTGTGATTTTTGTCTGATTATGTTCTTTGAAAGAAAGGTCAGCTGACATAATTATTCCCAAGTCTTTTACGTGTTCCTTTCGTTCTGTTTGTTGATCCTCTTGAGTTAATACTATACTGGAGTATAAAACAAATTCCAACCACAAAATAGAACGAAAAACTAATGTAAAAGACCTGGGAGTGATAATGTCAGAGGATCTCACCTTCAAAGACCATAACATTGTATCAATCGCATCTGCTTGAAAAATGACAGAATGGATGATGAGAACCTTCAAAACTAGGGAGGCCAAGCCCATGACACTCTTCAGGTTTCTTGTTCTATCTAGGCTGGAATATTCTAAACACTAACAGCACCTTTCAAGGCAGGTGAAATTGCTGACCTAGAAAATATACAGAGAACCTTCACGGCACACTTAACTGCGATAAAATACCTGAATTACTGGGAACGCTTGAAGCTCCTCAACCTGTACTCCCTAGAACGCAGGCGGGAGAGAGACATGATTATATGCACTTGGAAAATCCTAGAGGGATTAGTACCAAACTTGCACACGAAAATCATTCCTTATGAAAGCAAAAGACTTGGCAGATGATGCAACATCTCCTCAATGAAAAGCAAGGGTGCCACTAGCATGATAAAAGACAACAAAATAAGTGTGAGGGGCCCTAGACTGTTCAATTGCCTCTCAGCATACATAGGGGGGATTACCAATAGACCCCAGCTGTCTTCAAGAATTCGTTGGACAGGCATCTAAAGTCAGTACCTGACCAGCCGGGCTGCGGTTCGTACGTCGGGTTTCGTGCGGCCAACAGTAACAGCCTGGTTGATCAGGCCCTGATCCACCATGAGGTGAAATTCCACAGTCACTTAAAACAACGGATATAGCCCCACTCCATAAAGGTGGCAGCAAAGCATTAGCTAAGAACTATAGACCAATAGCTCTGACGTCCCACATAAAAATCTTTGAAAGAGTGCTAAGAAGCAGGATTGCAAATCACCTGGATTCCCAAAATCTGCACAATCCAGGGCAACATGGGTTCAGGGCAGGTCGCTCCTGCCCCTCACAACTACTGGATCACTATGACATGGCCTTGGATGCACTGGAAGAAAATCAGAATGCAGATGTAATATACACAGACTTTGCAAAAGCATTTGACAAATGCGATCATGGTGTAATAGCCCATAAAATACGTGCTAAAGGAATAACTGGGAAAGTGGGGAAATGGATCTTCAACTTCCTAACAAATCGAACACAAAGAGTAGTGGTCAACAGAGTTAAATCGGAGGCTGCCATAGTGAAGAGCTCTGTTCCACAAGGCACAGTACTCGCCCCCATCTTATTCCTTATCCTCATATCAGACATAGACAGAGATATACACCACAGCACCGTATCATCCTTTGCGGATGATACTAGGATCTGCATGAGGCTGTCATCTGCTGAGAACGCGGTTAACCTCCAAGAAGATATAAACAAAGTTTTCCAGTGGGCAACGGTAAACAATATGATGTTCAATGAGGACAAATTCCAACTACTCCGTTATGGAAAACTGGAGGAGATAATAACTAGAACAGAGTATACTACTGACTCCGGCCATACAATAGAGCGGAAAAATAATGTAAGGGACCTGGGAGTAGTAATGTCTGAGGATCTCACTTTCAAGGATCACAACAGTGTCACGATCGCACGTGCAAAGAAAATGATAGGATGGATAATGAGAACTTTCAAAACGAGAGATGCAAAGCCAATGATGATCCTTTTCAATTCACTTGTTCTCTCTAGGCTGGAATACTGCTGTACATTAACATCTCCATTCAAAGCAGGTGAAATCGCAGATCTAGAGAGTGTACAGAGATCCTTTACTGCACGTATAAGTTCTGTCAAGCACCTTAACTACTGGGAACGCTTGGAAGCACTTGACTTGTACTCGTTGGAATGCAGGAGGGAGAGATATATCATAATCTACACTTGGAAAATCTTGGAAGGAATGGTCCCAAATCTGCACACACAAATCACTCCCTACGAAAGGAAAAGACTGGGCTGGCGATGCAAAATGCCCCAAATAAAAAGTAGGGGCGCCATTGGTACACTAAGGGAAAACACCATAAGTGTCCGAAAACTGTTCAACAGCCTCCCATCAAGCATTCGGGGAATTGCCAATAAACCCCTGGCTGCGTTCAAGAGAGAGCTGGACAGATACCTAAAGTCAGTGCCGGATCAGCCGGGCTGTGGCTCGTACGTTGGACTGCGTGCGGCCAGCAGTAACAGCCTAGTTGATCAGGCCCTGATCCACCGGGAGGCCTGGTCATGGACCGGGCCGCGGGGGCATTTATCCCCGGAATAACCTTCAGGTAACCTCCAGGCCTGGTCACAGACCGGGCCGCGGGAGCGCTGAACCCCGAAACCCACTCCAGGTATACGTAAGCAGCTGGAGCTTATTACCATTGAATGTCATGTTCTCCCTTGCCCACTGGAAAACCCAGCTTACGTCTTCCTGTAATTTTTTCGTGTCCTCTACCGTAGTGACTTTCATGTTTATTGTAGTGTCATCTGTAAATGATGATACAAAACTGGGACGGGTGTTTTTATCTATGTCTGCTATGAGGATGAGAAACAGCAGAGGTGCCAGGACAGTGCCTTGGGGAACTGAGCTTTTTACCTCGCTTATGCTGGCTCTCACTCTGTTTACTACTACTTTTTGTGTTCTGTGTGTTAAGAACTCGAAAATTCATCTGCCTATAGCCCTCATTTTGTGCGCTATCACTCCATTGTCGCATTTGTCAAACGCCTTGAAAACTCTGTGTAAATCACATCTGCGTTTTGGTCATCTTCCAATGCCTCCGTAATTCTGTCATAGTGGTTCAGCGCCACCAGGAGGCCTGGTCACAGACCGGGCTGCGGGGTCGTTGACCCCCGGAACTCTCTCCAGGTAAACTCCAGGTTACTGTGTGTGTGTGTGTGTGTTTTATGTATGTGTGTGTGTATGTATGTATTATTGTACCCACGAAACGAGTGGTATTGATCAATAACAACACTACTCTAGCCAAGGAGTCGGACCCATGCTGTTTTGGCCCGTCTCATGATGAGCGAAAACGCATGACGCTTTAGACCACTAGACCACACAATCCTTAACAATGGCGCATCCAGCCAAGCTATATATATATCTATATATATATATATATATATATATATATATATATATATATATATATATATATATATATATAATGGAGGTACCACCTCTATAGCTGGACTGGGGACCGTCATCCTCAGAGAAGACAATAAACGTAACTCAGGGAAAACTCAAGGTTCTCCCCGGAGCTGTTTGAATATTTCCTTCTCCTACCACCACCTATAGTTTATATTCTATGGGAACATTTATTAGACAGAAAACATTTACAGAAAACACAAACATGAATACAGTGGTACAATATATTAAAGATTATGAATTTCCTCCAGCTTCTCCGAAGCCGGACGCGAGCCAAGTATGCAGCAAGCGTTTCTCCTCTGGATGGCCACGCTGAGGCGCTGGAACATGAAAGTGGCTGCCCTTGGGTCCCTGGTGGTGGAAATAAATGGTATAAAATACCGACACAATGGAAATATAAACACATGCAGTATAATGTGATCCTTTATTGACAACGTTTCGCCCACACAGTGGGCTTTTTCAAGTCACAAACAGATCTACCTGGGGTGGAAGGTACGTGAGTATTTATAGTCAGGTTCAGAATGTTGAGGTCAGGTGGAGAATGCTGCATCTGATGATGTACCGAGTGGGGTTATAAAGTCTAAAATCTTGGGTAGCTTGGAAGGGAGATTGGATAAGTTTGTGAGCAGACCTTCTGCAGTGTTCCTCCATTCCCATACTCTTATGTGGGATAGCGATGAAGAAGTTTCTTGGCAAGTGGTTCAGCTATGTTATAGAAGCCACTATTCTGGTTGAAGTTGTCGGATATAGAAATAAGAAGTGATGATTCCAGGATTCTTCTACCCTTGTCAATAAAGGATCACATTATACTGCATATGTGTTTATATTTCTGTCCCTGGTGGTGTCGATGAGTCTGGAACCCAATTCTTTAAGGAAACATGTGGCATTTTTCCCCATGATCCCAAGGTCTCTGATCCTACTGGGACAAATTGATGCTGTTGGCTTATGTCCCTGTACTTGCTGATCTTGTACTCCTCCCTGTGGTCAGCAGCTTCCTGTCGCCCGACACTGTGATGGATATAGGTGTCAGCCAGTGTGGACACACAGGTATGGTCCCATGCTAAGAGCTTGCCATTCTTCCAAGGATAGATGGTGATCCTGTCGGGGCGGTTTGCTGGGTTGTGGGTATTGTTGGCTGCTAGTGATCGGGGCTCCCTCTCAGCTGAGCATCCAGCTGTAGCAAGGGTTCTTTTTATGATGTCGTTGACCTCATTGTGTCTTGCATGCCAACCCTTGGTTTTGGAACAGTTAAGACCATGTAGACCATATTGGTCTGCTTGCGCTTCGCCGCAAATACACGTATATTCCGTGTGAATTGAGGCAGCAAGGCGCAGAGCCACTGCAGTACGGAGGGTCTTAGGGTCGAGGCGCATTCTCATTGCGGATATGGGAACTGTTTGGAGGAAGTCCCCGGAGTGAGGTGCGCTCACAGCCTGGGGTATGGGCAGTCTCCCTATCTGATGTTGCAGCCCTGAGCATGTTGCAAGCACCTTTTCAGCGATCGGGCCATCCCAGCTTGACTGAGCCAGTGCTGAACTAGGGTTTGGTGCTGGAGCAGCAAGTCTCTCTCATTCAGTGATGACACTGGCATATATATATATAAATAATGTCGTGCCGAATAGGCAGAACTTGCGATCTTGGCTGAAATAGCAACGCTCATCTTGTCATATAGGACAAGCAAAAATTTGTGTATGCAATAATTTCGCCAAAATAATTCTGAACCTAACGAAAAAAATATATTTCACTGTGTTTGTTTAGTATTAAATTATTGTAAACAAATCTAAAATATATTTAGTTGGATTAGGCTAAAATAAATTGCACTTATTATAATAAGGTTAGGTAAGTTTTCTGAGTTCCTTTTGGTGCAAAATTATAAATTTTTACATCAACATTAGTGAAAAAATTATATATTTAAACGTATAAGAGAAAACTTTAGAAAGGACTTAATTTTAAATGAGTTCTTGCTAATTGACCAGTTTTACCTATTCAGCACAACATAATATATATATATATATATATGTATAGATATATATATATATATATATATATATATATATATATATATATATATATAATCTTCATTAATTGTAGAGGATGTAAAGAATCCCCTAAGAACAGATCCTGTATACTAATGTGTCGAAATAAGGCATCTGGAACTACATTTGGTTTACCTGGCAATGTTTAATGAGGCTAACGTGTATAGTATGTAGGACGTGTTCTCTTGACGTGTAGGACGTGTTCTCTTGAGGCTAACATGTGTAATATGTAGGACATGTGTGTTCTCTTGAGGCCAACATGTGTAGCATGTAGGACGTGTGTTCTCTTGAGGCCAACATGTGTAATATGTAGGACGTGTGTTCTCTTGAGGCCAACATGTGTAGTATTTAGGATGTGTGTTCTTTTGAGGCTAGCATGTTTAGGATTTAGGACGTGTTCTTTTGAGGCTAACCTCTGTAGTATGTAGGACATGTGTGTTCTCTTGAGGCCAACATGTGTAGTATGTAGGACATGTGTGTTCTCTTGAGGCCAACATGTGTAGTATGTAGGACATGTGTGTTCTCTTGAGGCCAACGTGTGTAGTATGTAGGACATGTGTGTTCTCTTGAGGCCAACGTGTGTAGTATGTAGGACATGTGTGTTCTCTCAAGACCAACGTGTGTAGTATGTAGGACATGTGTGTTCTCTTGAGGCCAACGTGTGTAGTATGTAGGACATGTGTGTTCTCTGGAGGCCAACGTGTGTAGTATGTAGGACATGTGTGTTCTCCTCAGGCCAACGTGTGTAGTATGTAGGACATGTGTGTTCTCTGGAGGCCATCATGTGTAGTATGTAGGACATGTGTGTTCTCTTCAGGCCAACGTGTGTAGTGTGTAGGACATGTGTGTTCTCTGGAGGCCATCATGTGTAGTATGTAGGACATGTGTGTTCTCCTCAGGCCAACGTGTGTAGTGTGTAGGACATGTGTGTTCTCTGGAGGCCATCATGTGTAGTATGTAGGACATGTGTGTTCTCTTCAGGCCAACGTGTGTAGTATGTAGGACATGTGTGTTTTCTGTATTTATGATGTTCACATTTCACTTCTCACTTGTAATTCACACCTTTCTTTTTACAGGTAAGTGTTGATGGCAGGTGATGGCAGTTATGAAGGTAGTTGTAACTGTGTTGACTGAGTATTCTGTTCTTTATAACTGTGTTGACTGACTACCGTGTTCTTTGTAACTGTGTTGACTGGGTACTGACTGTGTTCTTTGTTACTGTGTGTTGACTGAGTGCTGACTGTGTTCTTTATAACTGTGTTTAATGAGTAATGAACGTATTGTTCTGTGTGTTAGCCGAGTACTGACTGTGTTCTTTGTAACTGTGTTGGCTGAGTACTGACTGTGAGATGTACTATCCATCACGCTACGTATGAGATGTATCTGAATATCCAGAGCGGGGCACTTTTGCATCTTCATGCGCGTTCCATCTTGTGGTACAGTCATGTGACAAAGAACATTCAACAAAGCTTTGGTGATCACTTTCTGTTCCTAAGTTAACTGGGAAAGAAAGACAGCTTTTGCACAAAGTGTAAGAACCTGGAGACAACAGGGCAGCAGTCCGCTGCTGGTTCCCAGTTAGATTTAGTGAACATCCAGCACATGGACTATAAATTCAACTCAGATTTTTGCTGAAATATATGAAATGTGACCTCGGTCAATTTCCACATACTGAATTAGATGTGCCAAGAATATATCAAAATTAAAAAATGGCTTCCAGTACCCCCGAAATGTTTTCACTGTTTAGTGAACCATGGTTCTATCACTACCTCGAGGTGTCAAGTCCCCGAGGGCTAGCAGTTTCATTACTTCGCTTCAGTACATTTCACCAGTATCTAGAAGTTAATTCTTCACAAGTTCATTGTCAGTTCGGTCTTCTGAGATACTTTGCTAAACACTATCTTGTTCCAGCCACTGGCTTCCTCCTCTTCAGATTTTGTAATGGATTATTTAGTCATAGTTTTCAAGACTTGGAAACAGATTTCTATACAGTGGGTTATTCAGTGGGTCTTATAACTGAAACTAGTATCATTCAGTGAATCTTGTAACTGAGACTAGTATCATTCAGTGAATCTTGTAACTGAGACTAGTGTCATTCAGTGGGTCTTATAACTGAGACTAGTGTCATTCAGTGAGTCTTGTAACTGAGACTAGTGTCATTCAGTGAGTCTTGTAACTGAGACTAGTGTCATTCAGTGAGTCTTGTAACTGAGACTAGTATCATTCAGTGGGTCTTATAACTGAGACTAGTGTCATTCAGTGAGTCTTGTAACTGAGACTAGTGTCATTCAGTGAGTCTTGTAACTGAGACTAGTGTCATTCAGTGAGTCTTGTAACTGAGACTAGTGTCATTCAGTGAGTCTTGTAACTGAGACTAGTGTCATTCAGTGAGTCTTGTAACTGAGACTAGTATCATTCAGTGGGTCTTATAACTGAGACTAGTGTCATTCAGTGAGTCTTGTAACTGAGACTAGTGTCATTCAGTGAGTCTTGTAACTGAGACTAGTGTCATTCAGTGAGTCTTGTAACTGAGACTAGTGTCATTCAGTGGGTCTTATAACTGAAACTAGTATCATTCAGTGAATCTTGTAACTGAGACTAGTGTCATTCAGTGAGTCTTGTAACTGAGACTAGTATCATTCAATGGGTCTTATAACTGAAACTAGTATCATTCAGTGAGTCTTGTAACTGAGACTAGTATCATTCAGTGAGTCTTGTAACTGAGACTAGTATCATTCAGTGGGTCTTATAACTGAAACTAGTATCATTCAGTGAATCTTGTAACTGAGACTAGTATCATTCAGTGGGTCTTATAACTGAAACTAGTATCATTCAGTGAATCTTGTAACTGAGACTAGTGTCATTCAGTGGGTCTTATAACTGAGACTAGTGTCATTCAATGGGTCTTATAACTGAGACTAGTGTCATTCAATGGGTCTTATAGCTGAGACTAGTGTCATTCAGTGGGTCTTATAACTGAGACTAGTGTCATTCAGTGGGTCTTATAACTGAGACTAGTGTCATTCAGTGGGTCTTATAACTGAGACTAGTGTCATTCAGTGGGTCTTATAACTGAGACTAGTGTCATTCAGTGGGTCTTATAACTGAGACTAGTGTCATTCAGTGGGTCTTATAACTGAGACTAGTGTCATTCAGTGGGTCTTATAACTGAGACTAGTGTCATTCAGTGGGTCTTATAACTGAGACTAGTGTCATTCAGTGGGTCTTATAACTGAGACTAGTGTCATTCAGTGGGTCTTATAACTGAGACTAGTGTCATTCAGTGGGTCTTATAACTGAGACTAGTGTCATTCAGTGGGTCTTATAACTGAGACTAGTGTCATTCAGTGGGTCTTATAACTGAGACTAGTGTCATTCAGTGGGTCTTATAACTGAGACTAGTGTCATTCAGTGGGTCTTATAACTGAGACTAGTGTCATTCAGTGGGTCTTATAACTGAGACTAGTGTCATTCAGTGGGTCTTATAACTGAGACTAGTGTCATTCAGTGGGTCTTATAACTGAGACTAGTGTCATTCAGTGGGTCTTATAACTGAGACTAGTGTCATTCAGTGGGTCTTATAACTGAGACTAGTGTCATTCAGTGGGTCTTATAACTGAGACTAGTGTCATTCAGTGGGTCTTATAACTGAGACTAGTGTCATTCAGTGGGTCTTATAACTGAGACTAGTGTCATTCAGTGGGTCTTATAACTGAGACTAGTGTCATTCAGTGGGTCTTATAACTGAGACTAGTGTCATTCAGTGGGTCTTATAACTGAGACTAGTGTCATTCAGTGGGTCTTATAACTGAGACTAGTGTCATTCAGTGGGTCTTATAACTGAGACTAGTGTCATTCAGTGAGTCTTATAACTGAGACTAGTGTCATTCAGTGGGTCTTATAACTGAGACTAGTGTCATTCAGTGGGTCTTATAACTGAGACTAGTGTCATTCAGTGGGTCTTATAAATAAAACTTGTGTCACTAGAAATTTTCACTTGTTTGCTGACAACTAAAATTCCGCCAGTGTTCCAGTACAGATGTGAAAGATTACACAAAGACTGGGAGGGAGAGTGTGTGATAAAGCGAGGAGGGGAGCCAGACAAAAGAGGGGGAGCCAGAAAGTGAGGGAAGGAGGGAAGGGAACCAGAATGTGAGGGAAGGAGGGGAGCCAGAAATTGAGGAAGGGCCAAAAAGGAAGGACGGAAGTAGAAAAGGAAGGAGCCAGAAAGGGAGAGTGGAGAATCAGAAAGGGAGAGTTAGAAAGAGAGGGTGGAAAGTTAGCAAGGAATGCCTTTGATATACTTTTGATGAGTTCCGCGTTTTTCTAGTACCATGAGCCCGGCCATGGGTCAGGCTCGTCTGGCGCTAGCGTGGTCAACCGGGCTGTTAAGATAAGATAAGATTTCGTTCGGAATTTTAACCCCGGAGGGTTAGCCACCCAGGATAACCCAAGAAAGTCAGTGCATCATCAAGGACTGTCTAACTTATTTCCATTGGGGTCCTCAATCTTGTCCCACAGAATGCGACCCACACAAGTCGACTAACACCCAGGTACCTATTTGCTGCTAGGTGAACAGAACAAAAGGTGTAAGGAAACGTGTCGAAATGTCTCCACACGCCGGGAATCGAATCTGGTCCGGAGCCTTACATATCCATCACAGCCTAGTTGATCTGGCACCCGGAGTTTACCTGGAGAGGGTTTCAGGGGTCAACGCCCCCGCGGCCCGGTCTGAGACCAGGCCTCATGGTGGATCAGGGTCTGATCAACCAGGTTGTTATTGCTGGCCGCACTCAAGCTGACGTACGAACCACAGCCCGGTTGGTCAGGTACTGACTTTAGGTGCCTGTCCAGTGCCGTCTTGAAGACAGCCAAGGGTCTATTAGTAATCCCCCTTATGTATGCTGGGAGGCAATTGAACAGTCTTGGGCCCCGGACACTTATTGTGTTGTCTCTGTGTACTCGTGGCGCCCCTGTTTTTCATCGGAGGAATGTTGCATCTCCTGCCGAGTCTTTTGCTTTCATATGGAGTGATTTTCGTGTGCAGGTTTAGTACCAATCCCTCCAGGACCTTCCAAGTGTATATTATCATGTATCTCTCTCGCCTGCGTTCGAGGGAATACAGATCAAGGACCTTCAGCCGTTCCCAGTAATTTAGGTGCCTTATCGCACTTATGTGTGCCGTGAAAGTTCTTTGTACACTCTCCAGGTCTGCAATGTCGCCAGCCTTGAAGGGGGCCGTTAGTGTACAGCAGTATTCCAGCCTAGAGAGCACAAGCGATTTGAAGAGAATCGTCATGGGCTTGGCGTCCCTAGTTTTGAAGGTTCTCATCCATTCTATAATTTTCCTAGCGGATGAAGTAGACACATTGTTGTGGTCTTTGAAGGCGAGATCCTGTGACATTATCGCTCCCAGGTCCTTCACATTACTTTTCCGCTCTATTGTATGGTTAGAATTTGTGGTATACCCTGACACATTTTTAATTTCTTCAAGTTTTCTATATCTGAGTAGTTTAAATTTCTTTTCGTTTAACTTCATATTGTTTTGAGTGGCCCATTCGAAGACTTGGTTGATGTCCACTTGGAGTTTCGCAGTGTCTTCGATGGAGGTCACTGCCATGGTGATCCTGGTGTCATCCGCAAAGGTGAAGATACTTGTCCAGTTTCCTATTGAAGGCTTCTACACTTGTTCCAGCCGTGTTTCTGATATCTTCTGGCAAGATGTTGAATAATCTGGGGCCACGAACGTTGATACAGTGTTCTCTTATTGTGTCCACTGTGCCCCTGGTTTTCATTGGGTTTAATTTGCACTTCCTCTCATATCTCTCACTCCAGTATAGTGTCTTGGCAGTGTGCAGATTTGGCACAAGGCCCTCAAGTACTTTCCAGGTATATACGTATTATCATGTACCATATTTCTCCGCTCCGGAAAGTCAGAAAGGGAGGGAAGGAGGGAAGAGAGTGGCTGTCTTTGTCAACAGTGTGCGAGAGCTGTCTATTGACATGCACCGCAAGTCTTACACGTCCTCTCTCTACAGGTCCTTCCTCACACGTCTTCTACACCAGCTTTCCAGGTTTGGCGTAGTGTTCACTGAATGGTCTGGACTTGACTCCCTAGTCTGGTGTGGTCGTCATTGCCCACTCTCGTGTGGCCATGACTGCCAGGCCTTTAGTGGTCTTAACGACCAAGTTTGGTGTGGTCTGCCCTGGTCTGTGTGGTCTTGATTGCTGCCAGGTGTGCTCTTGATTGTCTGGTCTGGTGTAGTCTTGACAACCATGTCTGGTGTTATCTTGGCAAACAGGCCTGGTGTTATCTTGAGCAGGTCTGGTGTCATCTTGACGAGCAGGTCTGGTGTCATCTTGACGAGCAGGTCTGGTGTTATCTTGACGAGCAGGTCTGGTGTTATCTTGACGAGCAGGTCTGGTGTTATCTTGACGAGCAGGTCTGGTGTTATCTTGACGAGCAGGTCTGGTGTTATCTTGACGAGCAGGTCTGGTGTTATCTTGACGAGCAGGTCTGGTGTTATCTTGACGAGCAGGTCTGGTGTTATCTTGACGAGCAGGTCTGGTGTTATCTTGACGAGCAGGTCTGGTGTTATCTTGACGAGCAGGTCTGGTGTTATCTTGACGAGCAGGTCTGGTGTCACCTTGACGAGCAGGTCTGGTGTTATCTTGACGAGCAGGTCTGGTGTCACCTTGACGAGCAGGTCTGGTGTCACCTTGACGAGCAGGTCTGGTGTTATCTTGACGAGCAGGTCTGGTGTTTTATTTACATACCATCGGTATATTGTACCATTGTATAAGTGGAACAAAACATGTGGATAACCTTCATAATTGGTATTCCTGGGAGAGCCTTCTATCATCTGCTGCTGCTGCTGCTGCTGCTGCTGCTGCTGCTGCTGCTGCTGCTGCTGCTGCTGCTGCTGCTGCTGCTGCTGCTGCTGCTGCTGCTGCTGCTGCTGCTGCTGCTGCTGCTGCTGCTGCTGCTGCTGCTGCTGCTGCTGCTGCTGCTGCTGCTGCTGCTGCTGCTGCTGCTGCTGCTGCTGCTGCTGCTGCTGCTGCTGCTGCTGCTGCTGCTGCTGCTGCTGCTGCTGCTGCTGCTGCTGCTGCTGCTGCTGCTGCTGCTGCTGCTGCTGCTGCTGCTGCTGCTGCTGCTGCTGCTGCTGCTGCTGCTGCTGCTGCTGCTGCTGCTGCTGCTGCTGCTGCTGCTGCTCCTCCTCCTCCTCCTCCTCCTCCTCCTCCTCCTCCTCCTCCTCCTCCTCCTCCTCCTCCTCCTCCTCCTCCTCCTCCTCCTCCTCCTCCTCCTCTTCTTCTTCTTCTTCTTCTTCTTCTTCTCTGTATCCTGGTGTATAAAGTAGGTAGACTACCACCACTCTCCTCCCTCTATCCTCGTCCCACTACTCTTTGCTCTTCTTGTTTCTTCTGATCCCTCCCTTCCTCATCGTTCTAGTCCCTCCTTCCTTGTACTCCCCGCTCCTCCTTTCCTTTACTTCTCTCTTCTTCACTTCTGCCTCTACTCCCTCTCACCTGTTCTTACTACTCCTTCCTCTGTACCAACCTTTTCTTCAACTTCTTGCTTCCCCCTCACTTCTCTTTCTTAATTCTCAGCCTCACCCCAGCTCGACACCTCGCTGTCCACGCCCACACCTCGCTGTCCACGTCCACACCTCGCTGTCCACGTCTGGATTGTTATTGACTTGAAGTACTACTGACAGGAAGTACAACACTGGAATATTACTGACAGGAAGTACAACACTGGAATATTACTGACAGGAAGTACAACACTGGAATATTACTGACAGGAAGTACAACACTGGAATATTACTGACAGGAAGTACAACACTGGAATATTACTGACAGGAAGTACAACACTGGAATATTACTGACAGGAAGTACAACACTGGAATATTACTGACACGAAGTACAACACTGGAATATTACTGACACGAAGTACAACACTGGAATATTACTGACACGAAGTACAACACTGGAATATTACTGACAGGAAGTACAACACTGGAATATTACTGACAGGAAGTACAACACTGGAATATTACTGACACGAAGTACAACACTGGAATATTACTGACAGGAAGTACAACACTGGAATATTACTGACAGAAAGTACAACACTGGAATATTACTGACACGAAGTACAACACTGGAATATTACTGACATGAAGTACAACACTGGAATATTACTGACAGGAAGTACAACACTGGAATATTACTGACACGAAGTACAACACTGGAATATTACTGACACGAAGTACAACACTGGAATATTACTGACAGGAAGTACAACACTGGAATATTACTGACAGGAAGTACAACACTGGAATATTACTGACACGAAGTACAACACTGGAATATTACTGACACGAAGTACAACACTGGAATATTACTGACACGAAGTACAACACTGGAATATTACTGACACGAAGTACAACACTGGAATGTTACTGACAGGAAGTACAACACTGGAATATTACTGACACGAAGTACAACACTGGAATGTTATATTACTGACAGGAAGTACAACACTGGAATGTTACTGACACGAAGTACAACACTGGAATATTACTGACAGGAAATACAACACTGGAATATTACTGACAGGAAATACAACACTGGAATGTTACTGACACGAAGTACAACACTGGAATATTACTGACAGGAAATACAACACTGGAATATTACTGACACGAAGTACAACACTGGAATATTACTGACAGGAAATACAACACTGGAATATTACTGACAGGAAATACAACACTGGAATGTTACTGACAGGAAATACAACACTGGAATGTTACTGACACGAAGTACAACACTGGAATATTACTGACAGGAAATACAACACTGGAATATTACTGACATGAAATACAACACTGGAATATTACTGACACGAAGTACAACACTGGAATATTACTGACAGGAAGTACAACACTGGAATATTACTGACAGGAAGTACAACACTGGAATATTACTGACATGAAGTACAACACTGGAATATTACTGACATGAAGTACAACACTGGAATATTACTGACAGGAAATACAACACTGGAATATTACTGACATGAAGTACAACACTGGAATATTACTGACAGGAAATACAACACTGGAATATTACTGACATGAAGTACAACACTGGAATATTACTGACAGGAAATACAACACTGGAATATTACTGACATGAAGTACAACACTGGAATATTACTGACAGGAAGTACAACACTGGAATATTACTGACACGAAGTACAACACTGGAATATTACTGACAGGAAGTACAACACTGGAATGTTACTGACACGAAGTACAACATTGGAATATTACTGACAGGAAATACAACACTGGAATATTACTGACAGGAAGTACAACATTGGAATATTACTGACAGGAAATACAACACTGGAATATTACTGACAGGAAGTACAACACTGGAATATTACTGACAGGAAATACAACACTGGAATATTACTGACAGGAAGTACAACACTGGAATATTACTGACAGGAAGTACAACACTGGAATATTACTGACAGGAAGTACAACACTGGAATATTACTGACAGGAAGTACAACACTGGAATATTACTAACATGAAGTACAACACTGGAATGTTACTGACACGAAGTACAACACTGGAATATTACTGACAGGAAGTACAACACTGGAATGTTACTGACACGAAGTACAACACTGGAATATTACTGACAGGAAATACAACACTGGAATGTTACTGACACCAAGTACAACACTGGAATATTACTGACAGGAAATACAACACTGGAATGTTACTGACACGAAGTACAACACTGGAATGTTACTGACACGAAGTACAACACTGGAATGTTACTGACACAAAGTACAACACTGGAATATTACTGACAGGAAGTACAACACTGGAATATTACTGACAGGAAGTACAACACTGGAATATTACTGACACGAAGTACAACACTGGAATATTACTGACATGAAGTACAACACTGGAATGTTACTGACACGAAGTACAACACTGGAATGTTACTGACACGAAGTACAACACTGGAATGTTACTGACACGAAGTACAACACTGGAATGTTACTGACACAAAGTACAACACTGGAATGTTACTGACAGGAAATACAACACTGGAATGTTATATTACTGACAGGAAGTACAACACTGGAATGTTACTGACAGGAAGTACAACACTGGAATGTTACTGACAGGAAGTACAACACTGGAATATTACTGACAGGAAGTACAACACTGGAATATTACTGACAGGAAGTACAACACTGGAATATTACTGACAGGAAGTACAACACTGGAATGTTATATTACTGACAGGAAGTACAACACTGGAATATTACTGACAGGAAGTACAACACTGGAATGTTATATTACTGACAGGAAGTACAACACTGGAATGTTATATTACTGACAGGAAGTACAACACTGGAATATTACTGACAGGAAGTACAACACTGGAATGTTACTGACAGGAAGTACAACACTGGAATATTACTGACAGGAAGTACAACACTGGAATGTTACTGACAGGAAGTACAACACTGGAATATTACTGACAGGAAGTACAACACTGGAATATTACTGACAGGAAGTACAACACTGGAATGTTACTGACAGGAAGTACAACACTGGAATATTACTGACAGGAAGTACAACACTGGAATGTTACTGACAGGAAGTACAACACTGGAATATTACTGACAGGAAGTACAACACTGGAATATTACTGACAGGAAGTACAACACTGGAATATTACTGACAGGAAGTACAACACTGGAATATTACTGACAGGAAATACAACACTGGAATATTACTGAGAGGAAGTACAACACTGGAATATTACTGACAGGAAATACAACACTGGAATATTACTGACATGAAGTACAACACTGGAATATTACTGACAGGAAGTACAACACTGGAATATTACTGACAGGAAGTACAACACTGGAATATTACTGAGAGGAAGTACAACACTGGAATATTACTGACAGGAAATACAACACTGGAATATTACTGACATGAAGTACAACACTGGAATATTACTGACATGAAGTACAACACTGGAATATTACTGACAGGAAATACAACACTGGAATATTACTGACAGGAAATACAACACTGGAATATTACTGACATGAAGTACAACACTGGAATATTACTGACATGAAGTACAACACTGGAATATTACTGACAGGAAATACAACACTGGAATATTACTGACAGGAAGTACAACACTGGAATATTACTGACAGGAAATACAACACTGGAATATTACTGACATGAAGTACAACACTGGAATATTACTGACATGAAGTACAACACTGGAATATTACTGACAGGAAATACAACACTGGAATATTACTGACAGGAAATACAACACTGGAATATTACTGACATGAAGTACAACACTGGAATATTACTGACAGGAAATACAACACTGGAATATTACTGACAGGAAGTACAACACTGGAATGTTACTGACAGGAAGTACAACACCGGAATGTTACTGACAGGAAGTACAACACTGGAATGTTACTGACAGGAAGTACAACATTCGAATATTACTGACAGGAAGTACAACACTGGAATATTACTGACAGGAAATACAACACTGGAATATTACTGACAGGAAGTACAACACTGGAATATTACTGACAGGAAATACAACACTGGAATATTACTGACATGAAGTACAACACTGGAATATTACTGACAGGAAGTACAACACTGGAATATTACTGACAGGAAGTACAACACTGGAATGTTACTGACAGGAAGTACAACACTGGAATATTACTGACACGAAGTACAACACTGGAATATTACTGACAGGAAGTACAACACTGGAATATTACTGACAGGAAGTACAACACTGGAATATTACTGACAGGAAGTACAACACTGGAATATTACTGACAGGAAGTACAACACTGGAATATTACTGACAGGAAGTACAACATTGGAATATTACTGACAGGAAGTACAACACTGGAATATTACTGACAGGAAGTACAACACTGGAACATTACTGACAGGAAGTACAACATAGGAATATTACTGACACGAAGTACAACACTGGAATATTACTGACACGAAGTACAACACTGGAATATTACTGACAGGAAATATAACACTGGAATGTTACTTACAGGAAGTACAACACTGGAATAAATTAGAAGAAATATAGTCGAAGTTGATTATTCAAGTCGGTGTGCTCTCAAAAGTACTGTAGGTAGGTTTTACCTTTTTCAAGTTTGAAAGCGAGCCAGGAGCTGGAATTCAACCCGGCAATTTCAGCTCGCTTAATTAGTTATATTCTATTTTATACTTTTTGTGATTTCATTCTTAAAATTTGCTGAGCTCTCATGACCTGAGACCTGGTGTCTCTCATGACCTGAGACCTGGTGTCTCTCATGACCTGAGACCTGGTGTCTCTCATGACCTGAGACCTGGTGTCTCTCATGACCTGAGACCTGGTGTCTCTCATGACCTGAGACCTGGTGTCTCTCATGACCTGAGACCTGGTGTCTCTCATGACCTGAGACCTGGTGTCTCTCATGACCTGAGACCTGGTCTCATGACCTGAGACCTGGTCTCATGACCTGAGACCTGGTGTCTCTCATGACCTGAGACCTGGTGTCTCTCATGACCTGAGACCTGGTGTGTCTCATGACCTGAGACCTGGTGTCTCATGACCTGAGACCTGGTGTCTCTCATGACCTGAGACCTGGTGTCTCTCATGACCTGAGACCTGGTGTCTCTCATGACCTGAGACCTGGTGTCTCTCATGACCTGAGACCTGGTGTCTCTCATGACCTGAGACCTGGTGTCTCTCATGACCTGAGACCTGGTGTCTCTCATGACCTGAGACCTGGTGTCTCTCATGACCTGAGACCTGGTGTCTCTCATGACCTGAGACCTGGTGTCTCATGACCTGAGACCTGGTGTCTCTCATGACCTGAGACCTGGTGTCTCATGACCTGAGACCTGGTGTCTCTCATGACCTGAGACCTGGTCTCTCATGACCTGAGACCTGGTGTCTCTCATGACCTGAGACCTGGTGTCTCTCATGACCTGAGACCTGGTCTCTCATGACCTGAGACCTGGTGTCTCTCATGACCTGAGACCTGGTGTCTCATGACCTGAGACCTGGTGTCTCTCATGACCTGAGACCTGGTGTCTCTCATGACCTGAGACCTGGTGTCTCTCATGACCTGAGACCTGGTGTCTCATGACCTGAGACCTGGTGTCTCTCATGACCTGAGACCTGGTGTCTCTCATGACCTGAGACCTGGTGTCTCTCATGACCTGACACCTGGTGTCTCTCATGACCTGAGACCTGGTGTCTCTCATGACCTGAGACCTGGTGTCTCTCATGACCTGAGACCTGGTGTCTCTCATGACCTGAGACCTGGTGTCTCTCATGACCTGAGACCTGGTGTCTCTCATGACCTGGGACCTGGTGTCTCTCATGACCTGAGACCTGGTGTCTCTCATGACCTGAGACCTGGTCTCTCATGACCTGAGACCTGGTGTCTCTCATGACCTGAGACCTGGTGTCTCATGACCTGAGACCTGGTGTCTCTCATGACCTGAGACCTGGTGTCTCTCATGACCTGAGACCTGGTCTCATGACCTGAGACCTGGTGTCTCTCATGACCTGAGACCTGGTGTCTCATGACCTGAGACCTGGTGTCTCTCATGACCTGAGACCTGGTGTCTCTCATGACCTGAGACCTGGTGTCTCTCATGACCTGAGACCTGGTGTCTCTCATGACCTGAGACCTGGTGTCTCTCATGACCTGAGACCTGGTGTCTCTCATGACCTGAGACCTGGTGTCTCTCATGACCTGGGACCTGGTGTCTCTCATGACCTGAGACCTGGTGTCTCTCATGACCTGAGACCTGGTGTCTCTCATGACCTGGGACCTGGTGTCTCTCATGACCTGAGACCTGGTGTCTTCCTGACCACAAGACTGACGTTGATGCTACCCAGCTTTGTCTTCTTTCCTTCCTTCCTTCTCACCTGCTTCCTTCCCTCTCACCTGTCTCCTTCCTTCCCTCTCACCTGCCTCCTTCCTTCCCTCTCACCTATCTCCTTCCTTCCCTCTCACCTGCCTCCTTCCTTCTCTTTCACCTGTCGTCCTCCTTCCGTCTCACCTCTCCCTCCTTCCTTCCCTCTCACCTATCCTCCTTCCTTCATTATCGCCTCTCACTCCTTCCTTCACTCTCACCTCTCCCTCCTTCCTTCCCTCTCACCTGTCCTCCTTCCATCCCTCTCATCACTCCCTCCTTCCATCCCTCTCACCACTCCCTCCTTCCATCCCTCTCACCACTCCCTCCTTCCATCCCTCTCACCTCTCCCTCCTTAAAACCCTCTCACCACTCCCACTTTCCTTTGCTCTCACCTGTCCTCCTTCCATCCCTCTCATCACTCTGTCCTTCCATCCCTCTCACCACTCCCTCCTTCCATCCCTCTCACCACTCCCTCCTTCCATCCCTCTCACCTCTCCCTCCTTCCTTCCCTCTCACCTCTCCCACCTTCCTTCCCTCTCACCTCTCCCACCTTCCTTCCCTCTCACCTCTCCCACCTTCCTTCCCTCTCACCTCTCCCACCTTCCTTCCCTCTCACCTCTCCCTCCTTCCTTCCCTCTCACCTCTCCCACCTTCCTTCCCTCTCATCACTCCCTCCTTCCATCCCTCTCAGCAATCCCACCTTCCATCCCTCTCACCACTGCCTCCTTCCATCCCTCTCACCACTGCCTCCTTCCATCCCTCTCACCACTGCCTCCTTCCATCCCTCTCACCACTGCCTCCTTCCATCCCTCTCACCACTGCCTCCTTCCATCCCTCTCACCACTCCCTCCTTCCATCCTTCTCACCACTGCCTCCTTCCATCCCTCTCACCACTGCCTCCTTCCATCCCTCTCACCACTGCCTCCTTCCATCCCTCTCACCACTGCCTCCTTCCATCCCTCTCACCACTGCCTCCTTCCATCCCTCTCACCACTGCCTCCTTCCATCCCTCTCACCACTGCCTCCTTCCATCCCTCTCACCACTGCCTCCTTCCATCCCTCTCACCACTGCCTCCTTCCATCCTTCTCACCACCTCCTCCTTCCATCCCTCTCACCACTGCCTCCTTCCATCCCTCTCACCACTGCCTCCTTCCATCCCTCTCACCACTGCCTCCTTCCATCCCTCTCACCACTGCCTCCTTCCATCCCTCTCACCACTCCCTCCTCCTTCCACTGCCTCCTTCCCTCTCACCACTGCCTCCTTCCATCCCTCTCACCACTCCCTCCTTCCATCCCTCTCACCACTGCCTCCTTCCATCCCTCTCACCACTGCCTCCTTCCATCCCTCTCACCACTGCCTCCTTCCATCCCTCTCACCACTCCCTCCTTCCATCCCTCTCACCACTGCCTCCTTCCTCCTTCCACTGCCTCCATCCCTCTCACCACTGCCTCCTTCCATCCCTCTCACCACTGCCTCCTTCCATCCCTCTCACCACTGCCTCCTTCCATCCCTCTCACCACTCCCTCCTTCCATCCCTCTCACCACTCCCTCCTTCCATCCCTCTCACCACTCCCTCCTTCCATCCCTCTCACCACTGCCTCCTTCCATCCCTCTCACCACTCCCTCCTTCCATCCCTCTCACCACTGCCTCCTTCCATCCCTCTCACCACTGCCTCCTTCCATCCCTCTCACCACTGCCTCCTTCCATCCCTCTCACCACTCCCTCCTTCCATCCCTCTCACCACTGCCTCCTTCCATTCCTCTCACCACTGCCTCCTTCCATCCTTCTCACCACTGCCTCCTTCCATCCTTCTCACCACTGCCTCCTTCCATCCCTCTCACCACTGCCTCCTTCCATCCCTCTCACCACTGCCTCCTTCCATCCCTCTCACCACTGCCTCCTTCCATCCCTCTCACCACTGCCTCCTTCCATCCCTCTCACCACTGCCTCCTTCCATCCCTCTCACCACCCTCTCATCCTCTCACCACTGCCTCCTTCCTTCCATCCCTCTCACCACTGCCTCCTTCCTCCTTCCACTGCCTCCTTCCTCTCTCCATCCCTCTCACCCTCCTTCCACTCCTTCCTTCCCTCTCACCACGGCCTCCTTCCATCCCTCTCACCACTGCCTCCTTCCATCCCTCTCACCACTGCCTCCTTCCTTCCCCTCTCACCACTGCCTCCTTCCATCCATCTCACCACTGCCTCGTTCCATCCCTCTCCTGCCTCCTTCCATCCCTCTCACCACTGCATCCTTCCATCCCTCTCATCCCTCTCCACTGCCTCCTTCCATCCCTCTCACTCCCTCCTTCCATCCCTCTGCCTCCTTCCATCCTTCTCACCACTGCCTCCTTCCATCCCTCTCACCACTGCCACCTTCCTTCACTCTCAACTCACCCTCCTTCCTTCCCTCTCACCTGTCCTCCTTCCATCCCTCTCATCACTCCCTCCTTCCATTCCTCTCACCACTCCCTCCTTCCATCCCTCTCACCACCTCTCACTCCCCTGCCTCCTTCCATCCCTCTCACCACTGCCTCCTTCCATCCCTCTCACCACTGCCTCCTTCCATCCCTCTCACCACTGCCTCCTTCCATCCCTCTCACCACTGCCTCCTTCCATCCCTCTCACCACTGCCTCCTTCCATCCCTCTCACCACTGCCTCCTTCCATCCCTCTCACCACTGCCTCCTTCCATCCCTCTCACCACTGCCTCCTTCCATCCCTCTCACCACTGCCTCCTTCCATCCCTCTCACCACTGCCTCCTTCCATCCCTCTCACCACTCCTTCCATCCCTCTCACCACTGCCTCCTTCCATCCCTCTCACCACTGCCTCCTTCCATCCCTCTCACCACTGCCTCCTTCCATCCCTCTCACCACTCCTTCCATCCCTCTCACCTCTCCCTCCTTCCTTCTCTCTCACCTCTCCCACCTTCCTTCTCTTTCACCTCTCCCTCCTTCCTTCCCTCTCACCTGACCTCCTTCCTTCCGTCTCATCTCTCCCTCGTTCCTTCCCTCTCACCCTGCCTCCTTCCATCCCTCTCACCACTGCCTCCTTCCTTCCCTCTCACCACTGCCTCCTTCCTTCCCTCTCACCTGCCTCCTTCCATCCCTCTCACCCTGCCTCCTTCCTTCCCTCTCACATGACCTCCTTCCTTCCCTCTCACATCTCCCACCTTCCTTCCCACTCACCACTGCCTCCTTCCATCCCTCTCACCACTCCCTCCTTCCTTCCCTCTCACCACTGCCTCCTTCCTTCCCTCTCACCACTGCCTCCTTCCATCCCTCTCACCACTCCCTCCTTCCATCCCTCTCACCACTGCCTCCTTCCATTCCTCTCATCTGTCCTTCCTTCCCTCTCACCTGCCATCCTTCCTTCCCTCTCACCTCTCCTACCTTCCATCCCTCTCATCACTCCCTCCTCCCATCAGTCTCACCAATCCCACCTTCCATCCCTCTCACCTCTCCCACCTTCCTTCACTCTCACATCTCCCACCTTCCTTCCCTCTCACCTCTCCCACCTTCCTTCCCTCGCACCTCTCCCACGTTCCTTCCCTCTCACCTCTCTCACCTTCCTTCCCTCTCACCTGTCCTCCTTCCTTCTCTTTCACCTCTCCCACCTTCCTTCCCTCTCACATCTCCCACCTTCCTTCCCTCTCACCTCTCCCACCTTCCTTCCCTCTCACCTCTCCCACCTTCCTTCCCTCTCACCACTCCCTCCTTCCTTCCCTCTCACCTCTCCCTCCTTCCTTCCCTCTCACATGCCCTCCTTCCTTCCCTCTCACCTGCCTCCTTCCTTCCCTCTCACCTGTCTCCTTCCATCCCTCTCACCACTGCCTCCTTCCATCCCTCTCACCACTGCCTCCTTCCTTCCCTCTCACCCTGCCTCCTTCCATCCCTCTCACCAGTCCCTCCTTCCTTCCCTCTCACCACTGCCTCCTTCCTTCCCTCTCACCCTGCCTCCTTCCTTCCCTCTCACCACTGCCTCCTTCCTTCCCTCTCACAACTGCCTCCTTCCATCCCTCTCACCACTGCCTCCTTCCATCTCTCTCACCACTTCCTCCTTCCATCCCTCTCACCACTGTCTCCTTCCATCCCTCTCCCACCGCCTCCTTCCATCCATCTCACCACTGCCTCCTTCCATCCCTCTCACCACTGCCTCCTTCCATCCCTCTCACCACTGCCTCCTTCCATCCCTCTCACCACTCCCTCCTTCCATTCCTCTCACCACTCCCTCCTTCCATCCCTCTCACCAATCCCACCTTCCTTCCCTCTCACCTCTCCCACCTTCCTTCCCTCTCACCTCTCCCTCCTTCCTTCCCTCTCACCTCTCCCTCCTTCCTTCCCTCTCACCTCTCCCTCCTTCCTTCCCTCTCACCTCTCCCTCCTTCCTTCCCTCTCACCTCTCCCTCCTTCCTTCCCTCTCACCTCTCCCTCCTTCCTTCCCTCTCACCTGTCCTCCTCCTTCCCTCTCACCTGTCCTTCCTTCCCTATCACCTCTCCCTCCTTCCTTCCCTCTCACCTGCCTCCTTCCTTCCCTCTCACCTGCCTCCTTCCTTCCCTCTCACCTGCCTCCTTCCTTCCCTCTCACCTGCCTCCTTCCTTCCCTCTCACCTGCCTCCTTCCTTCCCTCTCACCTGCCTCCTTCCTTCCCTCTCACCTGCCTCCTTCCTTCCCTCTCACCTGCCTCCTTCCTTCCCTCTCACCTGCATCCTTCCTTCCCTCTCACCTGCCTCCTTCCTTCCCTCTCACCTGCCTTCTTCCTCCCCTCTCAATATGTCCTCTATCATCACTGTCAATGATGACATTATCAGTTCTTAAGAAAGGTACCACACAAACAGCCGTCGCTCTGACACACAAACACTTTCTTGCACGAACCAAAGATAGCACTAAATTCAAGCAATTTAATACTAAACACACAAACAGGAAGTAATTCCTTACTGAATCAAAGCAGTGTAAAAATTTAAACAAATTACTAAAATTATTATTATTATTATTATTATTATTATTATTATTATTGTTATTATTATTATTATTATTATTATTATCGAAACCAAGACTAAAGTGATTCAAAGCTAAGATAGAGAAACAGTAATACATATGACTGGTGTTGAAGTTCATAACCAGGTTTGATCCAGTGTCATCAAAGATTACGTGTATATCTCATTCATAGTTGTAAGAGAAGATTGTTACCACCAGACATACCATAAGACACCAGTGGTGTAGTTACCACCAGACATACCATAAGACACCAGTGGTGTAGTTACCACCAGACATACCATAAGACACCAGTGGTGTAGTTACCACCAGACATACCATAAGACACCAGTGGTGTAGTTACCACCAGACATACCATAAGACACCAGTGGTGTAGTTACCACCAGACATACCATAAGACACCAGTGGTGTAGTTACCACCAGACATACCATAAGACACCAGTGGTGTAGTTACCACCAGACATACCATAAGACACCAGTGGTGTAGTTACCACCAGACATACCATAAGACACCAGTGGTGTAGTTACCACCAGACATACCATAAGACACCAGTGGTGTAGTTACCACCAGACATACCATAAGACACCAGTGGTGTAGTTACCACCAGACATACCATAAGACACCAGTGGTGTAGTTACCACCAGACATACCATAAGACACCAGTGGTGTAGTTACCACCAGACATACCATAAGACACCAGTGGTGTAGTTACCACCAGACATACCATAAGACACCAGTGGTGTAGTTACCACCAGACATACCATAAGACACCAGTGGTGTAGTTACCACCAGACATACCATAAGACACCAGTGGTGTAGTTACCACCAGACATACCATAAGACACCAGTGGTGTAGTTACCACCAGACATACCATAAGACACCAGTGGTGCAGTTACCACCAGACATACCATAAGACACCAGTGGTGTAGTTACCACCAGACATACCATAAGACACCAGTGGTGTAGTTACCACCAGACATACCATAAGACACCAGTGGTGTAGTTACCACCAGACATACCATAAGACACCAGTGGTGTAGTTACCACCAGACATACCATAAGACACCAGTGGTGTAGTTACCACCAGACATACCATAAGACACCAGTGGTGTAGTTACCACCAGACATACCATAAGACACCAGTGGTGTAGTTACCACCAGACATACCAGACGACCAGACATACCATAAGACACCAGTGGTGCAGTTACCACCAGACATACCATAAGACACCAGTGGTGTAGTTACCACCAGACATACCATAAGACACCAGTGGTGTAGTTACCACCAGACATACCATAAGACACCAGTGGTGTAGTTACCACCAGACATACCATAAGACACCAGTGGTGTAGTTACCACCAGACATACCATAAGACACCAGTGGTGTAGTTACCACCAGACATACCATAAGACACCAGTGGTGTAGTTACCACCAGACATACCATAAGACACCAGTGGTGTAGTTACCACCAGACATACCATAAGACACCAGTGGTGTAGTTACCACCATAAGACACCAGTGGTGTAGTTACCACCAGACATACCATAAGACACCAGTGGTGTAGTTACCACCAGACATACCATAAGACACCAGTGGTGCAGTTACCACGAGACATACCATAAGACACCAGTGGTGTAGTTACCACCAGACATACCATAAGACACCAGTGGTGCAGTTACCACCAGACATACCATAAGACACCAGTGGTGTAGTTACCACCAGACATACCATAAGACACCAGTGGTGCAGTTACCACCAGACATACCATAAGACACCAGTGGTGTAGTTACCACCAGACATACCATAAGACACCAGTGGTGTAGTTACCACCAGACATACCATAAGACACCAGTGGTGCAGTTACCACCAGACATACCATAAGACACCAGTGGTGTAGTTACCACCAGACATACCATAAGACACCAGTGGTGTAGTTACCACCAGACATACCATAAGACACCAGTGGTGCAGTTACCACCAGACATACCATAAGACACCAGTGGTGTAGTTACCACCAGTAAGACACCAGTGGTAGTTACCACCAGACATACCATAAGACACCAGTTACCACCAGACATACCATAAGACACCAGTGGTGCAGTTACCACCAGACATACCATAAGACACCAGTGGTGTAGTTACCACCAGACATACCATAAGACACCAGTGGTGTAGTTACCACCAGACATACCATAAGACACCAGTGGTGCAGTTACCACCAGACATACCATAAGACACCAGTGGTGTAGTTACCACCAGACATACCATAAGACACCAGTGGTGTGGAAGGCAAGAGTCCTTCATGAGAGGTTCACGGCAGTCAGCAAGGTGTAGAGTGGTTGAAGAAGCATGCTTGAGTGAACCCTGAAGAGGCATGCTTGAGTGAACCCTGAAGAAGCATGCTTGAGTGAACCCTGAAGAAGCATGCTTGAGTGAACCCTGAAGAAGCATGCTTGAGTGAACCCTGAAGAAGCATGCTTGAGTGAACCCTGAAGAAGCATGCTTGAGTGAACCCTGAAGAAGCATGCTTGAGTGAACCCTGAAGAAGCATGCTTGAATGAACCGTGAAGAAGCATGCTTGAGTGAACCCTGAAGAAGCATGCTTGAGTGAACCCTGAAGAAGCATGCTTGAGTGAACCCTGAAGAAGCATGCTTGAATGAACCGTGAAGAAGCATGCTTGAGTGAACCCTGAAGAGGCATGCTTGAGTGAACCCTGAAGAAGCATGCTTGAGTGAACCCTGAAGAAGCATGCTTGAGTGAACCCTGAAGAGGCATGCTTGAGTGAACCCTGAAGAAGCATGCTTGAATGAACCGTGAAGAAGCATGCTTGAGTGAACCCTGAAGAGGCATGCTTGAGTGAACCCTGAAGAGGCATGCTTGAGTGAACCCTGAAGAAGCATGCTTGAATGACCCGTGAAGAAGCATGCTTGAGTGAACCCTGAAGAGGCATGCTTGAGTGAACCCTGAAGAGGCATGCTTGAGTGAACCCTGAAGAAGCATGCTTGAGTGAACCCTGAAGAAGCATGCTTGAATGAACCCTGAAGAGGCATGCTTGAGTGAACCCTGAAGAAGCATGCTTGAGTGAACCGTGAAGAAGCATGCTTGAGTGAACCCTGAAGAGGCATGCTTGAGTGAACCCTGAAGAAGCATGCTTGAATGAACCGTGAAGAAGCATGCTTGAGTGAACCCTGAAGAGGCATGCTTGAGTGAACCCTGAAGAAGCATGCTTGAGTGAACCCTGAAGAAGCATGCTTGAGTGAACCCTGAAGAAGCATGCTGGAGTGAACCCTGAAGAAGCATGCTGGAGTGAACCCTGAAGAAGCATGCTTGAGTGAACCCTGAAGAAGCATGCTTGAGTGAACCCTGAAGAAGCATGCTTGCGTGAACCCTGAAGAAGCATGCTTGAGTGAACCCTGAAGAAGCATGCTTGAGTGAACCCTGAAGAAGCATGCTGGAGTGAACCCTGAAGAAGCATGCTTGAGTGAACCCTGAAGAAGCATGCTTGAGTGAACCCTGAAGAAGCATGCTTGCGTGAACCCTGAAGAAGCATGCTTGAGTGAACCCTGAAGAAGCATGCTTGAGTGAACCCTGAAGAAGCATGCTGGAGTGAACCCTGAAGAAGCATGCTTGAGTGAACACTGAAGAGGCATGCTTGAGTGAACCGTGAAGAAGCATGCTTGAGTGAACCCTGAAGAAGCATGCTTGAGTGAACCCTGAAGAAGCATGCTGGAGTGAACCCTGAAGAAGCATGCTTGAGTGAACCCTGAAGAAGCATGCTTGAGTGAACCCTGAAGAAGCATGCTTGAGTGAACCCTGAAGAAGCATGCTTGAGTGAACCCTGAAGAAGCATGCTTGAGTGAACCCTGAAGAAGCATGCTTGAGTGAACCCTGAAGAAGCATGCTTGAGTGAACCCTGAAGAAGCATGCTTGAGTGAACCCTGAAGAAGCATGCTTGAGTGAACCCTGAAGAAGCATGCTTGAGTGAACCCTGAAGAAGCATGCTTGAGTGAACCCTGAAGAAGCATGCTTGAGTGAACCCTGAAGAAGCATGCTTGAGTGAACCGTGAAGAAGCATGCTGGAGTGAACCCTGAAGAAGCATGCTTGAGTGAACCCTGAAGAAGCATGCTTGAGTGAACCCTGAAGAAGCATGCTGGAGTGAACCCTGAAGAAGCATGCTTGAGTGAACCCTGAAGAAGCATGCTTGAGTGAACCCTGAAGAAGCATGCTTGAGTGAACCGTGAAGAAGCATGCTGGAGTGAACCCTGAAGAAGCATGCTTTGAGTGAACCCTGAAGAAGCATGCTGGAGTGAACCCTGAAGAAGCATGCTGGAGTGAACCCTGAAGAAGCATGCTTGAGTGAACCCTGAAGAAGCATGCTTGAGTGAACCCTGAAGAAGCATGCTTGAGTGAACCCTGAAGAAGCATGCTTGAGTGAACCCTGAAGAAGCATGCTTGAGTGAACCGTGAAGAAGCATGCTGGAGTGAACCCTGAAGAAGCATGCTGGAGTGAACCCTGAAGAAGCATGCTTGAGTGAACCGTGAAGAAGCATGCTTGAGTGAACCCTGAAGAAGCATGCTTGAGTGAACCCTGAAGAAGCATGCTGGAGTGAACCCTGAAGAAGCATGCTTGAGTGAACCCTGAAGAAGCATGCTTGAGTGAACCCTGAAGAGGCATGCTTGAGTGAACCGTGAAGAAGCATGCTGGAGTGAACCCTGAAGAAGCATGCTTGAGTGAACCCTGAAGAAGCATGCTTGAGTGAACCGTGAAGAAGCATGCTGGAGTGAACCCTGAAGAGGCATGCTTGACTGAACCCTGAAGAAGCATGCTTGAGTGAACCGTGAAGAAGCATGCTTGAGTGAACCCTGAAGAAGCATGCTTGAGTGAACCGTGAAGAAGCATGCTTGAGTGAACCCTGAAGAAGCATGCTTGAGTGAACCCTGAAGAAGCATGCTTGAGTGAACCCTGAAGAGGCATGCTTGAGTGAACCCTGAAGAAGCATGCTTGAGTGAACCCTGAAGAAGCATGCTTGAGTGAACCCTGAAGAAGCATGCTTGAGTGAACCGTGAAGAAGCATGCTTGAGTGAACCCTGAAGAAGCATGCTTGAGTGAACCCTGAAGAGGCATGCTTGAGTGAACCCTGAAGAAGCATGCTTGAGTGAACCCTGAAGAAGCATGCTGGAGTGAACCCTGAAGAAGCATGCTTGAGTGAACCGTGAAGAAGCATGCTTGAGTGAACCGTGAAGAAGCATGCTTGAGTGAACCCTGAAGAAGCATGCTTGAGTGAACCCTGAAGAAGCATGCTGGAGTGAACCCTGAAGAAGCATGCTTGAGTGAACCCTGAAGAAGCATGCTTGAGTGAACCGTGAAGAAGCATGCTTGAGTGAACCCTGAAGAAGCATGCTTGAGTGAACCCTGAAGAAGCATGCTTGAGTGAACCCTGAAGAGGCATGCTTGAGTGAACCCTGAAGAAGCATGCTTGAGTGAACCCTGAAGAAGCATGCTTGAGTGAACCCTGAAGAAGCATGCTTGAGTGAACCGTGAAGAAGCATGCTTGAGTGAACCCTGAAGAAGCATGCTTGAGTGAACCCTGAAGAGGCATGCTTGAGTGAACCCTGAAGAAGCATGCTTGAGTGAACCCTGAAGAAGCATGCTGGAGTGAACCCTGAAGAAGCATGCTTGAGTGAACCGTGAAGAAGCATGCTTGAGTGAACCGTGAAGAAGCATGCTTGAGTGAACCCTGAAGAAGCATGCTTGAGTGAACCCTGAAGAAGCATGCTGGAGTGAACCCTGAAGAAGCATGCTTGAGTGAACTCTGATCTGATGTAGTAAAGCAGTCTGGTAGGTGACGAGTACAGAGATGAATCACAGAATAACTCGGGACCCACATACATAGTAGAGCCTTTCCACACAAGATGAAGGTGAAGACAGGCTGAATGAAATCCACGAGTTTTTGACAAAGTTTGCCACCCATGTGATCCTTTCTGGTGCAGCTGACCTAATTAAAACACACTGGCTAGGGACGAGGAGCACACACAGCGGTTACCAACATGTCAAGTCGTCCACTCACTTGAAGTGAAGGCTTCAAAGGACGGGTGAGAGAAATAGTCTAATGTTACGTTAAAACTATGGTTCCGAAAATCAAACATAGGTAACAGCTGTACAAATAATAGACACAATGATGATAATACTAATTCACTAATATCTACTACGATCGTCAGAGAACTGGGTGGCTAAATGACTTCCTGACGATGCCCACTACCACATCAAACAACCGTACGGGTGCGGTATTGAACTCGCGGCGCGCGTGTCGTACCGTTCGTTGTTTGCAATCGTGTCATTACGATTTCGTGAGTCATGGTACCCCACATCACCTTCCCCCTTCCCCTACCCATCCCCTTTCCATGGCAAGAGTCAGGTAGGTGGCGCTGGCGTCTGCACTCTTCTGTAACAGTTACTTGTCACACACGAACCACCAGCACCAACACTCGTACATAAACTCATTCAGAAAATCCGTAAAATAATGTGAACGTTTCCCTCACAGTCACGTGCCTCCTTCCTTAAGTCTTACCTCCTATCATACCTACCTCCTTCCTGAAGTCTTACCTCCTATCATATCTACCTCCTTCCTGAAGTCTTACCTCCTCTATCATACCTTCCTCCTTCCTTAAGTCTTACCTCCTCTATCATACCTACCTCCTTCCTTAAGTCTTGCCTCCTCTATCATACCTTCCTCCTTCCTTAAGTCTTACCTCCTCTATCATACCTTCCTCCTTCCTTAAGTCTTACCTCCTCTATCATACCTTCCTCCTTCCTTAAGTCTTACCTCCTCTATCATACCTTCCTCCTTCCTTAAGTCTTACCTCCTCTGTCATCTCCCAGGAATATTCTGCATCCTCTCCTAACATTTTATAACCGTCCTCTATCACCCTTTATCATCCCTTCCCGTGTTCTTAGTACCTCCCCTCCCGTGTTTTACGTGTCACCCCCTCCCGTGTTCTACGTGCCTCCCCCTCCAGTGTTCTACGTGCCTCCCCCCTCCAGTGTTCTACGTGCCTCCCCCTCCAGTGTTCTACGTGCCTCCCCCTCCAGTGTTCTACGTGCCTCCCCCTCCAGTGTTCTACGTGCCGCCCCCTCCAGTGTTCTACGTGCCTCCCCCTCCAGTGTTCTACGTGCCTCCCCCTCCAGTGATCTACGTGCCTCCACCTCCAGTGTTCTACGTGCCGCCCCCTCCAGGGTTCTACGTGCCTCCCCCTCCAGTGTTCTACGTGCCGCCCCCTCCAGTGTTCTACGTGCCGCCCCCTCCAGTGTTCTACGTGCCCCCCCTCCAGTGTTCTACGTGCCTCCCCCTCCAGTGTTCTACGTGCCGCCCCCTCCAATGTTCTACGTGCCGCCCCCTCCAGCGTTCTACGTGCCTCCCCCTCCAGTGTTCTACGTGTCTCCCCCGCCAGGGTTCTACGTGCCGCCCCCCCTCCAGTGTTCTACGTGCCGCCCCCTCCAGTGTTCTACGTGCCGCCCCCTCCAGTGTTCTACGTGCCTCCCCCTCCAGGGTACGTGCGTCCCCTCCAGTGTTCTACGTGTCTCCCCCTCCAGTGTTCTACGTGCCTCCCCCTCCAGTGTTCTACGTGCCTCCCCCTCCAGTGTTCTACGTGCCTCCTCCTCCAGCGTTCTACGTACCTTCCCCTTCAGTGTTCTTCGTGCCTCCCCCTCCAGTGTTCTACGTGCCGCCCCCTCCCGTGTTCTGCGTCCCTCCCCCTCCAGTGTTCTTTGTGCCTCCCCCTCCATTGTTCTACGTGCCGCCCCCTCCCGTGTTCTGCATGCTACCCCCTCCAGTGCTCTACGTGCCTCCCCCTCCCGTGTTCTTCGTGCCTCCCCCTCTCGTGTTCTTTGTGCCTCCCCTCCAGTGTTCTACGTGCCTCCCCCTCCAGTGTTCTACGTGCCTCCCCCTCCAGTGTTCTTCGTGCCTCCCCCCTCTCGTGTTCTTCGTGCCTCCCCCTCTCGTGTTCTTCGTGCCTCCCCCTCCCCTACCATTACCCTCGTGGACCATGACAACTCTCCCCTCTTTTATGCATCATTCACTCCAGGTTCATGCATGTCCCCTCGGGCCTCTCTTCTTTCTTACTCTCATTGTCCCTGTCTCCCCTCTCTACCTCCCCATCCAACTTCACTCCTTTCCTTCCCTCATAATGGCGATCGCCAGCTTCCCTCTCCCCATCCCAGCTTGAGCTCTGGGATGAGTGCCTACTTCCTCACCCCACCCCAGCTTGAGCTCTGGGATGAGTACCTACTTCCTCACCCCACCCCAGCTTGAGCTCTGGGATGAGTACCTACTTGCTCACCCCATCCCAGCTTGAGCTCTGGGATGAGTGCCTACTTCCTCACCCCACCTCAGCTTGAGCTCTGGGGTGAGTACCTACTTCCTCACCCCACCCCAGCTTGAGCTCTGGGATGAGTACCTACTTCCTCACCCCACCCCAGCTTGAGCTCTGGGATGAGTACCTACTTGCTCACCCCATCCCAGCTTGAGCTCTGGGGTGAGTGCCTACTTCCTCACCCCACCCTAGCTTGAGCTCTGGGATGAGTACCTACTTCCTCACCCCACCCCAGCTTGAGCTCTGGGATGAGTACCTGCTTTCTCACCCCACCCCAGCTTGAGCTCTGGGGTGAGTACCTACTTCCTCACCCCACCTCAGCTTGAGCTCTGGGGTGAGTACCTACTTCCTCACCCCACCCCACCTCAGCTTGAGCTCTGGGGTGAGTACCTACTTCCTCACCCCACCCCAGCTTGAGCTCTGGGATGAGTACCTACTTCCTCACCCCACCCCAGCTTGAGCTCTGGGATGAGTACCTACTTGCTCACCCCATCCCAGCTTGAGCTCTGGGGTGAGTGCCTACTTCCTCACCCCACCCTAGCTTGAGCTCTGGGATGAGTACCTACTTCCTCACCCCACCCCAGCTTGAGCTCTGGGATGAGTACCTGCTTTCTCACCCCACCCCAGCTTGAGCTCTGGGGTGAGTACCTACTTCCTCACCCCACCTCAGCTTGAGCTCTGGGGTGAGTACCTACTTCCTCACCCCACCCCACCTCAGCTTGAGCTCTGGGGTGAGTACCTACTTCCTCACCCCACCCCACCCCAGCTTGAGCTCTGGGATGAGTACCTGCTTTCTCACCCCACCCCAGCTTGAGCTCTGGGGTGAGTACCTACTTCCTCACCCCACCTCAGCTTGAGCTCTGGGGTGAGTACCTACTTCCTCACCCCACCCCACCCCAGCTTGAGCTCTGGGGTGAGTACCTACTTCCTCACCCCACCTCAGCTTGAGCTCTGGGGAAAGGTGAAAGATTTAGTTACCTTCAAGGGAAGGAGCAGTAATCTACCTGGAGTCTACCTGGAGGGTATTCCGGGGATCAACGTTCCCGCGGCCCGGTCCATGACTAGGCCTCCTGGCGGATCAGGGCCTGATCAACCAGACCCTGATCCGCTGGCCGCTGTTTAACAGTCTTGGGCCCTGGACACTTATGGTGTTTTCTCTTAGTGTACTAATGGCGCCCCTACATTTCACGGGATATATTGCATCGCCTGCCCAGTCTTTTACTATCGTAGGGAGTATTTTCTGTGTGCAGATTAGGGACCAGTCCCTCTCGGTTTTCCAAGTGTATATTATGATATATCTCTCTCTCCTGCGTTCCAACGAGTACAAGTCAAGTGCTTCCAAGCGTTCCCAGTAGTTCAGGTGCTTGATAGAACTTACATGTGCAATAAAGGTTCTCTGTACTCTCTAGATCTGCAATTTCACCTGCTTTGAATGGAGATGTTAATGTACAGCAGTATTCCAGCCTAGAGAGAACAAGTGATTTGAAAAGGATCATCATTGGCTTGGCACCTCTTGTTTTGAACAAAGGGCTTTTGATCCAAGGAGCTCAGTTTCGTAGGGCGAGGCTTGAGTGTCTTCCATTCTTAAGACGTTGTATGACCAATGCTCTCTTAGTGCCTCCTCTATATAATTAATAATAATAATTATAAGGAATTACATAAGTTTTATCGGTGTGTCTGTATTGCTGAAACGTTTCGTCAGTACAAGACTTCTTCAGTCGAATACATGTGAATCAATTTGAGGATATCATTCCCTTTGCATAATAATTAATAATAATTGGCAGAAAGTTTGAATGGTCTCCGAATTAACATTCACAAGTCATCATAGGGAACTAATACTTGGAGTTTAACTGGAGAGAGTTCCGGGGGTCAAGGCCCCCGCGGCCCGGTCTTTGACCAGGCCTCAGGGTGGATCAGAGCCTGATCAACCAGGCTGTTGCTGCTGGCTGCACGCAAACCAACGTACGAGCCACAGCCCGGCTGATCAGGAACTGACTTTAGGTGCTTGTCCAGTGCCAGCTTGAAGACTGCCAGGGGTCTGTTGGTAATCCCCCTTATGTGTGCTGGGAGGCAGTTGAACAGTCTCGGGCCCCTGACACTTATTGTATGGTCTCTTAACGTGCTAGTGACACCCCTGCTTTTCATTGGGGGGATGGTGCATCGTCTGCCAAGTCTTTTGCTTTCGTAGTGAGTGATTTTCGTGTGCAAGTTCGGTACTAGTCCCTCTAGGATTTTCCAGGTGTATATAATCATGTATCTCTCCCTCCTGCGTTCCAGGGAATACAGGTTTAGAAACCTCAAGCGCTCCCAGTAATTGAGGTGTTTTATCTCCGTTATGCGCGCCGTGAAAGTTCTCTGTACATTTTCTAGGTCGGCAATTTCACCTGCCTTGAAAGGTGCTGTTAGTGTGCAGCAATATTCCAGCCTAGATAGAACAAGTGACCTGAAGAGTGTCATCATGGGTTTGGCCTCCCTAGTTTTGAAGGTTCTCATTATCCATCCTGTCATTTTTCTAGCAGATGCGATTGATACAATGTTATGGTCCTTGAAGGTGAGATCCTCCGACATGATCACTCCCAGGTCTTTGACGTTGGTGTTTCACTCTATTTTGACAAGTACGGCCCAAATCTAATTTAAATCTTTCAAAGACACCAAAAAAGACCGATACCAAAAATATAAAAACACATTAATCTTTAAGGAGCTCAGAAGTTGCAGTTTCAAGTTATTATGGAAATTATACATTTTGTTATGATCGGTCTTAAAGGCAGAGATGTTAATGACACATAAAACATTAAGTTGATTAACGATAACTAAGTTAAATATTGTGATATTCAACAATTATCTGGCAAACTAATTTAATTAATAAAAGTGACACAACTTATACAACATAACATTAAGAGATTGTTTACTTTTAACAGACATCAACACTAAGAGTTTCAAGCCGACCAGAAGATGCATTATCCAGGTACTGCCCAGAATACAACAAAATTTGTCCCTACACAGCCTAAACCCTCAAAAATTGCAACCATTCATACCTTCACAATTGTTCTTTATTCAGAGGGAAGCGTTAAACCTGTAGGGGTCATGTAGCGCATGTGGAATGGGAAGCATTCAGACTTGATCTAAGCAAGGCGAAGATAAGTCCAGTTCCTTGGATCAAGAGACAGCAAGAAGGCGAAATAATGCCTTTCTGAAGAAATAAACTGAAAAATAATTTAACATGATTTACGGAAAGTAAATCATGTCACATTATTGTATACACTGGTAGTTACATGTTACATTATTGTATACACTGGTAGTTACATGTTACATTATTGTATACACTGGTAGTTACATGTTACATTATTGTACACACTGGTAGTTACATGTTACATTATTGTACACACTGGTAGTTACATGTTACATTATTGTACACACTGGTAGTTACATGTTACATTATTGTACACACTGGTAGTTACATGTTACATTATTGTACACACTGGTAGTTACATGTTACATTATTGTACACACTGGTAGTTACATGTTACATTATTGTACACACTGGTAGTTACATGTTACATTATTGTACACACTGGTAGTTACATGTCACATTATTGTACACTCGTAGCTACATGTCACATTATTGTATACACTGGTAGTTACATGTTACATTATTGTACACACTGGTAGTTACATGTCACATTATTGTACACACTGGTAGTTACATGTTACATTATTGTACACATTGGTAGTTACATGTTACATTATTGTACACACTGGTAGTTGCATGTTACATTATTGTACACTGGTAGTTACATGTCACATTATTGTACACACTGGTAGTTACATGTTACACTATTGTACACACAGAATAGTAACATGTCACATTATTGTACACACAGAATAGTAACATGTCACACTATTGTACACAGAATAGTAACATGTCACACTATTGTACACAGAATAGTAACATGTCACATTATTTTACACAGAATAGTAACATGTCACACTATTGTACACAGAATAGTAACGTGTCACATTATTGTACACAGAATAGTAACGTGTCACATTATTGTACACAGAATAGTAACGTGTCACATTATTGTACACAGAATAGTAACGTGTCAGATTATTTTACACACAGAATAGTACCATATGTTGCTACATGTCTTGAGTTTGAGGCTGCCGCCGCCTTCTGTCTTGAAGGTTTGATGCTACACCAGTGAGGGTTTTAGAAGTCATCCCAAGACACGTGACCCTGACACTTGTTTCACGAATTTGGTCTCCAGGCTTCTTGAGTTAGGAACGAAATAAAATAATGTTGGAGGAAGAAAAAGAAAAAAAAAAGTCAGGCAGCGTCTTCAAGGTTCCCTTCAGGGATAAATAATAATATAGAAGGTAACATGTGTAGAAGATAGTATAGCCAAGGTGAGGATATAATGAAGTGGTGATGACTGTAGTTGACAACACTGTTGCTTAAGACAAGTTGAAATGATAGTTTTAATTCCAACCCATATTATTGGGTATTAAAACATCTTTGGTATATAGGTGACACTAATGGTCCTCAAACCATACCACGGGTGGGGATAGAACCCGCGGTCAGAGTGTCTCAAAACTCCAGACCGTCGCGTTAGCCACTGGACCAGCTAGCCACAGTAAGATTCGTCCAACTAGGTATATTTCTACACCATAGGAAGGTTAGCACAGGCACCTCTGTGACCACAAATGCAAGTTTTTATAGACGAAACTCCAGCTAGCGTGGCCGTGACGAACTCTAGCTCAAGTCCCCTCAAAGCCGTCAACATGACTCACGAAACCGTAATGACACGATTGGTGTGGTTTGTTTGCAATCGTGTCATTACGATTTCGTGAGTCAGTATGGTCCTCGTTAGTCAACACGCTTTACATTAAGTGGTCACTAAGTCACTCAGGTCACAGGGTCACAGAAGAAGATAGAAGCTATTAATGAATTTGAAAGAAATCCAAAATACTTCTTCTCATATTCAAAATCGAAGGTAAAACCACATACAATATCAGGGTCTTGCCTAAGTGAGGTGCAACTTACGCTGGTGACAACAATGACACAAGTGAAGCTCTCAAGTCAGCAGTACGACTCCGAATTTAGTGAACAATTAATAAAACTTAAGATCAACATTTCAGATGATTTGTTTATTAATGATACTCAAAATTCTGACATCTACAAAATCCGACATAACACAACCCACTCGACTTTAAAGAAGCCATTAATAGCATACTGTAAGACTCTGTCCCAGGTCCAGACTCGTGGAAACTCCTTTATCATCAAGACTGGCCAGAAGGTCATATTATGTGTCTTATGTCCTCTATGGAGGTTTAATCTGGACATAGAGACAATCTCAGAGTCATTAAAAACAACGAGTGTAGCCCCACTCCACAAAGCTTGTACAAAATCAGTCTCCCGTAGCATTGCGTCCCGCATTATTAAGAGAGTTTTACAAAGTAAGATTATTAATGATTGGTGAAAGTGCACACAATACCTGCAAAAGGAAAAGCTGGATTTTTTATTTCCCAAAGAAAATATAAAGAGTAATAGTGAGGAAAGTAGAGTATGTAAAGTTATGTTGCTGACGGCACAGTTCTCGCCCCAATCTTTCTCATATTCTACATAGACAGTTACATAAATCAGAGCACTGTATCACCCCTGACAGACGTTACTAAACTTTGTATGCGAGTGGCATCAATTTGAGGACACAGCCGGTTTAGCGCTTTGATGATGATGATGATAATAATAATAGTAATAATAATAATAATAATAATAATAACCGAGGACACAGCAAATCTTCCAGTGTGCTACAGAAAACAATATGAAACTCATTGAGGACAAGTTTCAGTTATTCTGTTAAAGGAAAAAAAAAAAACGAGAAAATTGAATGTAAAATGTTGTATAAAACAAGCACAGAACTCTCAGTAAAGTGAATGACTTAAATAATAATGTCAGATAACTTTCAAAGGTGACAACAGTGTAGTTATCACAGCCGTGAGTCATTTGTTCTCTCTATACTATAATGTTGTTGCGCTCTAACAGCCCCATTTAAGGTAATTGAAATGGCCGATCTACAAAGTTTACTGAGCACCTTCACTTCCCGTATAACTCAGTCACGTACTTAAATTATTGGAAACACTTGAAGTCCCTCGAGCTGTACTCCTTGGAACATAGGAAACTTCAAGAGGGATTGATCTCAAATTGCACATTGAAATTACTCTTTACGAAAGCAAGTGGCTTGCCAGAGGGTGCAAAATACCCATAATAAAAAGCAGGGGTGCAGTGAGTACGCTAGAGATAACTCAGTAAGTGTGAAGGGACCAAGACTTTTTAATACCCTTCTGTTATACATAGAGGGATTACCAACATACCCCTAGCTGTCTTGAAGAGGGAAAGGAACCTAGTAAGTTCCTGAAGTCGGTTTCTGATCAGCCGGGCTGTGTTACATACTAAAGAAAATAGACATCTGTAGCACCTGGGTATCTCTGTTGCTGAAACATTTCTCCAGTACAACAGGCTTCATCAGTCGAATACAAGTGAATATAATGCTGGAGTCGGTAGAAGTAGTAGTTTTGAGCTGATCGGTCCACTAGTCTTGGTAGGTGGTGGTTAGTCCCTGAAGCCTAAAGCATGGGTATGTGACTGAACCTTGTAAACGAGATGAAGCAGTTGGAGTTGATGTCACAGGTGAGCGTGGCTCACTAGTGGAAGTAGGTCGTGTTAAGCAGTTATTAAAGAAAGGAGGTACAGAAGACTTATCCTGTACCCAGATACCATGGTATTGCTGCGTCACACGAGTCATAATACTGGTGGTATACCATACTAACATATTGATGAATAACATACATGTGCAACACTTGGGTTGCACATATTTCTTATGCATCATATTGTCGGTAGTATATGCTATCATTAATGTGTGATACATATGTTGGACTGCATGCGGCTAGCACCAAGAGCCTGGTTGACCAGGTTATGTATAAGGAAGCCTGGTTTGGGATCGAGTCTCTGGGGCAGTGAACCCTCGAAATCGACTACGGGTAAACTGCAGGTAGAGTAATAAAGCATTGTGAGGGTGTGAGCAGTCACTTGACGACAGTAACAATCACAACAAGTGGGTGGGTCAGCAGCGCCGCCCACCCTCCCATATCATTACTACCACAGTCAAACCCACTCCCCACCCGATACCACCACTTTCACCTTACCAGTAGTTGATTTCGAGAGAGAGAGAGAGAGAGAGAGAGAGAGAGAGAGAGAGAGAGAGAGAGTGAGTGAGTGAGTGAGTGAGTGAGTGAGTGAGTGAGTGAGTGAGTGTGAGTGAGTGAGAGAGAGTAGGTCAGAGAAGATATTTGTCAGATATAGTGATTAAGAACTCCAGAGGTAGTTTAACACTGCTGTCGCAGGATTACTACGTCTACATGAGCCAGACTCTTACTCAACAAGAACCTGGCAGTAAACGACACATCTCAAGTCATATATAACAAGCTGAAAAAAAAGGTGATGAGTGCGTAGACTAGCGAGACAAGTTTATTTACGGCTGACGACCTGCATCTGAATGTTGTATGAAGTGTCAGGCTGAGGCGAATACTGTGTGTTGCTCTGAGACCTGATACTGATGGACGAGTAGGAGGAGGAACACAACGGGGAGGAGAGAGGGTGGGAGAAAAAGGGAAACACATGGGAGGAAGATGGAGGAGGAGGGGCAGAGGAGAGAAGGGAGACAGGTGATCACATTTAGTCTGGTGCTCAGTGTAACCTGTATTTAAACTGAAAATATCGGCCTAATCGGTGAGTATTAGTAGTGTATATTTTATGTAGAAGAATTAACTTCACATACATGCTGAGTGGTGTAACATTACACTAGTGAGTCATGCTGAGTGGGGTAACATTACACTAGTGAGTCATGCTGAGTGGTGTAACATTACACTAGTGAGTCATGCTGAGTGGTGTAACATTACACTAGTGAGTCATGCTGAGTGGTGTAACATTACACTAGTGAGTCATGCTGAGTGGGGTAACATTACACTAGTGAGTCATGCTGAGTGGTGTAACATTACACTAGTGAGTCATGCTGAGTGGGGTAACATTACACTAGTGAGTCATGCTGAGTGGGGTAACATTACACTAGTGAGTCATGCTGAGTGGTGTAACATTACACTAGTGAGTCATGCTGAGTGGTGTAACATTACACTAGTGAGTCATGCTGAGTGGTATAACATTACACTAGTGAGTCATGCTGAGTGGTGTAACATTACACTAGTGAGTCATGCTGAGTGGGGTAACATTACACTAGTGAGTCATGCTGAGTGGTATAACATTACACTAGTGAGTCATGCTGAGTGGGGTAACATTACACTAGTGAGTCATGCTGAGTGGTGTAACATTACACTAGTGAGTCATGCTGAGTGGGGTAACATTACACTAGTGAGTCATGCTGAGTGGGGTAACATTACACTAGTGAGTCATGCTGAGTGGTGTAACATTACACTAGTGAGTCATGCTGAGTGGTGTAACATTACACTAGTGAGTCATGCTGAGTGGTATAACATTACACTAGTGAGTCATGCTGAGTGGGGTAACATTACACTAGTGAGTCATGCTGAGTGGTATAACATTACACTAGTGAGTCATGCTGAGTGGGGTAACATTACACTAGTGAGTCATGCTGAGTGGTGTAACATTACACTAGTGAGTCATGCTGAGTGGGGTAACATTACACTAGTGAGTCATGCTGAGTGGGGTAACATTACACTAGTGAGTCATGCTGAGTGGTGTAACATTACACTAGTGAGTCATGCTGAGTGGTGTAACATTACACTAGTGAGTCATGCTGAGTGGTATAACATTACACTAGTGAGTCATGCTGAGTGGGGTAACATTACACTAGTGAGTCATGCTGAGTGGTATAACATTACACTAGTGAGTCATGCTGAGTGGGGTAACATTACACGAGTGAGTCATGCTGAGTGGTGTAACATTACACGAGTGAGTCATGCTGAGTGGGGTAACATTACACGAGTGAGTCATGCTGAGTGGTGTAACATTACACGAGTGAGTCATGCTGAGTGGGGTAACATTACACGAGTGAGTCATGCTGAGTGGTGTAACATCACACTAGTGAGTCATGCTGAGTGGTGTAACATCACACTAGTGAGTCATGCTGAGTGGTGTAACATCACACTAGTGAGTCATGCTGAGTGGTGTAACATCACACTAGTGAGTCATGCTGAGTGGTGTAACATTACACTAGTGAGTCATGCTGAGTGGTGTAACATTACACTAGTGAGTCATGCTGAGTGATGTAACATTACACTAGTGAGTCATGCTGAGTGGTGTAACATCACACTAGTGAGTCATGCTGAGTGGTGCAACATGAGTGAGTCATGCTGAGTGGTGTAACATTACACTAGTGAGTCATGCTGAGTGGTGTAACATCACACTAGTGAGTCATGCTGAGTGGTGTAACATCACACTAGTGAGTCATGCTGAGTGGTATAACATTACACTAGTGAGTCATGCTGAGTGGTGCAACATGAGTGAGTCATGCTGAGTGGTGCAACATGAGTGAGTCATGCTGAGTGGTGTAACATGAGTGAGTCATGCTGAGTGGTGTAACATGAGTGAGTCATGCTGAGTGGGGTAACATTACACGAGTGAGTCATGCTGAGTGGTGTAACATGAGTGAGTCATGCTGAGTGGGGTAACATTACACGAGTGAGTCATGCTGAGTGGTGTAACATGAGTGAGTCATGCTGAGTGGTGTAACATGAGTGAGTCATGCTGAGTGGTGTAACATGAGTGAGTCATGCTGAGTGGTGTAACATAAGTGAGTCATGCTGAGTGGTGTAACATGAGTCATGCTGAGTGGTGTAACATGAGTGAGTCATGCTGAGTGGTGTAACATTACACGAGTGAGTCATGCTGAGTGGTGTAACATGAGTGAGTCATGCTGAGTGGTGTAACATGAGTGAGTCATGCTGAGTGGTGTAACATGAGTGAGTCATGCTGAGTGGTGTAACATGAGTGAGTCATGCTGAGTGGTGTAACATGAGTGAGTCATGCTGAGTGGTGTAACATGAGTGAGTCATGCTGAGTGGTGTAACATGAGTGAGTCATGCTGAGTGGTGTAACATGAGTGAGTCATGCTGAGTGGTGTAACATGAGTGAGTCATGCTGAGTGGTGTAACATGAGTGAGTCATGCTGAGTGGTGTAACATAAGTGAGTCATGCTGAGTGGTGTAACATGAGTCATGCTGAGTGGTGTAACATGAGTGAGTCATGCTGAGTGGTGTAACATTACACGAGTGAGTCATGCTGAGTGGGGTTATATATTTCATGAGTAAATCATTATTTGATGAGTCACTTGGGAGCACAATCATCCGTGAGGGGATACAATGTGATGATGAAGAATGGTTCTCCATATTCTTTAAGAATTCAAGAAGCCATTATCACATATTGTGTAGAGAAAGATCCTGGCACTGGAGTGATTCCACAGCCGTTAAAAACTACTCCACGAAGATGGTAGTAAAGAAATAAAAAAAAATACCGATTGCGCTGACGTCCCACATTATCAAGATCTTGGAAAGGTTTTGAAGAGGCAAAGTTGCCAGTCACATGGAATCGTATCAGCATGGGTTGAGAGCAGGTCGCTCTTGCCTCTTGCCGTTACTTGACCATTACATGATCTTGGATACACCGGAAGACAAGCAAAATACAAATATAGTTTACACTGACTTCGCAAAAGCGTCTGGAAACTGCGCACAAAATGCATGCAGAAAGAATAACTGGGACGGTGGGTAGATAGCTATACAACTTCCTGACAAAACCCGAAGATTTGTAGTAAAAAAGGGTGAAATCTGGGGCTGCTACAATGAGTAACCCTGTCACACAACGTACGGTACTCGCTCCACTTCTCTATCTCATATCTAACATAAACAGGGACATTCACTAGAACACTGTATCATCGTTGCCGACGATAAAAGAATTTGCATGAGAGTGCCATCTCACAGCGACCCACTAAGGTGATATTAACTAAGTGTTCCAGTGGGATAATGACAATAATACGATGCTCAGTGAGGAGAAGTTTCAGTTACTACGTCAAGGAAGAATGGAAGAAATAAAAAGATCAGAGTACAAGACTGAGGAAAGCAATCAAGTGAGGAGCTGGGGGAGGAAAAGGGAGAGGAGGAAGAGGAGGAGGAAGAAGAAGAGGAAGAGGAGGAGGAGGGGAGGGGAGGGGGAGTGGGAGGAGGGGGGTATGGGATACAAATAACACAATATGTGGTTCATGACGTATTATCGTGGAACACTAGACACAACTGCAATACAATGAGAAACATAGTCAATAAAGGATCGCTTTGTACTGCATTTATGTCTAGTTTTCCATCGTGTCTGTATTTTATTCCATTTATCCACATCTTAGTGTGAAGACGTTTTGTCCACCAGGTGGATGAAACGTCATCTCAGTGAGATACCATAAACCTAATATTGTATCTTAACATACATGTCCGTGTATAATACCATTGATAAACAGTATAGTATTACGACTGTGTGTACCCAGGGTAGCTGCTCACATACTTAACTACTGTCATAATTGTCACTCTTTCTCTCTTACACACTTGAAACTAGAATTGTATAGCAGAAGGTTCTCTCCCCATCCTTCAGTTCCCCGGCCACCGTCTCATTCCGACACCAAAATGATTACGCCTTCAGAATTTAACATTCCTTATTTTTCCCCGAGTCACCTCATTGCCACACTTATCGCTGCTGATCTAGGTAACTTTCATCTTTGTAATTAAATATAGGTATTGTAGGTTTATGTAATCTTAATGTATCCTAACTTAGTCTAAATTAACCCAGTATAATTTAAGATTAAAAAATATATAGCACTTGATGGCGACGGAAGAAAACGAGGATAATTTCTGCTATTGTAACGTCTAATGCAATAGTATTTACAAAGCTGTATCCAGAGCAGGAGGCAGCCGGCCCGGCAACCAGCCCAAAATGAGAATAATGTTGACATTGAACTGGCACCTCTGACACTCCACGTGGCTACCTGGCTGGCTGGCTGGCCTGGCTACCTGGCTGACCTGGCCTGGCCTGGCCTGGCCTGGCTGGCTGGCTGGCTGGCTGGCTGGCTGGCTGGCTGGCTGGCTGGCTGGCTGGCTGGCTGGCCGGCCTGGCTGGCTGGCCTGGCTGGCTGGCTGGCTGGCCTGGCTGGCTGGCTGGCCTGGCTGGCTGGCCTGGCTGGCTGGCTAGCTTGGCTGGCTGGCTGGCTGGCCTGGCTGGCTGGCTGGCTGGCTGGCCGGCCTGGCTGGCAGGCTTTCTGGCTGGCTGGCCTGGCTGGCTTGGCTGGCTGGCTGGCTGGCTGGCTTGGCTGGCTGGCTGACTGACTGACTGGCTGGCTTGGCTGGCTGGCTGACTGGGCTGGCTGGCTGACTGGGCTGGCTGGCTGGCTGGCTGGCTTGGCTGTCGGGCTTGGCTGTCGGGCTGTCTGTCTGTCTGTCTGGCTGTCTAATAGATCCTGGCAACGGTTACCTGCCAAGAATCATATACCTCTGAAGGCTGTCGAGAGTTTTCCCTGCTCTCACAACCCGTCTCTAGGCCGGGTTTGTCTGCTTACCTGATTAACCAGGCTGTTGCTGCCGGCAGTCTGCTGGCCCACGTATCCATCACGTCCTGGTTAATCTGGCACTTGACGGAAGTACATGTCCAATTTCCTCTTGAAAACTTCTACACTTGCTTTGGCAGTGCTTCTGGTATCTCGTGGTAGTGTTTTAAACAGTCTGGAACCACGAATGTTGATAGTGTTTTCTTATTGTATTCACAGTGCCCGTCTTTCATTGGTGTTATTTTGCATATTCTCTCATATCTCTTACTCCAATATATTGTTATAGCAGTGTACATATTTGGGACCAGACCCTCACGTGTCTTCCACTTGTATATTATCATATATCTCTTTCTCTCCTTCACTCCAGTGAGTAAATTTTTAGGACTTTAAAGTGTTTCCAGTAATCCGAATGCTTTGTTTTTTCTGTCCGGAATGTAAATTATTGTATCAGTTTTGGCTCTGATATCTCCTGCCTTGAACGGGGCTGTCAACACTGAGCGATACTCTAAGCGAGAGTGCACAAGTGATTTGAAAAATATCACCATTAATTATTTCCCTTGTTTTGAAAGTTCTTATTATCCACCACCTTCATTTTCCAGGCTTTGTGTTATATTTGCCTTATTGTGTTCTTTGAGAAAAAGGTCGGCTGGCGTTATTGTACTCAGAACCTTCATATATTCCTTTTCATTCTATTTGGTGATAATTTTGTTTTGTATACAGTGTATGTCTCGTGAGTTCTTCATTTTTTCCGTATCTAATTAGTTGGAACTTGTCACTGTTGAACGCTGTTATTCTGCACTGCCCACTGGAAGACTTTATATTTTCATACACAGTGTGACTGTAAATGGTCCCGGTTGGACCGAAACGTCGTCGTAAGCTCCTCTCTTCTATGTGCGGGTTATTTGTGTATCGTTCCAGTCACGGTATTGTGCCTTTTTTGTTATTTATATTTTCATGCAATTTCTTTTTGTTTTCTACCAAGGTTATTTTCATACTTATTTTGGTGTCATCTGCAAATGATACTTATCTGGAGTGAGTGTTTTGATCTATGTACGCTCTGAGGATTTAAAAACAGATAAGGCGCCAGGCCCATGCCTTGGGGTACTGTACTCCAATCACATCTAAGCACAGCATTCTTAACATAAATGTTATAACTGTCATTGTAAACATGGTGGTAGTAGGCCAGGCAAGCACCACCCTCTTGTCACTCAAGTGTCAAACAGAAGCCTATTAAACGTTATGCACTCTTGTCTCTTGAATTTTGTCAAGTTCAGAGTAATTCATATAACTTTATATTCAGTATTCACTTTCGTGCAAGGCGGCAGTAAGGTACGGCATGTTTTGCCATTTTGTTTCCTGTTTTTCGTACCTGTCGGAAATACCATCCCACAATTTCGTACCATACCCTCATTTTTTTCGTACCGCATAGTGCGGTAAAAATATCGTTCCGTAATTCCGCATCTTTGCCGTACTTTTAAATATGTGCTTTTTCAAAACTGAGTTGACCAAATAATTGTACCTCCTTTAGTTGTTATAGACAACTTAGCACTAAATAGTGAGAGTCTTGCTAATGTTAACAGTAGTAGCAATAACTGTACTGCTGATGAACCTTGAGAACAGCAGTACAACGCCAGCTGATTGACATTAATACTTTAACTATAACACAAATTACAACTATAACATAGATTACAACTATAACAGATTACAACTATAACACAGATTACAACTATAACAGATTACAACTATAACACAAATTACAACTATAACATAGATTACAACTATAACAGATTACAACTATAACATAGATTACAACTATAACAGATTACAACTATAACATAGATTACAACTATAACAGATTACAACTATAACATAGATTACAACTATAACAGATTACAACTATAACACAGATTACAACTATAACACAGATTACAACTATAACATAGATTACAACTATAACAGATTACAACTATAACATAGATTACAACTATAACAGATTACAACTATAACACAGATTACAACTATAACACAGATTACAACTATAACATAGATTACAACTATAACAGATTACAACTATAACATAGATTACAACTATAACATAGATTACAACTATAACATAGATTACAACTATAACATAGATTACAACTATAACATAGATTACAACTATAACATAGATTACAACTATAACATAGATTACAACTATAACATAGATTACAACTATAACATAGATTACAACTATAACATAGATTACAACTATAACATAGATTACAACTATAACATAGATTACAACTATAACATAGATTACAACTATAACATAGATTACAACTATAACATAGATTACAACTATAACATAGATTACAACTATAACATAGATTACAACTATAACATAGATTACAACTATAACATAGATTACAACTATAACAGATTACAACTATAACATAGATTACAACTATAACATAGATTACAACTATAACACAGATTACAACTATAACAGATTACAACTAACTATAGATTACAACTATAACAGATTACAACTACAACTATAACATAGATTAACACAGATTACAACTATAACATAGATTACAACTATAACATAGATTACAACTATAACATAGATTACAACTATAACATAGATTACAACTATAACATAGATTACAACTATAACAGATTACAACTATAACATAGATTACAACTATAACAGATTACAACTATAACATAGATTACAACTATAACACAGATTACAACTATAACATAGATTACAACTATAACATAGATTACAACTATAACATAGATTACAACTATAACATAGATTACAACTATAACATAGATTACAACTATAACATAGATTACAACTATAACATAGATTACAACTATAACATAGATTACAACTATAACATAGATTACAACTATAACATAGATTACAACTATAACATAGATTACAATGCCCTTTTAGGATTAAAACAATAACTGGAATAAATATGAAATTATTTTGACTGGAAAACCTGTTTCAAAACATATAATTAGAAAATTGAAGCTTTTTTTTTTTAAAGTGAGATCAAAATAAAGTTCTAAGTGGAGGAGTTAAAATGGTGAAGTGAAATATGTTAGTGGTCTGTTTTGAGTCCAAGTCTTAGTTCATTTAGTATATATCTTAAACATAATGTGTACTCTACACATACTCATGTGAGAGGATGTACCAGTGGCGCCTCAACAAGCTTACTCTTGCACTCAACATATCTCTGCCACAACGCTGCCACTTGGGTACGGAACGGTATTTTGATTGTTTTCGTACCTGAAAAGTGCCATACCGTACCTTAAAGAAAATATTGTACAATAGTTTTGTGCCGCGAACTTTTTGTCGTACTCTACCGAATTCCATAGTGTACTGTACTGTACTGTACTGTTCTGTACTGTACTGTTCTGTTCTGTACTGTTCTGACAGCGTTACTTGTGAGGTCTTTTTAATGGTAAAAGTTGCCTTCCAGTGTACGAGGCGTGGTGTGAGCTTGGGCCGCAGGGGCCATCATTCATGCAACTTAATTAAGAGATATAAAAGTGGAAAACTCTTGAGCACTTATTGCAACTTAGATGAGTAGATAAATGATTCTGGGAACCGACGAGTTGATAAATTAGACACATGTACAACACTTGGGTATCTTTATTGTGGAATATTTCCACAATACTGATACCCAAGTGTTGTACATGTGTCTAATTTACAAACTTATATGATGGCAGGTTTCCAGGCCTTACCGTCTCTGTGATCACGGCTACAACTGGCTACTTTCAACAAAGTTCACCGCACACTTGCCACAAGACTGACCCCGCCATAGGGCTGTAAGCGGTACATCACTTATAGCAACTCTGACACTCCTTCAGGAGCCACTGCCGGGTCACCACATAATGAAGACCCGGGCCAGGACCCGTCCTGTCAAACCTACAGGAACATTAACATCAACGAACTTCACAAAGCGTAAAGTGATTCTGGTCTCTGCTGATGTTGACATTTTATTTCTCAGTAGAAACAAAAAAAATTCGTAGCCTTCATTTTAGTCACATGATGACTCGCTGCATGGACCTCATAGTTATTAATATTAATTTAATTAATCAAGATGGGAGTTGTACGAGGCGCTTTGTACTATGTACAAAGTTTGTACAGCAACTGGTTAGAAAATGTTGTGTCAGCTGCTTGAGGAACTCACGAGGTTACTATTCTACGTTTGTCTGTAACTATGAGGAGGACTTAGGAGTAACTTATTGCTGAGGAGGACACTCTAGGAGCAACTTGTTGGTGAGGAGGACACTCTAGGAGCAACTTGTTGGTGAGGAGGACACTCTAGGAGTAACTTGTTGATGAGGAAGACACTCTAGGAGTAACTTGTTGGTGAGGAGGACACTCTAGGAGCAACTTGTTGGTGAGGAGGACACTCTAGAAGTAACTTGTTGGTGAGGAGGACACTCTAGGATTAACTTGTTGGTGAGGAAGACACTCTAGGAGTAACTTGTTGGTGAGGAAGACACTCTAGGAGTAACTTGTTGGTGAGGAAGACACTCTAGGAGTAACTTGTTGGTGAGGAGGACACTCTAGGATTAACTTGTTGGTGAGGACACTCTAGGATTAACTTGTTGGTGAGGAAGACACTCTAGGAGTAACTTGTTGGTGAGGAAGACACTCTTGGAGTAACTTGTTGGTGAGGAAGACGCTCTAGGAGTAACTTGTTGGTGAGGAGGACACTCTAGGAGTAACTTGTTGGTGAGGAGGACACTCTAGGAGTAACTTGTTGGTGAGGAAGACACTCTAGGAGTAACTTGTTGGTGAGGAAGACACTCTAGGAGTAACTTGTCTAGGAGTAACTTGTTGGTGAGGAAGACACTCTAGGAGTAACTTGTTGGTGAGGAAGACACTCTAGGAGTAACTTGTTGGTGAGGAAGGCACTCTAGGAGTAACTTGTTGGTGAGGAAGACACTCTAGGAGTAACTTGCTGGTGAGGAAAACACTCTAGGAGTAACTTGTTGGTGAGGAAGACACTCTAGGAGTAACTTGCTGGTGAGGAAGACACTCTAGGAGTAACTTGTTGGTGAGGAAGACACTCTAGGAGTAACTTGTTGGTGAGGAGGACACTCTAGGAGTAACTTGTTGGTGAGGAGACACTCTAGGAGTAACTTGCTGGTGAGGAAGACACTCTGGGAGTAACTTGTTGGTGAGGAAGACACTCTAGGATTAACTTGTTGGTGAGGAAGACACTCTAGGAGTAACTTGTTGGTGAGGAAGACACTCTAGGAGTAACTTGTTGGTGAGGAGGACACTCTAGGAGTAACTTGTTGGTGAGGAAGACACTCTAGGAGTAACTTGTTGGTGAGGAAGACACTCTAGGAGTAACTTGTTGGTGAGGAAGACACTCTAGGAGTAACTTGTTGGTGAGGAAGAAACTCTAGGAGTAACTTGTTGGTGAGGAAGAAACTCTAGGAGTAACTTGTTGGTGAGGAAGACACTCTAGGAGTAACTTGCTGGTGAGGAAGACACTCTAGGAGTAACTTGCTGGTGAGGAAGACACTTCAAGCCGTCAATCAGCCTTAATGATAACTTAATAAGAAAACAAAGCTATAACTAGTAGAGTATGATACATACTGTTATGTAGCATATGATACATACTGTTATATAGCATATGATACATACTGTTATATAGCATATGATACATGCTGTTATGTAGCATATGATACATGCTGTTATGTAGCATATGATACTGTTATGTAGCATATGATACATACTGTTATGTAGCATATGATACATACTGTTATGTAGCATATACATACTGTTATGTAGCATATGATACATGCTGTTATGTAGCATATGATACATGCTGTTATGTAGCATATACATGCTGTTATGTAGCATATGATACATGCTGTTATGTGGCATATACATGCTGTTATGTATCATATGATACATGCTGTTATGTAGCATATGATACATGCTGTTATGTAGCATATGATACATGCTGTTATGTAGCATATACATGCTGTTATGTAGCATATGATACATGCTGTTATGTAGCATATGATACATGCTGTTATGTAGCATATGATACATGCTGTTATGTAGCATATGATACATGCTGTTATGTAGCATATGATACATGCTGTTATGTAGCATATGATACATGCTGTTATGTAGCATATGATACATGCTGTTATGTAGCATATACATGCTGTTATGTAGCATATGATATATGGTGTTATGTAGCATATGATACATGGTGTTACGTAGCATATGATACATGCTGTTATGTAGCATATGATACATGCTGTTATGTAGCATATGATACATGCTGTTATGTAGCATATACATGCTGTTATGTAGCATATGATATATGGTGTTATGTAGCATATGATACATGGTGTTACGTAGCATATGATACATGCTGTTATGTAGCATATGATACATGCTGTTATGTAGCATATACATGCTGTTATGTAGCATATGATATATGGTGTTATGTAGCATATGATACATGGTGTTACGTAGCATATGATACATGCTGTTATGTAGCATATGATATATGGTGTTATGTAGCATATGATACATGGTGTTACGTAGCATATGATACATGCTGTTATGTAGCATATGATATATGGTGTTATGTAGCATATGATATATGGTGTTATGTACCATATGATACATGCTGTTATGTAGCATATGATACATGCTGTTATGTAGCATATGATACATGTTGTTATGTAGCATATGATACATACTGTTACGTAGCATAGGATGCTTTTATGTAGTATAGGACACATTCTATTATGTACCATATAATACATGCTGTAATGTAGCAAAGGATACATTCTGTTATTGAGAGTACAGTAGGATACATGTTATGGCGAGTACAGTAGGATACATGCTGTTCTGGAGAGCACAGTAGGATACATGCTGTTATTTAGAGTACAGTAGGATACATGCTGTTATGGAGAGTGCAGTAGGATACGTGCTGTTATGGAGAGTACAGTAAGATACGTGTTGTTATGGAGAGTACAGTAAGATACATGCGGTTATGGAGAGTACCGTAGGATACATTCTGTTATGGAGAGTGCAGTAAGATACATGTTGTTATGGAGAGTACAGTAGGATACATGTTATTATGGAGAGTACAGCAGGATACATGCTGTTATGGAGAGTACAGTAAGATACATGTTGTTATGGAGAGTACAGTAAGATACATGTTGTTATGGAGAGTACAGCAGGATACATGCTGTTATGGAGAGTACAGTAAGATACATGTTGTTATGGAGAGTACAGTAAGATACATGTTGTTATGGAGAGTACAGTAGGATACATGCTGTTGTGGAGAGTACAGTAGGATACATGCTGTTATGAAGAGTACAGTAAGATACATGCTGTTATGGAGAGTACAGTAGGATACATGCTGTTATGGAGAGTACAGTAGGATACATGCTGTTATGGAGAGTACAGTAAGATACATGTTGTTATGGAGAGTACAGTAAGATACATGTTGTTATGGAGAGTACAGTAAGATATATGCGGTTATGGAGAGTACAGGAAGATACATGTTATAGAGAGTACAGTAGGATACATGCTGTTATGGAGAGTACAGTAAGATACATGTTGTTATGGAGAGTACAGTAGGATACATGCTGTTATGGAGAGTACAGGAAGATACATGTTATGGAGAGTACAGTAGGATACATGCTGTTATGGAGAGTACAGTAAGATACATGTTGTTATGGAGAGTATAGTAGGATACATGCTGTTATGGAGAGTACAGTAGGATACATTCTGTTATGGAGAGTAGAGTAGGATACATGCTGTTATGGAGAGTACAATAAGATACATGTTGTTATGGAGAGTACAGTAGGATACATGCTGTTATGGAGAGTACAGTAGGATACATGCTATTATGGAGAGTACAGTAAGATACATGCTGTTATGGAGATTACAGTAAGATACATGTTGTTATGGAGAGTACAGTAGGATACATGCTGTTATGAAAAGTACAGTAAGATACATGCTGTTATGGAGAGTACAGTAGGATACATGCTGTTATGGGGAGTAGAGTAGGATACATGCTGTTATGGAGAGTACAGTAGGATGCATGCTGTTATGGAGAGTACAGTAGGATACATGCTGTTATGGAGAGTACAGTAGGATACATGCTGTTATGGAGAGTACAGTAGGATACATGCTGTTATGGAGAGTACAGTAGGATACATGCTGTTATGGAGAGTACAGTAGGATACATGCTGTTATGGAGAGTACAGTAGGATACATGCTGTTATGGAAAGTACAGTAAGGTACATGTTGATATGGAGAGTACAGTATGATACATGTTATGGAGAGTGCAGTAGGATACATGCTGTTATGGAGAGTACAGTAGGATACATGCTGTTATGGGGAGTAGAGTAGGATACATGCTGTTATGGAGAGTACAGTAGGATACATGCTGTTATGGAGAGTACAGTAGGATACATGCTGTTATGGAGAGTACAGTAGGATACATGCTGTTATGGGGAGTAGAGTAGGATACATGCTGTTATGGAGAGTACAGTAAGGTACATGTTGTTATGGAGAGTACAGTATGATACATGTTATGGAGAGTGCAGTAGGATACATGCTGTTATGGAGAGTACAGTAGGATACATGCTGTTATGGAGAGTACAGTGAGATACATGTTGTTATGGAGAGTACTGTAAGATACATGTTGTTATGGAGAGTACAGTAGGATACATGCTGTTATGGAGAGTACTGTAAGATGCATGCTGTTATGGAGAGTACAGTAAGATACATGTTGTTATGGAGAGTACTGTAAGATACATGTTGTTATGGAGAGTACAGTAAGATACATGTTATGGAGAGTACAGTAGGATACATGCTGTTATGGAGAGTACAGTAGGATACATGCTGTTATGGAGCGTACAGTAGGATACATGCTGTTATGGAGAGTACAGTAAGGTACATGTTGATATGGAGAGTACAGTAGGATACATGTTATGGAGAGTACAGTAGGATACATGTTGTTATGGAGAGTACAGTAGGATACATGCTGTTATGGAGAGTACAGTAAGATACATGTTGTTATGGAGAGTACTGTAAGATACATGTTGTTATGGAGAGTACAGTAGGATACATGCTATTATGGAGAGTACAGTAGGATACATGCTGTTATGAAGAGTACAGTAGGATACATGTTGTTATGGAGAGTACAGTAGGATACATAGTTATGGAGAGTACAGTAAGATACATGCTGTTATGGAGAGTACAGTAGGATACATGCTGTTATGGAGAGTACAGTAAGATACATGTTGTTATGGAGAGTACAGTAGGATACATGCTGTTATGGAGAGTACAGTAGGATACATGCTGTTATGGAGAGTACAGTAGGATACATGTTATGGAGAGTACAGTAAGGTACATGTTGTTATGGAGAGTACAGTAGGATACATGTTATGGAGAGTACTCCAGGATACATGCTGTTATGGAGAGTACAGTATGATACATATTGTTATGGAGAGTACAGTAGGATACATGTTGTTATGGAGAGTTTACCTGGAGAGAGTTCCGGGGGTCAACGCCCCCGCGGCCCGGTCTGTGGCCAGGCCTCCTGGTGGATCAGAGCCTGATCAACCAGGCTGTTACTGCTGGCTGCACGCAAACCAACGTACGAGCCACAGCCCGGCTGACCAGGAACCGACTTTAGTTGCTTGTCCAGTGCCAGCTTGAAGACTGCCAGGGGTCTGTTGGTAATCCCCCTTATGTATGCTGGGAGGCAGTTGAAGTCTCGGGCCCCTGACACTTATTGTGTGGTCTCTTAACGTGCTAGTGACACCCCTGCTTTTCATTGGGGGGATGTTGCATCGTCTGCCAAGTCTTTTGCTTTCGTAGTGAGTGATTTTCGTGTGCAAGTTCGGTACTAGTCCCTCTAGGATTTTCCAGGTGTATATAATCATGTATCTGTCCCGCCTGCATTCCAGGGAATACAGGTTCAGGAACCTCAAGCGCTCCCAGTAATTGAGGTGTTTTATCTCCGTTATGCGCGCCGTGAAGGATCTCTCTACATTTTCTAGGTCAGCAATTTCACCTGCCTTGAAAGGTGCTGTTAGTGTGCAGCAATATTCCAGCCTAGATAGAACAAGTGACCTGAAGAGTGTCATCATGGGCTTGGCATCCCTCGTTTTGAAGGTTCTCATTATCCATCCTGTCATTTTTCTAGCAGATGCGATCGATACAATGTTATGGTCCTTGAAGGTGAGATCCTCCGACATGATCACTCCCAGGTCTTTGTCGTTGGTGTTTCGCTCTATTTTGTGGCCAGAATTTGTTTTGTACTCTGATGAAGATTTAATTTCCTCGTGTTTACCATATCTGAGTAATTGAAATTTCTCATCGTTGAACTTCATATTGTTTTCTGCAGCCCACTGAAAGATTTGGTTGATGTCCGCCTGGAGCCTTGCAGTGTCTGCAGTGGAAGACACTGTCATGCAGATTCGGGTGTCATCTGCAAAGGAAGACACGGTGCTGTGGCTGACATCCTTGTCTATGTCAGATATGAGGATGAGGAACAAGATGGGAACGAGTACTGTGCCTTGTGGAACAGAGCTTTTCACCGTGCCTGCCTCGGACTTTACTCTGTTGACTACTACTCTCTGTGTTCTGTTAGTGAGGAAATTATAGATCCATCGACCGACTTTTCCTGTTATTCCTTTAGCACGCATTTTGTGCGCTATTACGCCATGGTCACACTTGTCGAAGGCTTTTGCAAAGTCTGTATATATTACATCGGCATTCTTTTTGTCTCAGTAGGATACATGCTGTTATGGAGAGTACAGTAAGATACATGCTGTTATGGAGAGTACAGTAAGATACATGTTATGGAGAGTACAGTAAGATACATGTTGTTATGGAGAGTACAGTAGGATACATGTTATGGAGAGTACTGTAGGATACATGTTATGGAGAGTACAGTAGGATACATGCTGTTATGGAGAGTACAATAGGATACATGCTGTTATGAAGAGTACAGTAGGATACATGCTGTTATGGAGAGTACAGTAGGATACATGCTGTTATGGAGAGTACAGTAAGATACATGTTGGTATGGAGAGTACTGTAAGATACATGTTGTTATGGAGAGTACAGTAGGATACATGCTGTTGTGGAGAGTACTGTAAGATACATGCTGTTATGGAGAGTACAGTAAGATACATGTTGTTATGGAGAGTACTGTAAGATACATGTTGTTATGGAGAGTACAGTAGGATACATGCTGTTATTGAAAGTACAGTAAGATACATGTTGTTATGGAGAGTACAGTAAGATACATGCTGTTATGGAGAGTACTGTAAGATACATGTTGTTATGGAGAGTACAGTAGGATACATGCTGTTATGGAGAGTACAGTAAGATACATGTTGTTATGGAGAGTACTGTAAGATACATGTTGTTATGGAGAGTACTGTAAGATACATGTTGTTATGGAGAGTACAGTAGGAAGAGTATAGTAGAGGCAAGATACATCCTATTAATTGTTGAGTCATTATAATTTACTGTGATGTTAATTGTTGATCATAATGTTATCATCATAGGTTATAGCTATATGTTTTAAGTGAGGCAGGTAAAACATTTAGGAGAGCATTAATCAGAACATTAGCATGGGACTGAGAACTCCTCCTTGTGGTGTACCTTAGCACATTGGATAGTTATCCTACTATCTAACTGAGTAGTCTACCACAAATATTTATTTTGGCTAGTTCGTGTAGCATAACAGTTCTGTTTGTGATATCAAATGCAGATTATTTATGAGGATGGGTCTTAAACAGATGACAACAAGGAAATGAGTGAAATACTGATATTCCAGTAAGGCTCTGTATTTAGTGAGCCACTAATCAGTCTGAGGATCGACAGTCCAAATGATTTCTTCATGAATGAGCCTCAAAACTCCACCAGTGTATGCCATATTTTCCGACATTACCCTAACTCGGATAGACTTTGAAAAAGCCATTGACAACACGCCCATGCGCTCAGCCCCAGGCCCAGACTCGTGGAACTCTGTGTTCATGGAGAACTGCAAGAAACCCCTCTCACGTGCCCTAAGTATACTATGGAGAAGGAGCTTAGACATGGGTGAAATTCCACAGTCGCGTAAAACAACGGATATAACCCCACTCAATAAAGGTGGTAGCAAAGCATTAGCTAAGAACTATAGACCAATAGCTCTAACGTCCCACATCATAAAAATCTTTGAAAGAGTGCTAAGAAGGATGATTGCAAACCACCTGGATTCCCAAAAACTGCACAATCCAGGGCAACATGGGTTCAGGGCAGGTCGCTCCTGCCTCTCACAACTACTGGGTCACTATGATATGGCCTTGGGCCTTGGATGCACTGGAAGAAAAACAGAATGCAGATGTAATATATACAGACTTTGCAAAAGCGTTTGACAAGTGCGATCATGGCGTAATAGCGCACAAAATATGTGCTAAAAGAATAACTGGGAAAGTGGGGAGATGGATCTTCAACTTCCTAACCAATCAAACACAAAGAGTAGTGGTCAACAGAGTTAAATCGGAGGCTGCCATAGTGAAGAGCTCTGTTCCACAAGGCACAGTAGTCGCCCCCCATCCTGTTCCTTATCCTCATATCAGACATAGACAGAGATGTAATCCACAGCACCGTATCATCCTTTGCAGACGATACAAGGATCTGCATGAGACTGTCATCTATTGAGGACACGGTTAACCTCCAAGAAGATATAAACCAAGTTTTCCAATAACTCTGACGTCCCACATCATAAAAATCTTTGAAAGAGTGCTAAGAAGCAGGATTGCAAACCACCTGGATTCCCAAAATCTGCACAATCCAGGGCAACATGGGTTCAGGGCAGGTCGCTCCTGCCTCTCACAACTACTGGATCACTATGACATGGCCTTGGATGCACTGGAAGAAAATCAGAATGCAGATGTAATATACACAGACTTTGCAAAAGCATTTGACAAATGCGATCATGGCGTAATAGCCCATAAAATACGTGCTAAAGGAATAACTGGGAAAGTGGGGAGATGGATCTTCAACTTCCTAACAAATCGAACACAAAGAGTAGTGGTCAACAGAGTTAAATCGGAGGCTGCCATAGTGAAGAACTCTGTTCCACAAGGCACAGTACTCGCCCCCATCTTATTCCTCATCCTCATATCAGACATAGATAGAGATATACACCACAGCACCGTATCATCCTTTGCGGATGATACTAGGATCTGCATGAGGCTGTCATCTGCTGAGGACGCGGTTAACCTCCAAGAAGATATAAACAAAGTTTTCCAGTGGGCAACGGTAAACAATATGATGTTCAATGAGGACAAATTCCAACTACTCCATTATGGAAAACTGGAGGAGATAACTAGAACAGACTCCGGCCATACAATAGAGCGGAAAAATAATGTAAGGGACCTGGGACTAGTAATGTCTGAGGATCTCACTTTCAAGGATCACAACAGTGCCACGATCGCACGTGCAAAGAAAATGATAGGATGGATAATGAGAACTTTCAAAATGAGAGATGCCAAGCCTATGATGATCCTTTTCAAATCACTTGTTCTCTCTACGCTGGAATACTGCTGTACATTAACATCTCCACTCAAAGCAGGTGAAATCGCAGATCTAGAGAGTGTACAGAGATCCTTTACTGCACGTATAAGTTCTGTCAAGCACCTTTACTACTGGGAATGCTTGGAAGCACTTGACTTGTACTCGTTGGAACGCAGGAGGGAGAGATATATCATAATCTACACTTGGAAAATCTTGGAAGGAATGGTCCCAAATCTGCACACATAAATCACTCCCTACGAAAGTAAAAGACTGGGCAGGCGATGCAAAATGCTCCCAATTAAAAGTAGGGGCGTTATTGGTACACTAAGGGAAAACACCATAAGTGTCCCGGGCCCAAGACTGTTCAACAGCCTCCCATCAAGCATTAGGGGAATTACCAATAAACCCCTGGCTGCCTTCAAGAGAGAGCTGGACAGATACTTAAAGTCAGTGCCGGATCAGCCGGGCTATGGCTGCGAGTCTAGTGATTAGTGTTTGGACCAGAGCCCCACACGTCACCTTTCCGGGGGGGAAGGAGGAGGGGAAGGGATAGCGGGAGCTAGACTGACCCTACCGTAACAAGCAGCCGGCAGTCAAACTATCACTTTCGGGGTGGGGGAAAAAGGCGGGAATAGTGGGAGCTTGACTTACCCTACCTTAACAAGTAGCCGGCAATGAAACTATTGTTACTATATACTCCCTCGCTACTCCTATCTATTGAACTTTTCCCTCACACTCCCCCTTACCAAGACTTATAGTCAAGGAGTATAAGAATAGGCGAGGAAAAAGTTCTAACATGTGGAAGTCGCGTAAGGCAACAAATCTTCTACTGACTGTCACGACTTAACCAGTCAGAGAAATAATTGGATGAACCATTGATATACACAATATGGAACTTAAAGGCCTGGAGTGCCAATGTCCACCTCAAGAGGCGACTGTTGGCTCCCTTAAAAGTTTCTAGGTATATCAAAGGTTTGTGGTCCGTTTCTAAAATGAATTCTTTTCCCAGCAAATAAAATTTAAGTTTGGAGATACCCCACACAAGGGCTGAACATTCCTTTTCTATTGTGGAGTATCTTGTTTCTGCGGGAAGGAGTTTCCGGCTTAGGAAGCATACAGGGAAGGGAGTACCATCATGGTATTGTAGTAACACTGCACCTAAGCCAGTATTGGAGGCATCAGTTCTTAAGCAAAATGTTTTATTAATATCTGGAATCTTAAGTATAGGGTCTTTCGAAAAGATACTTTTAATCTCATTAAACTTTTCCCGAGCTACGTCGGAAAGTTCAAGAGGTTCCTTCACAGACTTTTTAAGGAAGTCGGATAAGATGCCTGTAAGATCAGTAAGGTTCGGGATAAACCATGCATAAAAATTTTCAGAACCAAGAAAGCTACGCATGAGCTTCTTGGTTTTGGGGAATTTAAATTCTAATAAAGCTTTGATCTTACTGGGGAGAGGCTGCAGAGAGTTATTAGAAAGTATCAGTCCAAGATATCTAATCTTGTTATACCCAAGGAAGCATTTCTTCGGCTTGGCAGTGAGGCCATGTGAGTGTAACCTACGCAAAACTGATGTTAATGTTTGGATATGTTCGCCCCACATGGATGTCATTACATAAATGTTATCAAAATAAACTGAAACATTTGGCATATTACCCAAGACCTTTCTCATCAGTCTCACGTAGGTAGCACAGGCAGTTACCAAACCGAAGGGCATAGTTCTATATTGCATCAGTCCTTGGTGTGTAGGAAAAACGGTGTACTGCTTAGAAGAAGGATCTAACATTACTTGATAATATGCCTGTGCAATATCAATCTCTGAAAAGAAGGAAGCGTCATAAAATTTGTGTAGATCGCTATCTATTAAGGGCATAGGCTCAGCATCCCACCGAGTTATAGCATTAAGGCCTCTGAAGTCAATAGCAAGTCTATGTGAATTATCCTCCTTCTTAACTATGACTACTGGTGAACAATATGAAGATACTGAAGGTTCAATGATCTTTAGTTTTAATAATTTGTCTACCTCTCGGTCAAATGCATCCCTCAGGTGAACTGGAACTGGGTATAACTTTCGTCACTAAGTCAATCTTATGGACTACCGTGGAGGTAACACCTGGAATATCAGTAAAGACGTCTGAAAAGTTACACATTGAAGAAGTTCATGTCTCTTATGGTCATCCAAAGATTCATTAATATTAATGTTGCTTGCGCTCGAGTGGTCAAGAGTCACCAAGTCATGTAGTTCATCATAGTCTAAGTTAGAGGTGTTAATTACGCACACTTTACATTCTTCAGTTGTCTTATCAAGTTTGTGTGGAAAAACTAAGTCAAAGTTATTAAGGCAGTTTACCGAATTTCTTCGGTAATATTTCTTAAGGATGTTGATATGATAAAGCTTAGGTTTTCCCTTGACTTCTATGAGGTAATCAACTTTCCCACAAATTTTTAATACTTTATATGGACCTTTCCATGCTATTAATAATTTATTTGACTTGATCGGCAAAAGTACAAGAACTTCATCCCCTACTTTAAAACTTCTCCTCTGACTTTTGGAATCAAAATATGTTTTGTACTGGTCCATTGACAAACTTAAGTTTTTCGAAACTATGTCAGAGGTCTCCTCAAGTTTGGATCTAAGGTCAAGGAGAAACTGGTAAGAAGACTGAACCTCAGCATTTACCTCCTTAGTCCATAAGTCATGAAGGATGGACAATGGGCCTCTGGCCTGTCTACCATAGAGAAGTTCAAAAGGTGAAAACCCCAAAGAGTCACTGGGAACTTCCCTCATGGCAAACAAAGCACAGGGTAGGTAACGATGCCACTCCTTAGGTTTAAGGGAGCAAAGTTTCCTTAAAATGGACTTGAGAATCGAATGCTGGCTCTCAATCCTCCCATTACAGCTGGGATGATAGGGTGTGGTGAAGAGAGGCTTCACTCCCAGAAGTTGGTATAGATGTTGCATTAAGTCAGATGTGAATTGTGTCCCACGGTCAGACAAAATTTCTCTAGGGATGCCCACTCTGGAGAAGATGGACAAAAGGGCTTCAGCCACCTCTGTAGTAGTTATGGTCTTTAAGGGTACGGCTTCAGGGAAACTCGAAGCATAATCAACTAATGTTAATATATATCTATGTCCCCCAGATGACAATGGAGATAAAGGACCAACGATGTCAATAGCTACTCTTTCAAAAGGTACCGTAAAGACTGGCATTTTGACCATAGGTACTCGCCTGGTACCTTGGGAGGATGACAGTTGGCAAACTTTACACGATCTACAATAGGTAGTGATATCTGAGGACATTTTTGGCCAAAAATAGGTTTCCCTAATTTTATTTAAGGTTTTACGATGCGAGAAATGTCCGGCCACTGGCAGGTCATGAACCATTTTAAGAACAGTCTCTCTGCATTGACTTGGAACAACTAAGATGGAATAGTCTATCTCATCTGAATTTAATTTGAATAATGACTTGTACAAGATACCTTTTATATATTCAAATTTATATGCAAAGTTTTTCCTTTGGATAACTTGATTTTGTTTAGCGGCATTATGGCAGTTCTGAAGAGAAGGGCAATTACGTTGGAAATTGACAAAGGAGTCTTTCGATATATCTAAAGGCTTAAAGTCAGGGAAAATCAAAGGATGGACAGTAGGAGAAACCTGGGCTTTGGTCTTAGCCCTAGTCAAGACATTTATGGTATCGGAGGTGATATCTTCACTTTCATCTAACAAGTGAACCGGTGATCCTACTACCTCGCTTTCGAGAGTAGCATCACTGGTTTTTAATCCCACATGAATCTCACGAGACATTGTCTCATCTGAACTTTCGAGGGGCTTCTCTGACTCTACAGTAAGAGGATCTGAAACACTTATGTCCACCTTTGGTGATGAAAGGTCAACCTCAGAAGGAAGAATGGCACCTTTTACATTACCTATTAGTACGGAGCAAGAAGTGATGGGAGCTAGTACGGCTTCAGACCAACCTGTGAACCATTTTGACCTAATGTAACAACGGATGGTAGGAAAAGTGTCCGTACGGCCCAAGTAGTCTGAAAGTATAGCAGAGGAATGAGTTTCTTTAAGGTTAGGGAACAGCTTATCAGAAATGACTATACATGTGCATCCAGTGTCTCGTAAAATGGTAGATACATTAAGTCCATTAACTGTTCCTGAACAGAAGGGTGCTTTGTCATTACAGTCTTTAAAACATCTTCCAACTTTTTGGACCTTCTTAGGACAATCTGGTCGTTTATGTCCCTTAACACCACACACATGACAAACAGGAATAAAAGAAGTCATTTTACTTTCTACTAGAGGCTTTGATTACTTAAGGTCTGATGAACCCTTGCCCTTAGGGTTTGATCCCTTTAGGTCTTTATAGGAATTGTGAGCCTCAGCATACAGGTCAGCAGCCTCAGCAACTTCCTCAGCTTTAATCATGTTATGTTCTCTAATGAATGTTCGTATCTGGTGAGGAAGAGCTGTCAGGAACTGGTCAGCAACCATGAAGTCTCTAAGAGATTCATAACTGTGATCAATTCCTGAATTCTCTATCCAAAAGTCGAACAAATGAAAGAGTGTTACCTGTAACTGCTGAAAGTTCTGGCCCGGCTGTAAGGTGGCATACCTGAAATCTTTCCTGTAAGAATTCGTGGTTTTTTGGTATGCTTTAAGGATTGCCTTCTTCAGTAGGTTATAATTACATATAATATCCTGCGACAAAGTTGCATAGATATTCAAAGCTGTACCGGAAAATAACATTCCTAACCTGGTAGCCCAGGTTTCAGCAGGCCATTCACAGAGGGTAGCTGTATTTTCAAACCTGATAATGTATGAAGTTATGTCTTCCCCCTCTGTGAAGGGAGGTAAATTAGGTGTTGGAATGTGCACTAGCTGCATGATGTTCAATTACTCCTTCCTCTAATTGTTGTTGTGTAAGAGTTAACTTTCTATTCTCTAATTCAAGGCGAGTTTGTTCGAGCTCATGATCCTTTTCTCTCTCCATTACTCAAGTTCTCTAGCTTTTTCCTCACGTTCTCTAGCTTTTTCCTCACGTTCTCTAGCTTTTTCCTCACGTTCTTTATCCTTTGCTCTTTCCTCAAGTTCTCTTAATTTAACTTGTTCTTCACGAACTCTAGCTCTCTCCTCACGATCAAGTCTATCACGCTCCTTTTTGTCTTCTCTCTCTCTTTCTGTCTTGGATTTCTCTCTCAATTCTCTCTCTCTCCTTTTTCTCTTCTCTTTCGGTTCTCTCTCTCTCCTTTTCTTCTTCTCTTTCCCTTTCTGTCTTTCTTCTCTCTCAATTCTCTCTCTCTTTCAAGTCTTTCCTGGATCTTACCACTAATGAAAGATTCTAAATTTTTCCTTGTATTCCTAACTTCCAGCATTCAACCAAAACTGGTATTCATCCATACTTACAAGAATAACTTAAACTATCAAGGGAAATGAAATGGGTATTAAAGAAAACGGAGGGTTCAATTCCTGCTCCGCTCAAACTGTAAACAAACCAGAGGGCTCGATCCCTACTTCAATTAAACAATATGTATTAATTAAAACGAAGGGTTCTATGCCGGCTCCGAGCAAACAGTAAGTAGAATGGGGTCCCTTGGCCATCTAATCTTCTCACCAACAAATCAAGAGTGTCCTATGACAGTTCCCTTGATATAACAAAGAGCTCAATGAAACAAATTGTCACTGGAAAATCTCGGGTGCCTAGAGTCTAATCCTCCAAAGTGTTTCAAGCTCACACAAAAATAGATGGCAGAATTAACTAGTATTCCTGCCTTGACTTGACTTACAATAAATTGAGACTATAACAATCACCAAATCTTTTATATACCTGTACTGTAGTCCTACCATAGAGAATGATTACTCATGGCTGGTGGTAACCGTCTGTGGTATGCGGCGTTGAAGTTCCAATGGTAGATTCGAGATGGAGTTGAATCTTGATTCAGTAGAGTTGATCCTGGCAAGGTCGCCACTTGTGAAGGCTTACTCAGCCCTGTAATAACTTCAGACAGTATTACCAAGGCTGGCTCCTCCTCAGGAAAATTAATGAATAGAAAAAGAAATAATAACAGACAAACATAAACACTTTATTATATAGAAAATATAGAATATAAAACACTTAAATATGAAATATTAATCCTACATTAAAGAAAATGAAAAATGAAAAGTATAAATGATTACTGAATTCAACGCTAATATATATAGGGGTGTCTGGTGTTGGTGACACTGTGTTGTTGAAATCGTAGCCATTGCTGATGATGGGGGGGGGGTCGCAGGTGTTGGTTATGACCCACTGGCTAGTTCTTCACAGTATAGCCTTGAGTATTATATCCCGATGACAGGAAAGCAGGTTCTTTACCGCTGCAATGATGAGGGGTTACGTCCTGCAATTTCATACAGGTGCACAGGTAATTAAATCCAAAAAGGGGAAGTCTCAGGATGTTAGTCCATCTCCATCAGTTCTGCTCGTTGATTGGCAGGTGACCCTCTCTGTCATCCAAGCTGGAAAGATAGACAGGTTACCCACTGCTTAAGAAATCACTCTCCATGATAAGTACAATACCTAAAAGATGTGGTGATTATTACAACAGTCAACATAGAGCAAGGCTGAAAAGACTAAGTTTATTATTGGTCAAAAGTGAAGCTTTCAACCCATAAATCCACTAGAATACAAGGCAGGCATGTACTTACAGTAGTGCTGGGAGCTGTGAGACTAGTGATTACTGTTTGGACCAGAGCCCCACACGTCACCTTTCGGGGGGGGGGCGAGGAGGGGAAGGGATAGCTGGAGCTAGACTGACCCTACCTTAACAATGAACAGGCAGTCAAACTATCACTTTCGGGGTGGGGGAAAAAGGCGGGAATAGTGGGAGCTTGACTTACCCTACCTTAACAAGTAGCCAGCAATGAAACTATCACTTTCGGGGAGGGGGAAAAAAGGCGGGAATAGTGGGAGCTTGACTTACCCTACCTTAACAAGTAGCCGGCAATGAAACTATTGTTACTATATACTCCCTCGCTACTCCTATCTATTGAACTTTTCCCTCCCTTGGATGCACTGGAAGAAAAACAGAATGCAGATGTAATATACACAGACTTTGCAAAAGCATTTGACAAGTGCGATCATGGCGTAATAGCGCACAAAATATGTGCTAAAAGAATAACTGGGAAAGTGGGGAGATGGATCTTTAACTTCCTAACCAATCGAACACAAAGAGTTAAATCGGAGGCTGCCATAGTGAAGAGCTCTGTTCCACAAGGCACAGTAGTCGCCCCCCATCCTGTTCCTTATCCTCATATCAGACATAGACAGAGATGTAATCCACAGCACCGTATCATCCTTTGCAGACGATACAAGGATCTGCATGAGACTGTCATCTATTGAGGACACGGTTAACCTCCAAGAAGATATAAACCAAGTTTTCCAATGGGCAACGGAAAACAGTGTCTGTTATGTGACTGTTATTGCTGTTGTCTGTTATGTGACTGTTATTGCTGTTGTTGCTGGCGTCTGCTATGTGTGGGTGTTAACACACACCTTTCAGTTGCACTACCAGCACCAGTGAGACAAACGTTGAAGGGTCAAAATTGATAACATTCAAACGTTTCGTGTGTGTACTCACCTAATTATGGTTGCGGGGGTCGATTCACAGCTCCTGGCCCCGCCTCTTCACTGGTCGTCACTAGGTCCACTCTCTACATGAGTCTTATCATATCTTTTCTTAAAGCTGTGTATAGATCCTGCCTCCACTACCTCACTTTCTAGACTGTTCCACTTCCTGATAACTCTATGACTGAAGAAATAGTTCCTAACATCCCTATGACTCATATGAGTCTTCAACTTCCAATTGTGACCCCCCTTGTTGCTGGGTCCCATCTCTGAAACATTCTGTCTGGTCACGTTGTCAATTCCTCTCAGAATTTTATATATCGTTATCATGTCTCCCCTATCTCTCCTGTCCTGCACTGTCGTCAGGTCGAGTTCCCTTAACCTCTCCTCGTAGGATATGTCCTTTACCTCCAGGACTAGTCTTGTTGCAAACCTTTGCACACTCTAATTTTTTGACGTGCTTGTGTGTGTGTGTTCGCGAGTCTTAGCTCCTAGCCCCGCCTGTTAACTTGCTGGTTGCCAGGATCATTCCCTCCTAGCCTTGTGAGGTGTATCGTACCTGCTCTTAATACTATGTATGAAGTGCCAGCCTCCACCTCTTCCTCGTTGAGGTTATGTTATCTCCTCACCTCCCTGAAACTGAAGAAATACTTCATGATATCTCCGTGGCTCATCTGCATCTTTAAGTGCCAGTTGCACCCCAGAATATCTGTTTCCCATCTCTTGAACAGGTTTTATCAACCTTACCAGTGCATCTGATTATATTGTATGTTTATATATCTCCCATAGTTTTTCTGTCCTCCTGTGTCATTAGATTCGGTTTCATTAGCTTCTCCTCGTAGCTCATACCCTTTATTTCTAGAACTAGACTCGTTCCCTGCCTCTGTCCTTATCCAGTCTCCTAACATGTTTCCATAGGAGTGGGTTCTATACCGGTGCTGCGTACTCCAAGGTGAGCCTCACTTAAGTTGTATAGAGAGTCCAGAATAACTTGAGATTCCTGAAGACTACTTATAAATTTGCTAGACGAAGAGTGTCTGCAGAGATTTACTCGGTTGATGTGAGCCTCTGGTAATATATTTGGTATTATGTTCACCTACAAATGTTTCTCTTTGAGGTCTGCAGCCTCCGTGTCTCTAATCTATATTCAGTGTCCGGTTTTCTGGCGTTTTCCCCAGTCTTCACAACCTTTCCTTAGCTGGGGTTTAATTCAAGTAACCGCTTACCTGACCAGCCTTACAGTTTGTCCAGATCCATTTGCAGCCTTTTCCCAGTCTCGTCTGTTTTTATTCTCCTCCTCAGTTTTACATCAGAAAACAAGGAACCATCAGATTCAATCCCATCTGATATCTCCTTCACATTAACCAGAAACTGTACTAGTCCTTATATTGATCCTTGAGAAATTCTACTTTTAACTCCTCCCTATTCTGATATCTGCTTCCTTCCCATTAGGTTCTCTTTATATCCACCAGAGTATTTTCCCTGTTATTCTTGCTGGCTCCTCAAGTTTTTTTTTTAGCGGGGTACAGTAGCAGATGCCTTCTTGCAGTCTAAGGAAATGCAGTTCGCCTCTCTCTCTCTCTCTCTCTCTCTCTCTCTCTCTCTCTCTCTCTCTCTCTCTCTCTCTCTCTCTCTCTCTCTCTCTCTCTCTCTCGTTCCCTCCCTCCTGTCTCACATCCTTTACTCTGTCAAAGAATTCCAACAGGTTGGTAAGACAAGATTTGCTACCTCTGAACCCATGCTGGTTATTATTAATGAAAGCACTTCTCTCCAAGTGCACTACCACTTTCTTGATTATCTTCTCCATTAACTTGTATGTTATACACGTCAATGAAACTGGTCAGTAGTTCATTGCTCCCTGCCCGTCTCCTTTCCTAAATATAGGGACTACATTCTCTGTCTTCCAGACCTCAGGCAACTGGCTTGTCTTTGTTGACTTACTGTAAATTCTTCTGCTCCCTCTTGCAGAATCCATGGTTACACCTTTTCAGACCCCATTGCCTTTGATATATTCACCTCCATCAAAAATTCTTTTACCATTTGTGTGAATGGTGTCCATTACCTGTTGGTGTATTCTCTTCCCTAGGCTCTCTGGCAGTACCTCTGTATTGTCATTCTCAAATTATCGCTGAGCCCCTCTCCTCACCTTTACTTGTTCGTTTCTAACTAATCTGCTCACTTTTCTACTCTTATCTATTCTTAGCTTCCTGTAGTTTTTTTCTACATTCTGTGTTTCTCCTTTTTTTTTTATCTCTTGTTAAACTAAGAACTCTCTTTGTCTTTGTTATACCCAGTTAAAAGTTCCTCCCAGGACTTTTAAATATTTATTTCATCATCTCGTCTGCTGACTTTTTTTCTAGTTCCCTTTCCTACTACTCTGCATCGAGGAATTCTTTCATCCCTGCAAAGTTTCCGCTTCTAAAGTCTGGCCTCTCATGCTATTCACTTGCCGTACTTCCCACAATATTTACTCCCACAAAGTACTCAAAGTTCAGTATTATGTGGTCGCTAACGCCCTGGAGGCTCTCATATTGTCTCATACATCAAAAGTGCACGTGGCAAGTGCTAGGTCGATGTGGCTTATATTCTCCAAACATGCTGACACATGTTTTCCATAACCACCTCTGTCAACTTAGCCCTCCATGTGTTTGGTCCCCCATGCGGATCCCAGTTCTCCCAATCTGTTTCTCTGTGGTTAAAGTCGCCCATGATAAGTAGCTTTGTTTTAGTCATGTGTGCACTCCTAGCTGCCTCTGCTGTGGTGTCAACCATTACATTGTTGTCTTCATGTTCTTGTCTCGGTTACCTGCTGCTGGGTGGCGGGTTATTTATCACCTCAACTACTAATACTATGGGTCCTTGGTAGATCCCCAGGTCTTAACTGATCCCACTGTATAGTTGTTTCATGTGTTTATCCCATACATCTCTTCAAAATTTCACCAATTTCTGATTAGCACCACTGCTACTCCACCTTCTCTGTTTCTTCTGACTTTCCTTATTACTTGATATCTTGCTGGGAATATAGTATTTGATATAATTTCGGTCAGTTTTGTCTCTAGGATAACTACAACATTTGAGGATACCTCTGCTATTCTTTCTTCTGTCACTTGTCCGATAATCCATCTGCATTTGCATACCACACTCCGAGCTTTCTTTCTCTTATCATACATTGTGTTAGATATTATTGCTTTTTGTGCTTCAGACAGGAGTGGGGGAGGTATGATTAGGATGTGTATTATTATTGCAGGGAAAGAGGGAGGATATAAGGTTGTCAAATAGGAAGGATAAGGCGAAGGGTGTAGGGAAGGAGGGTTCCTGTTAGTGTTGGTGATGGGGAAGTGAGGGAAGGCCTTGAGTTGGGCCCTCTAGGAAAGGTGTTGGGGGGAGGGGGTGTCTTAGAGTTCCTTGAAGCTAGTTACTCCCTCCTATCCCATCTGTTAGTCTCTTTTTTATGCCTAACGGGATCTCATGTATTTCCTCAGCTGCTCCTCTCTGCTACCGTCATGCCCCAATCCTGGTATATACGGTTTTGGTAATGTGTATCTTTGTGGCGGTCTCTCTTAGAATCCTGTTATGAGTTAAATGTAATCAGAAGGTTGGTTTGATGGGGTAGTGTTTGCTGAGGAAGAAACTCCCGATCGTCTGAAAATTTGCCATCTGCAAGTGAAGAGTGTTCCTGCACGTCCCACCTCCTACTTCCTGGCCTCCTTTCTGCCTCCTTGAGTCCGTAGATCATCAGTGACCTCTCTTTTCTTCCCATTGCCTTTCCCTCTAATTATCTTTGTTAATTTTAACCATTTTCCTTGCGGTCTCTTGTTACCTTGCCCTCTCCATCCTTTCTGGATCCCACCGCTCCATCTCCTTCTTTCACTTCTGCTCCTACACCTTCCCTCTTAATTCCTCCATTGTTTCCTTCAGGGTTTTTATTTCCACCTCCCACTTTAGGGCGCTTTCTTTTGCCATGTTAGTCCCTTGTGCTTGCTCTGCAACCTCTTTCCTTAGTTTGCTGGATATAGTCTCTCTCTCTCTCTCTCTCTCTCTCTCTCTCTCTCTCTCTCTCTCTCTCTCTCTCTCTCTCTCTCTTTTTGTGTGTGTGTACTCACCTAATTGTACTCACCTAATTGTGGTTGCAGGGGTGTGTGTGTGAGTACTCATTGATTAGTATTCGCCTCGTCTCCTAGACCACTTTGATCGGCATCATCAATTTCAGGCCTCTTGAGCCTTATCGTGTATGTCGTTCCGTCACCGCTTCATCCTAATAATTTCACTTTTCAACCGCCCTGAGACTAAAAGAAACACCTCATTACATTCCTAGGGCCCCATCTGCGTCTTGAGCTTCTCCATGGTTCCCTTAATTCAAACAGCCTGTTCCTATCTGCCTTTATAATTCATCTTAGGATTTTCTATGTAGTAATCATGTCGCCCCTTGTCCTCTCTGTCATGATAGTCTGGTTTAGTTCCGTGAACCTCTCCTCATAGCTCATTCCTCTTCCTAGTCTGGAACCATTATTCTGAGGCTTGCTAATTTTGCATATGCCGCTGATGTTGCACGGTTTATGTGTAATTCAAGTGAAATGCTTGGTGTTCTACTCACCCCCAGGTTTTTTTTTTCCACTGCTGCTGTTAATTCTGTTATCGCTGCTGTTAGTGATGCTGTTTCTGTTGTTTCGTATATTGTTGTTATTGTTATTTCTGCCTTTGTCATTGATGCTACTGTTGCTGATGCTGCGGGAGCTGCTGCAGATGCTGTGGCAGCTGATACATATGTTGATTCCACTCCTGCAGCTTCTGCTACTACTGCTGCAGCTGCTGCTGCTACTACTACTATTGCTGCAGCTGCTGCTACTACTATTGCTGCAGCTGCTGCTACTACTATTGTAGCTGCTACTTCTATTATTATTATTATTGCTGCTGCTGCTGCTGCTGCTTGCTGCTGCTGCTGCTGCTTGCTGCTGCTTGCTTCTTCTTGCTTCTTCTTGCTTCTTCTTGCTTCTTCTTGCTGCTTCTTCTTCTTCTTCTTCTTCTTCTTTTACTGCTGGAGCTGCTGCTGAATATTCAGTTTTACAGCAGAACACTAAAAGAAATGGTAAACAAAGCAAAATCTAACCTTGATAAAGAAAAAAAATTCAATAGTCCAAGGGTGTATCCTGGTGCCTTTACTGTTTTTATCCTGATGGGTGACACACAACAACACTAGCCACAACTTTGTATCATTCTCTGCCCACCTTAATAAACTAAACGTAAAAGTCGTCTCTATAGAAACCATGGAAAATTTGAAAGTAGATATCAAGAAAGTTTTCAGTGGGCAATATAAAATACCATGACGTCCAGTGGAACTCAAAAGGAGTACTAGACACAACACAGGAGAATCATGCTAAGACGTTGTGTAGTTTTAAAAATAGGTTGGATAAATACATGAGTGGGTGTGAGTTGGACCTGACTAGCTTGTGCTAATAGAGCTGATGCCGTGCTCCTTCCTTAAGTGGATGTGACCTGACCCGGCCTGACTAGGTGGGTCATTGGTTTAAGCCGGAAGGTGCGTTGGGCCTGCTTTGCATGGGCCAGTAGGCCTGCTGCAGTGTTCCTTCTTATGTCATTTAACAAAAAGGAACATATCTACCTAGAGATTTTTCCGGGGGTCAACACCCTCCCGCGGCCTGGTCCTAGACTAGGCCTCCCGGTGGATCAGGGCCTGATCAACCATGCTGTTACTGCTGGTCGCCCGCAATCCAACATACGTATCATAGCCCGGCTGATCTGGTACTGACGTTTGGTGTCTGTCCAGCTCCATCTTGGAGACAGCCAAGAGTCTATTGGTAATCCCCCTGAAGTATGCTAGGAGGCAGTTCAAGAGTCTTTGGCCCCTGATACTTACTGTGTTATCTCATAGTGTACTTATGGCACCCCTGCTTTTTATTGTGGGGATGTTGCATCGCCTGTCAAATCCTTTGCTTTCGTAGGGAGTGATTTATATGTTTAGATTTGGGTCTAGTCCCTCTAGGATTTTCCAGGTGTAAATAATGATGCATCTTTCTCACCTGTGTTCCAAGGAGTATAGGTCAAGGGACTTCAAACGTTCCCCGTAATTAAGGTGCTTGAATGAACTAATACATGCACTGAAGGTTCTCTGTACATTCACTAGATCTGCAGTTTCGCCTGCTTTGATGAGGCTGTTAGTGTAGAGCAGTATTCCAGCCTCGAGAGAACAAGTGACTTAACCAGGATCATTACTGGCATGGCATTCCTTCTTATGAAGGCTCTCATTACCCATTCATCATTTTCCTCGTAGATGTGATAATGACACTGTTGTGTTCCTTGAAGATGAGATCCTATGACATTATCATTCCCAAGTCCTTCACATTGGTTTTTCGTTCTATTGTGTGGTTAGTACTTTTCTTGTACTCCGTATTGGCTATTGTTTCCTCAAGTTTTCCATAACGGAATAACTGAAATTTGTACTTATTGAACATGATATTGTTTTGCTTAGCCCATTAGAAAACTTGGTTTGTATGCGCTTGGAGATTTACCGTGTCCTCAGTGGATGACCCTCTGATTCTAGTATCGTATGCAGAGGAAAATACGGTGCTATGCTTTTCGTTTCTGTGTCAGATAGGAGGAACAGGATGGAGGCGAGTATTGAACCTCGTTGAACAGCTTTTCATTGTGACAGCCTCCAACTTGACTGTTTACCATTACTCTCTGTGCGTTGTTTGTTAGAAAGTTAAAGATCCATCTTCCCAATTTTCCAGTTATTCCTTTAGTATGTATTTTGTATGCCATTACACAATGATCACACTTGTTGAAAGCTATTGCAAAGTCTGTGAGTACTATATCTGCGTTCTGCTTGTCCTCCACTGCATCCAAAACTACGTCATAGTGGTCCACTAGTTGTGCGATCTGCTCTAAACCCGTGTTGCCCTGGGTTGTACATTTGTTGGGAATCCAAGTGGTTGGTGAGCTTGCTTCTTAGAACCCCTTCAAAGATTTTTATTATGTGGAACGTTGGCGATATCGGTCTATGTTTCTTTGCTATTGCTTTCCTGCCACCTTTGTGGAGTGGGGCTGTATCCGTTATTTTTAGCGACTGTGCGATGACTCCTGTGTCCAGTCTCTCTCTCTCCATTGTAATTCTTGATGAACACGAAGTTCTTCGAGTCTGGGCCTGAGGCAAAGTGCATGGCCATGTTGTGAGTGGCTTTTTCAAAGTCCAGTGGCATTAGGGTTGTATCAGAAATTTGGCATACCATGACAAGGTTTGTAAGACTTTGCCATAATATCATGACTTATCATATAGAGAACACAATAAGGTGAATGCCGCAAAGGCTAAAAAAAATGATAAGGTGGGTAAGGAAAACATTCTAAACAAAGAGTAATAATACCAGTGGTGACACTCTTCAAATCACTTGTGCTCTCCTGTCTGGAATATTGTTCATTGTTGACGGCTCCATTCAAAGCAGGAGAAATAGAGCTGGAGAATGTACAAAGCTCGTTTCCCGTCCGCATGGAATTAATAGAGCATGTAAACTTCTAGGAATGCCTAGGAGTACTTGACTTGTACTTTCTGGAGCGAGAAAGTGGAGTACCTGGTACTACCTGGAGGTTATTCCGGGGGTCAACGCCCCCGCGGCCCGGCCCACGACCAGACCTCCCGATGGATCAGGGCCTGATCAACTAGGCTGTTACTGCTGGTCGCACGCAGTCCAACGTACGAGCCACAGCCCGGCTGATCCGGCACTGACTTTAGGTATCTGTCCAGCTCTCTCTTGAAGGCAGCCAGGGGTTTATTGGCAATTCCGCTAATGCTTGATGGGAGGCTGTTGAACAGTCTTGGGCCCCAGACACTTATGGTGTTTTCCCTTAGTGTACCAATGGCGCCCCTACTTTTTATTGGGGGCATTTTGCATCGCCTGCCCAGTCTTTTACTTTCGTAGGGAGTGATTTCTGTGTGCAGATTTGGGACCATTCCTTCCAGGATTTTCCAAGTATAGATTATGATATATCTCTCTCTCCTGCGTTCCAACGAGTACAAGTCAAGTGCTTCCAAGAGTTCCCAGTAGTTAAGGTGCTTGACAGAACTTATACGTGCAGTAAAGGATCTCTGTACACTCTCTAGATCTGCGATTTCACCTGCTTTGAATGGAGATGTTAGTGTACAGCAGTATTCCAGCCTAGAGAGAACAAGTGATTTGAAAAGGATCATCATTGGCTTGGCATCTCTCGTTTGGAACGTTCTCATTATCCATCCTATCATTTTCTTTGCACTTGTGATCGTGGCACTGTTGTGATCCTTGAAGTTGAGATCGCTGGTTATCACTACCTGGTACTACAACACTTGTTATCACTTCCTGATACAAGTATTGAACAGGTTATATCTAACGTCATCACCACCACCTCTTGTACCGTCTCCCTTATCCGTCACCAGCACTACTGCCTCCCTCACCCGTCACCAGCACTACCGCCTCCCTCACCCGTCACCAGCACTACCGCCTCCCTCACCTGTCACCACCACTACCGTCTCCCTCACCCGTCACCACCACTACCGTCTCCCTCACCCGTCACCTCCACTACTGCCTCCCTCACCCGTCACCAGCACTACTGCCTCCCTCACCCGTCACCAGCACTACCGCCTCCCTCACCTGTCACCACCACTACCGTCTCCCTCACCCGTCACCACCACTACCGTCTCCCTCACCCGTCACCACCACTACCATCTCCCTCACCCGTCACCACCACCACCGTCTCCCTCACCCGTCACCACCACTACCGTCTCCCTCACCCGTCACCACCACCACCGTCTCCCTCACCCGTCACCACCGTCTCCCTCACCCGTCACCTCCACTACTGTCTCCCTCACCCGTCACCACCACCACTATCTCCCTCACCCGTCACCACCACTACTGTCTCCCTCACTCGTTACCACCATCGTCTCCCTCACCCGTCACCACCACTACCGTCTCCCTCACTCGTCACCACCCCTACCGTCTCCCTCACCCGTCACCACCACTACTGTCTCCCTCACTCGTCACCACCACCACCGTCTCCCTCACCCGTCACCACCACCACCGTCTCCCTCACCCGTCACCACCACTACTGTCTCCCTCACTCGTTACCACCATCGTCCCCCTCACCCGTCACCACCACTACCGTCTCCCTCACCCGTCACCACCACTACTGCCTCCCTCACCCGTCACCAGCATTACCGCCTCCCTCACCCGTCACCATCACTACCGTCTCCCTCACCCGTCACCACCACTACCATCTCCCTCACCCGTCACCACCACCACCGTCTCCCTCACCCGTCACCAGCACTACCGCCTCCCTCACCCTTCACCACCACTACCGTCTCCCTCACCCGTCACCACCACTACCGTCTCCCTCACCCGTCACCACCACTACCATCTCCCTCACCCGTCACCACCACCACCGTCTCCCTCACCCGTCACCAGCACTACCGCCTCCCTCACCCTTCACCACCACTACCGCCTCCCTCACCCTTCACCACCACTACCGTCTCCCTCACCCGTCACCACCACCGTCTCCCTCACCGGTCACCACCGCTCCCTCACCCGTCCCCACCACCACCGTCTCCCTCACCCGTCACCAACAATCGATACACAGTCCGGGACAGACTTGTACCGACACATTCCTGGGTTTATACTTTTCTGAGGCTGAGAAAACGTCTTGTGCGTGTTAAAGAAGCTGCCATGTGTGTGTACTGTGAGTGCATGTGTGTGTGTGTACCGGGACTACATGTATGTGCTATAAAGGTGTAGGTTGCACCGGTGAGGAGCACGTAGCTGCTGCTATGGATAACAATAACAGTATCTGGCACTAGTGCTTCACCATGATGCCAGAAGCCACCACTGACAATCCTCGCTCGGTAAATCCCTCTCTGGGAATAACCTTAGTTTTGATAAATATTCTCGTCATCTGGTATTTCTCATTTCACAAGACGTCCCTCGGTCTTCTTTCATGTCTCCTTATATCGAGTGTTACGTGAGATTTTTTTTACAGGGTGAAATGTATGTATATATATATAGGTATTGCCTGCTATGGTTGAGAGGGAAGGTGTGTGTTTGGATGAGCATACGTGTAATGTGAGTAGTGGTTGGTGATGCTCACTAGCAGCATGATCAAACCTAACTTGAATACACTTTTGTTTTCACTGGTTATGTAAAACATATGCCAGATATGTTGTTTAATGAGATATATGTTAGTTGTTACTGGGCGTTGTGTATATGGGTGCGTGGGTGTTGAGAGAGGGGGGAGTGGCGTCCTTGAGCCAGCCAGCCAGCCAGTGTCATCTGTGACTCTGGTGTGAGTGGAGTGTAGCTGCTGGTGGCTGTCAGCAGTGTGAGGCACGGATATAATGCTGCCGCCTCACAGACAACCTCATCATATCTAGTGGTCATGTACTGGAAATAGCGCAGTGTGTGTTGTCCAGGGAGGCAAGAAAGGTAGACTTAGACCTACAACCACCCTCGACCCTCTTAACTAAAAGGCCTCTCTTCCTGGGTCGGTCAACTCTACTAGGCCCTCACACACTGGAACCACACACTGTGTGAACAGTGGTGTGCTAACTTAGGTAGCAGTTACATTTTTCAGTGTTATAACATTAGTGCCAGTGTGTAAATGTAAACAATCCACCGAATCTCCTCTTCCAGGAAATATATTCAAGTGATCCAAGTAATGCAGCTGGTGGCACCAGTCTCTGTCTCTCTGTCTCTGTCTCTCTGTCTCTCTGTCTCTCCCTCTCTCCCTCTCTCTCTCTCTCTCTCTCTCTCTCTCTCTCTCTCTCTCTCTCTCTCTCTCTCTCTCTCTCTCTCTCTCTCTCAGTTTACAGTGTTTTTATCCAGGGACGATGCCACTTTGAACTACAAACAGAACTCTAGTTTGTAAACATGTGTTGCCACCCTTATGTAGAGGATCACAACTTAGAAGATATACGTATCCCCCTTAGTGTTCCAGTGTTAATGTTGACGTAGTTGTGTTGTGTGATATACCAACACCACACATGTGGTTTAGTTGTGTGATATATCAACACCACACACGTGGTGTAGTTGTGTTGTGTGATATACCAGTACCACACACGTGGTATAGTTGTGTTGTGTGATATACCAGTACCACACACGTGGTGTAGTGTGTTGTGTGATATACCAGTACCACACATGTGGTGTAGTTGTGTTGTGTGATATACCAGTACCACACACGTGGTGTAGTTGTGTTGTGTGATATACCAGTACCACACACGTGGTGTAGCTGTGTTGTGTGATATATCAACACCACACATGTGGTATAGTTGGGTTGTGTGATATACCAGTACCACACGTGGTATAGTTGTGTGATATACCAGTACCACACACGTGGTGTAGTTGTGTTGTGTGATATACCAGTACCACACACGTGGTGTAGCTGTGTTGTGTGATATACCAGTACCACACACGTGGTGTAGTTGTGTTGTGTGATATACCAGTACCACACACGTGGTGTAGTGTGTTGTGTGATATACCAGTACCACACACGTGGTGTAGTGTGTTGTGTGATATACCAGTACCACACACGTGGTGTAGTGTGTTGTGTGATATACCAGTACCACACACGTGGTGTAGCTGTGTTGTGTGATATACCAGTACCACACACGTGGTGTAGCTGTGTTGTGTGATATACCAGTACCACACACGTGGTGTAGTTGTGTTGTGTGATATACCAGTACCACACACGTGGTGTAGCTGTGTTGTGTGATATACCAGTACCACACACGTGGTGTAGTGTGTTGTGTGATATACCAGTACCACACACGTGGTGTAGCTGTGTTGTGTGATATACCAGTACCACACACGTGGTGTAGTGTGTTGTGTGATATACCAGCACCACACACGTGGTGTAGTGTGTTGTGTGATATACCAGCACCACACACGTGGTGTAGTTGTGTTGTGTGATATACCAGCACCACACACGTGGTGTAGTGTGTTGTGTGATATACCAGTACCACACACGTGGTGTAGTGTGTTGTGTGATATACCAGTACCACACACGTGGTGTAGTGTGTTGTGTGATATACCAGTACCACACACGTGGTGTAGTTGTGTTGTGTGATATACCAGTACCACACACGTGGTGTAGTGTGTTGTGTGATATACCAGTACCACACACGTGGTGTAGTGTGTTGTGTGATATACCAGTACCACACACGTGGTGTAGTGTGTTGTGTGATATACCAGCACCACACACGTGGTGTAGTTGTGTGATATACCAGCACCACACACGTGGTGTAGTTGTGTGATATACCAGCACCACACACGTGGTGTAGTTGTGTGATATACCAGCACCACACACGTGGTGTAGTTGTGTGATATACCAGCACCACACACGTGGTGTAGTTGTGTGATATACCAGCACCACACACGTGGTGTAGTTGTGTGATATACCAGCACCACACACGTGGTGTAGTTGTGTGATATACCAGCACCACACACGTGGTGTAGTTGTGTGATATACCAGCACCACACACGTGGTGTAGTTGTGTGATATACCAGTACCACACACGTGGTGTAGTTGTGTTGTGTGATATACCAGTACCACACACGTGGTGTAGTGTGTTGTGTGATATACCAGCACCACACACGTGGTGTAGTTGTGTTGTGTGATATACCAGCACCACACACGTGGTGTAGTGTGTTGTGTGATATACCAGCACCACACACGTGGTGTAGTGTGTTGTGTGATATACCAGTACCACACACGTGGTGTAGTGTGTTGTGTGATATACCAGCACCACACACGTGGTGTAGTTGTGTTGTGTGATATACCAGTACCACACACGTGGTGTAGTTGTGTTGTGTGATATACCAGTACCACACACGTGGTGTAGTTGTGTTGTGTGATATATCAACACCACACACGTGGTGTAGTTGTGTTGTGTGATATACCAACACCACACACGTGGTGTAGTTGTGTTGTGTGTTATATCAACACCACACACGTGGTGTAGCTGTGTTGTGTGATATACCAACACCACACACGTGGTGTAGTTGTGTTGTGTGATATACCAGTACCACACACGTGGTGTAGTTGTGTGATATACCAGCACCACACACGTGGTGTAGTTGTGTGATATACCAGCACCACACACGTGGTGTAGTTGTGTGATATACCAGCACCACACACGTGGTGTAGTTGTGTGATATACCAGCACCACACACTTGGTGTAGTTGTGTGATATACCAGTACCACACACTTCGTGTAACTGTGTAGTGATACATCACCACACACTTGGTGTAACTATGTGTGGTGTGGGTGTAACTGTGTGTTATTTAGTTGTAACAGCGTGTGATGTTGGGTGTAACAGTGTGTGATGGGTGTAACAGTGTGTGATGTTGGGTGCAACAGTGTGTGATGGATGTAACAGTGTGTGATGTTGGGTGTAACAGCGTGTGATGTTGGGTGTAACAGTGTGTGATGGGTGTAACAGTGTGTGATGGGTGTAACAGTGTGTGATGTTGGGTGTAACAGTGTGTGATGTTGGGTGTAACAGTGTGTGATGGGTGTAACAGTGTGTGATGGGTGTAATAGTGTGTGATGTTGGGTGTAACAGCGTGTGATGTTGGGTGTAACAGTGTGTGATGGGTGTAACAGTGTGTGATGGGTGTAACAGTGTGTGATGTTGGGCGTAACAGTGTGTGATGGGTGTAACTGTGTGATGTTGGGTGTAACAGTGTGTGATGGGTGTAACAGTGTGTGATGGGTGTAACAGTGTGTGATGTTGGGTGTAACAGTGTGTGATGTTGGGTGTAACAGTGTGTGATGGGTGTAAGTGTGTGATGGGTGTAATAGTGTTTGTTGGGGTAACTTTGTCTAATACTGTGTGGTTATGATTTAACAGTGTGTGTGGTGGTGTAACAATGTGTGTGTTGAAGGTGTAACAGTGTGCAGTGCTGCTGATAATATAAACATGTGTTGGTGTAGCAGTGTGTGAGAGTAACAGTATATAGTGTTGGTGTAGCAGTGTGTGAGATTAACAGTGTATAGTGTTGGTGTAGCAGTGTGTGAGAGTAAGTGTATAGTGTTGGTGTAGCAGTGTGTGGGAGTAACTGTGTGTAGTGTTGGTGTAGCAGTGTGTGAGAGTAAGTGTATAGTGTTGGTGTAGCAGTGTGTGGGAGTAACAGTATATAGTGTTGGTGTAGCAGTGTGTGAGATTAACAGTGTATAGTGTTGGTGTAGCAGTGTGTGAGATTAACAGTGTATAGTGTTGGTGTAGCAGTGTGTGAGAGTAAGTGTATAGTGTTGGTGTAGCAGTGTGTGGGAGTAACTGTGTGTAGTGTTGGTGTAGCAGTGTGTGAGAGTAAGTGTATAGTGTTGGTGTAGCAGTGTGTGGGAGTAACAGTGTATAGTGTTGGTGTAGCAGTGTGTGGGAGTAACAGTGTGTAGTGTTGGTGTAGCAGTGTGTGGGAGTAACAGTGTGTAGTGTTGGTGTAGCAGTGTGTGGGAGTAACAGTGTATGGTGTAGCTTGTGGGAGTAACAGAGTGTATGGTGTAGCTTGTGGGAGTAACAGTGTATGGTGTAGCTTGTGGGAGTAACAGTGTATGGTGTAGCTTGTGGGAGTAACAGTGTGTAGTGTTGGTGTAGCAGTGTGTAGTGTAGACGTAAGTGTGTGGTGATGGTGTAACTGTGCAGTATGGGTATAACTGTGTGGTATGGGTGTAACCGTGTGTGGTGTGGGTGTAACAGTGTGTGGTGTGAGTGTAACAATGTGGTGTGGGTGTAACTGTGTGGTGTGGGTGTAACTGTGTGTGGTGTGGGTGTAACAGTGTGTGGTGTGGGTGTAACAGTGTGTGGTGTGGGTGTAACAGTGTGTGGTGTGGGTGTAACAGTGTGTGCTGCTAGTGTAGCAGTGTGTGCTGTTAGTGTAGCAGTGTGTGCTGTTAGTGTAGCAGTGTGTGCTGTTAGTGTAGCAGTGTGTGCTGCTAGTGTAGCAGTGTGTGCTGTTAGTGTAGCAGTGTGTGCTGTTAGTGTAGCAGTGTGTGCTGTTAGTGTAGCAGTGTGTGCTGTTAGTGTAGCAGTGTGTGCTGCTAGTGTAGCAGTGTGTGCTGTTAGTGTAGCAGTGTGTGCTGTTAGTGTAGCAGTGTGTGCTGTTAGTGTAGCAGTGTGTGCTGCTAGTGTAGCAGTGTGTGCTGTTAGTGTAGCAGTGTGTGCTGTTAGTGTAGTGTGTGCTGTTGGTGTAGCAGTGTGTGCTGTTAGTGTAGCAGTGTGTGCTGTTAGTGTAGCAGTGTGTGCTGTTAGTGTAGCAGTGTGTGCTGTTAGTGTAGCAGTGTGTGCTGTTACTGTAGCAGTGTGTTCTGTTAGTGTAGTGTAGCAGTGTGTGCTGTTGGTGTAGCAGTGTGTGCTGTTAGTGTAGCAGTGTGTGCTGTTAGTGTAGCAGTGTGTGCTGTTAGTGTAGCAGTGTGTGCTGTTAGTGTAGCAGTGTGTGCTGTTACTGTAGCAGTGTGTTCTGTTAGTGTAGCAGTGTGTGCTGTTAGTGTAGCAGTGTGTGCTGCTAGTGTAGCAGTGTGTGCTGCTAGTGTAGCAGTGTGTGCTGTTAGTGTAGCAGTGTGTGCTGTTAGTGTAGCAGTGTGTGCTGGTAGTGTGCAGTGTGTGCTGTTAGTGTAGCAGTGTGTGCTGTTAGTGTAGCAGTAGTGTAGTGTAGCAGTGTGTGCTGTTAGTGTAGCAGTGTGTGCTGTTAGTGTAGCAGTGTGTGCGGTTAGAGTAGCAGGGTGTGCTGTTAGTGTAGCAGTGTGTGCTGTTAGTGTAGCAGTGTGTGCTGTAGTGTGCTGCTTAGTGTAGCAGTGTGTGCTGTTAGTGTAGCAGTGTGTGCTGTTAGTGTAGCAGTGTGTGCTGCTAGTGTAGCAGTGTGTGCTGTTAGTGTAGCAGTGTGTGCTGTTAGTGTAGCAGTGTGTGCTGTTAGTGTAGCAGTGTGTGCTGTTAGTGTAGCAGTGTGTGCTGTTAGTGTAGCAGTGTGTGCTGTTAGTGTAGCAGTGTGTGCTGCTAGTGTAGCAGTGTGTGCTGTTAGTGTAGCAGTGTGTGCTGCTAGTGTAGCAGTGTGTGCTGCTAGTGTAGCAGTGTGTGCTGTTAGTGTAGCAGTGTGTGCTGTTAGTGTAGCAGTGTGTGCTGTTAGTGTAGCAGTGTGTGCTGTTAGTGTAGCAGTGTGTGCTGCTAGTGTAGCAGTGTGTGCTGTTAGTGTAGCAGTGTGTGCTGTTAGTGTAGCAGTGTGTGCTGTTAGTGTAGCAGTGTGTGCTGTTAGTGTAGCAGTGTGTGCTGTTAGTGTAGCAGTGTGTGCTGCTAGTGTAGCAGTGTGTGCTGTTAGTGTAGCAGTGTGTGCTGTTAGTGTAGCAGTGTGTGCTGTTAGTGTAGCAGTGTGTGCTGTTAGTGTAGCAGTGTGTCCTGCTAGTGTGCTGTTAGTGTAGCAGTGTGTGCTGTTAGTGTAGCAGTAGTGTAGCTGTTAGTGTAGCAGTGTGTGCTGTTAGTGTAGCAGTGTGTGCTGTAGTGTAGCAGTGTGTGCTGTTAGTGTAGCAGTGTGTGCTGTTAGTGTGTGTGTGCTGTTAGTGTAGCAGTGTGTGCTGTTAGTGTAGCAGTGTGTGCTGTTAGTGTAGCAGTGTGTGCTGTTAGTGTAGCAGTGTGTGCTGTTAGTGTAGCAGTGTGTGCTGCTAGTGTAGCAGTGTGTGCTGTTAGTGTAGCAGTGTGTGCTGTTAGTGTAGCAGTGTGTGCTGTTAGTGTAGCAGTGTGTGCTGTTAGTGTAGCAGTGTGTGCTGTTAGTGTAGCAGTGTGTGCTGTTAGTGTAGCAGTGTGTGCTGTTAGTGTAGCAGTGTGTGCTGTTAGTGTAGCAGTGTGTGCTGTTAGTGTAGCAGTGTGTGCTGTTAGTGTAGCAGTGTGTGCTGTAGTGTAGCAGTGTGTGCTGTTAGTGTAGTGCTGATAGTCTAGCAGTGTGTGCTGTTAGTGTAGCAGTGTGTGCTGATAGTGTAGCAGTGTGTGCTGTTAGTGTAGCAGTGTGTGCTGTTAGTGTAGCAGTGTGTGCTGTTAGTGTAGCAGTGTGTGCTGTTAGTGTAGCAGTGTGTGCTGTTAGTGTAGCAGTGTGTGCTGTTAGTGTAGCAGTGTGTGCTGTTAGTGTAGCAGTGTGTGCTGTTAGTGTAGCAGTGTGTGCTGTTAGTGTAGCAGTGTGTGCTGTTAGTGTAGCAGTGTGTGCTGTTAGTGTAGCAGTGTGTGCTGTTAGTGTAGCAGTGTGTGCTGTTAGTGTAGCAGTGTGTGCTGTTAGTGTAGCAGTGTGTGCTGTTAGTGTAGCAGTGTGTGCTGTTAGTGTAGCAGTGTGTGCTGTTAGTGTAGCAGTGTGTGCTGTTAGTGTAGCAGTGTGTGCTGTTAGTGTAGCAGTGTGTGCTGTTAGTGTAGCAGTGTGTGCTGCTAGTGTAGCAGTGTGTGCTGTTAGTGTAGCAGTGTGTGCTGTTAGTGTAGCAGTGTGTGTGTAGTGTAGCAGTGTGTGTTAGTGTAGCAGTTTGTGCTGTTAGTGTAGCAGTGTGTGCTGTTAGTGTAGCAGTGTGTGCTGTTAGTGTAGCAGTGTGTGCTGTTAGTGTAGCAGTGTGTGCTGTTAGTGTAGCAGTGTGTGCTGTTACTGTAGCAGTGTGTGCTGTTAGTGTAGCAGTGTGTGCTGTTAGTGTAGCAGTGTGTGCTGCTAGTGTAGCAGTGTGTGCTGTTAGTGTAGCAGTGTGTGCTGTTAGTGTAGCAGTGTGTGCTGTTAGTGTAGCAGTGTGTGCTGTTAGTGTAGCAGTGTGTGCTGTTAGTGTAGCAGTGTGTGCTGTTAGTGTAGCAGTGTGTGCTGTTAGTGTAGCAGTGTGTGCTGTTAGTGTAGCAGTGTGTGCTGTTAGTGTAGCAGTGTGTGCTGTTAGTGTAGCAGTGTGTGCTGTTAGTGTAGCAGTGTGTGCTGTTAGTGTAGCAGTGTGTGCTGTTAGTGTAGCAGTGTGTGCTGTTAGTGTAGCAGTGTGTGCTGTTAGTGTAGCAGTGTGTGCTGTTAGTGTAGCAGTGTGTGCTGTTAGTGTAGCAGTGTGTGCTGTTAGTGTAGCAGTGTGTGCTGTTAGTGTAGCAGTGTGTGCTGTTAGTGTAGCAGTGTGTGGTGTTGTATAGCAGTGTGTGGTGTTGTATAGCAGTGTGTGATTTTGTATAGCAGTGTGTGCTGTTGTGTTAGTGTAGCAGTGTGTGCTGCTAGTGTAGCAGTGTGTGCTGCTAGTGTAGCAGTGTGTGCTGTTAGTGTAGCAGTGTGTGCTGTTAGTGTAGCAGTGTGTGCTGTTAGTGTAGCAGTGTGTGCTGTTAGTGTAGCAGTGTGTGCTGTTAGTGTAGCAGTGTGTGCTGTTAGTGTAGCAGTGTGTGCTGCAGTGTGTGCTGTTAGTGTAGCAGTGTGTGCTGTTAGTGTAGCAGTGTGTGCTGTTAGTGTAGCAGTGTGTGCTGCTGTTAGTGTAGCAGTGTGTGCTGTTAGTGTAGCAGTGTGTGCTGTTAGTGTAGCAGTGTGTGCTGTTAGTGTAGCAGTGTGTGCTGCTAGTGTAGCAGTGTGTGCTGTTAGTGTAGCAGTGTGTGCTGTTAGTGTAGCAGTGTGTGCTGTTAGTGTAGCAGTGTGTGCTGCTAGTGTAGCAGTGTGTGCTGTTAGTGTAGCAGTGTGTGCTGCTAGTGTAGCAGTGTGTGTTGTTAGTGTAGCAGTGTGTGCTGCTAGTGTAGCAGTGTGTGCTGTTGGTGTAGCAGTGTGTGCTGTTAGTGTAGCAGTGTGTGCTGCTAGTGTAGCAGTGTGTGCTGCTAGTGTAGCAGTGTGTGCTGTTAGTGTAGCAGTGTGTGCTGTTAGTGTAGCAGTGTGTGCTGTTAGTGTAGCAGTGTGTGCTGTTAGTGTAGCAGTGTGTGCTGTTAGTGTAGCAGTGTGTGCTGCTGTGCAATGTGTGCTGTTGTGCAGTGTGCTGCTAGTGTAGCAGTGTGTGCTGTTAGTGTAGCAGTGTGTGCTGTTAGTGTAGCAGTGTGTGCTGTTAGTGTAGCAGTGTGTCCTGATAGTGTAGCAGTGTGTGCTGATAGTGTAGCTGCTAGTGTAGCAGTGTGTGCTGTTAGTGTAGCAGTGTGTGCTGTTAGTGTAGCAGTGTGTGCTGTTAGTGTAGCAGTGTGTGCTGTTGGTGTAGCAGTGTGTGCTGTTAGTGTAGCAGTGTGTGCTGTTGGTGTAGCAGTGTGTGCTGCTAGTGTAGCAGTGTGTGCTGTTAGTGTAGCAGTGTGTGCTGTTAGTGTAGCAGTGTGTGCTGTTAGTGTAGCAGTGTGTGCTGCTAGTGTAGCAGTGTGTGCTGTTAGTGTAGCAGTGTGTGCTGTTAGTGTAGCAGTGTGTGCTGTTAGTGTAGCAGTGTGTGCTGTTAGTGTAGCAGTGTGTGCTGTTAGTGTAGCAGTGTGTGCTGTTAGTGTAGCAGTGTGTGCTGCTAGTGTAGCAGTGTGTGCTGTTAGTGTAGCAGTGTGTGCTGTTAGTGTAGCAGTAGTGTAGCAGTGTGTGCTGTTAGTGTAGCAGTGTGTGCTGTTAGTGTAGCAGTGTGTGCTGTTAGTGTAGCAGTGTGTGCTGTTAGTGTAGCAGTGTGTGCTGTTAGTGTAGCAGTGTGTAGCAGTGTGTGCTGTTAGTGTAGCAGTGTGTGCTGTTAGTGTAGCTGCTAGTGTAGCAGTGTGTGCTGTTAGTGTAGCAGTGTGTGCTGTTAGTGTAGCAGTGTGTGCTGTTAGTGTAGCAGTGTGTGCTGTTAGTGTAGCAGTGTGTGCTGCTAGTGTAGCAGTGTGTGCTGTTAGTGTAGCAGTGTGTGCTGTTAGTGTAGCAGTGTGTGCTGTTAGTGTAGCAGTGTGTGCTGTTAGTGTAGCAGTGTGTGCTGTTAGTGTAGCAGTGTGTGCTGTTAGTGTAGCAGTGTGTGCTGTTAGTGTAGCAGTGTGTGCTGTTAGTGTAGCAGTGTGTGCTGTTAGTGTAGCAGTGTGTGCTGTTAGTGTAGCAGTGTGTGCTGTTAGTGTAGCAGTGTATGCTGTTGGTGTAACTAATCAAAACCAATTTTGTGTGTGTAATTTACAAAGTAATCTTTTAGCTCATTCCGGTAGTTTACTAGAATATATTTTGATTTTTTTTTTCGGTGTGGTTGTTGTGTTGAGTAAGTTGTTACATGTAAGTTAGTTTTGACCTCGCTAACCGATCTTACTGTGCGGCTTGATCTCCCCCAGTGTTGGATATTTCGTGGTCATGGTAGTCTTTACTGTGAGATGTCTGTTTTAGTGGCTACAAGTATGGGGCTCCATGAAGGTAGTTACAAGTGTGGGTGACTGTGAAGGTAGTTACCCTTGGGGATACAACTGAACCTTGTAAGTTCAAAATTAACTTGCAGGTTAGGAGCCAAAGTGAACACTAACTTTGCTGCCATAGTGTTTTCCTACAGATAGCGGAAGATTGCGTGTTATCTTTGCATTAGGCAGACCCCGTCGTTGATTGAATTCGCTTGCTGACAGTAGGGAAAGTTGTGGGCAGCCACAGATACACTTCTGATATACTTCTGATGGGTTTCGAGTTTTCCCTACTCTCGCGACCCGGACGTGTGCCAGATTTGTCTGGTGCTTGCCTGCTTAACCAGGCTGTTGCTGCTGGCCCACATATACTTCATAGGCAGTGTGTTTTTTTTATATTTTCTGGCAAGATATTAAAAAATTTGGGACCACGTATGTTGACACTGTGTTCTGTTATTGTGTATAAATTTGGGACCAGGCCCTCAGGTATATGTTTCCACTCATTTCACAACGTAATCATGTCACAAGAGCTAGTCCTGTGATATCACAAATTGCATTATGAAGGGAAGCAACAGGAGGCAGAAATATGCTAATTTATTTAATTACTACAACAATGTGAGCAGGGACGTGGTTAGTGTTGCTGATTTGCTGGGTTGGACGGATAGATAAGTGGAAATGATTGAGAGTTTTCCCTGCTTAGTATAGGCCAATAGGCTTATATCAATGTTCCTTTATTTTCTAATTTTAATTTTCCCGGGAGGAAATGTGGAAAGTGTGGTGTTACTTCTGAAGAACTCTTGGGACAAGTGGTGGATAATATACTGGAGTGCAGCGCTTATATAATTAACTATGTATTACATTCTTAACTGCAGGTAGTAAATGTTAGGTGCTGATGCAGGGTTACCTACTGTCATTGTTGGGAGGGTCACCTACTGTTATTGTTGGGTCACCTACTGTCATTGTTGGGAGGGTCACCTGCTGTTATTGTTGGGTCACCTACTGTCATTGTTGGGAGGGTCACCTACTGTTATTGTTGGGTCACCTACTGTTATTGTTGGGAGGGTCACCTACTGTTATTGTTGGGAGGGTCACCTACTGTTATTGTTGGGTCACCTACTGTTATTGTTGGGAGGGTCACCTACTGTTATTGTTGGGAGGGTCACCTGCTGTTATTGTTGGGTCACCTACTGTTATTGTTGGGAGGGTCACCTACTGTTATTGTTGGGAGGGTCACCTGCTGTTATTGTTGGGGTCACCTGTTATTGTTGGGTCACCTACTGTTATTGTTGGGAGGGTCACCTGCTGTCATTGTTGGGTCTCCTACTGTTGTCGAGAGGGGCACCTGTCATTGTTGGGAGGGTCAACTCCTGTCATTGTTGGGAGGGTCACCTGCTGTCATTGTTGGGAGGGTGCCCTGCTGTCATTGTTGGGAGGGTGCCCTGCTGTCATTGTTGGGTTACCTGCTTTGTTGCAAGGGTCACCTGCTGTCATTGTTGGGTCACCTGCTGCCATTGTTGGGTCACTAGCTGTCATTGTTGGGTCACTAGCTGTCATTATTGGGTCACCTGCTGTCATTGTTGGGTCACTAGCTGTCATTGTTGGGACAACTGCTGTCATTGTTGGGTCACCTGCTGTCATTGTTGGGTCACCTGCTGTCATTGAGGGTCACCTGCTGTCATTGTTGGGACAACTGCTGTCATTGTTGGGTCACCTGCTGTCATTGTTGAATCACCTGCTGTCATTGTTGGGAGGGTCACCTGCTGTCATTATTGGGACAACTGCTGTCATTGTTGGGTCACCTGCTATCATTGTTGGGTCACCTGCTGTCATTGAGGGTCACCTGCTGTCATTGTTGGGTCACCTGCTGTCATTGTTGGGTCACCTGCTGTCATTGAGGGTCACCTGCTGTCATTGTTGGGTCACCTGCTGTTATTGTTGGGTCACCTGCTGTCATTGTTGGGACAACTGCTGTCATTGTTGGGCCACCTGCTGTCATTGTTGAGTCACCTGCTGTCATTGTTGGGTCACCTGCTGTCATTATTGGGACAACTGCTGTCATTGTTGGGTCACCTGCTATCATTGTTGGGTCACCTGCTGTCATTGAGGGTCACCTGCTGTCATTGTTGGGTCATCTGCTGTCATTGTTGGGTCACCTGCTGTCATTGAGGGTCAACTGCTGTCATTGTTGGGTCACCTGCTGTTATTGTTGGGTCACCTGCTGTCATTGTTGGGACAACTGCTGTCATTGTTGGGCCACCTGCTGTCATTGTTGAGTCACCTGCTGTCATTGTTGGGAGGGTCACCTGCTGTCATTATTGGGACAACTGCTGTCATTGTTGGGTCACCTGCTATCATTGTTGGGTCACCTGCTGTCATTGAGGGTCACCTGCTGTCATTGTTGGGTCACCTGCTGTCATTGTTGGGTCACCTGCTGTCATTGTTGGGTCACCTGCTGTCATTGTTGGGTCACCTGCTGCCATTGTTGGGTCACCTGCTGTCATTGTTGGGTCAACTGCTGTCATTGTTGGGTCACCTGCTGTTATTGTTGGGTCACCTGCTGCCATTGTTGGGACAACTCTCAGTGTTGGGACAACTGTCATTGTTGGGTCACCTGCTGTCATTGTTGGGAGGGTCACCTGCTGTCATTGTTGGGACAACTGCTGTCATTGTTGGGTCACCTGCTGTCATTGTTGGGAGGGTCACCTGCTGTCATTGTTGGGAGGGTCACCTGCTGTCATTGTTGGGACAACTGCTGTCATTGTTGGGTCACCTGCTGTCATTGTTGGGTCAACTGCTGTCATTGTTGGGTTACCTGCTGTCATTGTTGGGACAACTGTCATTGTTGGGTCACCTGCTGTCATTGTTGGGTTACCTGCTGTCATTGTTGGGACAACTGTCATTGTTGGGTCACCTCCTGTCATTGTTGGGTTACCTGCTGTCATTGTTGGGACAACTGTCATTGTTGGGTTACCTGCTGTCATTGTTGGGTCACCTGCTGTCATTGATGGGACAACTGCTGTCATTGTTGGGTCACCTGCTGTCATTGTTGGGTTACCTGCTGTCATTGTTGGGACAACTGTCATTGTTGGGTTACCTGCTGTCATTGTTGGGTCACCTGCTGTCATTGTTGGGTTACCTGCTGTCATTGTTGGGACAACTGTCATTGTTGGGTTACCTGCTGTCATTGTTGGGTCACCTGCTGTTATTGTTGGGTCACCTGTCATTGTTGAGAGGGTCACCTGCTGTTATTGTTGGGTCACTTGTTGCCATTGTTGGGAGGGTCACCTGTTATTGTTGGGTCACCTGCTGTCGTTGGGAGGGTCACCTGCTGTTGACGAGGCAGTATCATAGGTCACACGTATTGAATACTCTCTCAGCATACTTGTCGCTCTCCTGCATTTTATTGGAGGTATCCTGCACCGTCTGCCAAGCCTCTTGTGTGCATAAGTAGTTATTTCGGTGTATATGTTCGGAATAAATTTCTCGAGCATCTTCTAAGTGTAGATTATGATGTATCTTGCTACATTCCAAGGAATGCAGTTCTAGGGAATTAAGCCCTTCCTGTAATTTAGATGCTTGGCTGAATTTATATGAGCTGTGAAGGTTCTCTGTACATTTTCCATCTTGACGATTTCACCTGTCTTGGATAGGCCGTTAATAGACACCAGTACTCCAGAGCAAAGAGAACGAGTCACCTGAAGAGTGTTATCATTACCTTGGCATTGTTTTGAAAGTTCTAGCTGTCCAACCGATGATTTTTCTGACCCTCTTACCACCCACTCTGACTCCCTTGCCCCCCCCCATCCGGACCCCATACCACCTATCCTGAACCCATACCAGCCATCCTGACCCACCTACAACCCATCCTGACCCACCTACAACCCATCCTGACCCACCTACAACCCATCCTGACCCACCTACAACCTATCCTGACCCACCTACAACCCATCCTGACCCACCTACAACCCATCCTGACCCACCTACAACCCATCCTGACCCACCTACAACCCTTCCTGACCCACCTACAACCCTTCCTGACCCACCTACAACCCTTCCTGACCTTCCTACTACCCATCCTGACCCCTAGCACCCCATTGACCCCCATCCACCCCTTACCACCTCTTCTGACCCTACGCACATCCTGACCCCCTACTACCCATCCTGATCCCCTATCACCCGCAGTGACCTCCCCTACCACCCACAATGACTCCCCTGCCACCTGCCCTGACCCATCTACCACCCACCCTGACCCACCTACCACCCATCCTGACCCACCTACCACCCATCCTGACCTCCATACTACCCATCCTGACCCCTACCACCCATCCTGACCCCCTACTGTCCATCCTGGTCCCCTACCACAAATCCTGACCCCCTACCACCCACTCACCCTGACCCCTCTACCACCTCTCCTGTCCATACGCATATCCTGATCCCCTATCGTTCATCCTGACCCCCTACTACTCATCCTGATCCCATCAGGCCTCAAAACTCTTCAAAGGTAAAGGTACCACTCATCCTGACCCCCCTTCCACTCATCCTGACCCCCTTCCACTCATCCTGACCCCCCTTCCACTCATCCTGACCCCCCTTCCACTCATCCTGACCCCCCTTCCACTCATCCTGACCCCCCTTCCACTCATCCTGACCCCTTACCACCCATCCTGACACCCCTACCACCCATCCTGATACCCCTACCACCTCTCCTGACCCTACGCACATCCTGACTCCCTACCACCCATTCTGACTCTCTACCACCCATCCTGACTCCCTGCCGCCCATCCCGACAACTCCCCCCTACTACTCATCCTGATCCCATCAGGTCTCGAAACTCTTCAAAGGTAAAGGTACCACTCATCCTGACCCCCTACCATCCACCCTGACCCACCTACCACCCACCCTGATCCACCTACCAACCACCCTGACCCACCTACCACCCACCCTGATCCACCTACCAACCACCCTGACCCACCTACCACCCACCCTTACCCCCTCCCACCCCCAGCCTCCCTGCCCTGCCTGACACACAGGGGAGGACCAAGTATCGACCTGTGTGACGTTATTGACCTCTACTCTCACGCTCAATACTCTCTCTACTTCTATGGAAATTTGGTCTCCGCTGATGGTAAAAGTTTATTCAGTTGTGTCTGTGTGTGTACTTCCCTATATATGGTTGCAGGAGTCGATTCATAGCTCCTGGCCCCGCCCCTTCGCTGGTAGCTATATTGTACCTATTAAACCTATGTGTGGATCCCACTTCTACTACATCACTTTCCAGATTGTTCCACATCTTGATAACCCTAAGGCTGAACAAACGCTTCCTAACATGATACATGTGCAGCATTTGGGTATCTTTATTGAGGAAACGTTTAGCCACACAGTGGCTTCATCAGTCCTATACAAAGAAGAATGGTGAAGCTCAGAAGGAGTTTGAAGTAATCAGTTCCTCAGCCTGGAATCGATGTTAATAAGTCCATTAATCTACACTTCCTAACATCCGTTTGACTCAGAAGAGTTTTCAACTTCCAGTTGTGTCCTCTTGTTCTTGAATCCCATCTGAAACATTCTCGCTTCTGTTCACCTTATCAACCCCTCTTAATATTTTGTAGGTCGTTACCATCCTCTAGTGTTGTCAGGTTGAGTTCCCTTAGCCTCTCCTCATACATCTTTGCCCCGAGACTAGTCTCATTGCAAATCTCTGCACTTTCTCCAATTTCTTGATGTGCTTGGCCAAGTGTGGTTTCCATACTGGGCCTGATGTACACGGTGTACAGTGTCGTGAATGACTCCTTACTGAGATGTCGAAATGCTATTCTTAAATTTGCCAGACGCGAATATGCTGCAGCAGTTATTTGGTGATGTGCGCCTCAGGATACCCCCAAGATCCTTCTCCTTGAGTGAGGTTTGCAACTCCCCGAGCCTGTACTCCGTCAGCAATCATCTTTGACCTTCCCCAAGCTTTATAACCTTGCACTTGGAGGCATTTGTCAGACCAGGCATGTAACCTGTCCAGATCCCATTGCAGCCTTTCATGATCCTCGTCTGCTTGTATTCTCATTAATTTTACGCCGTCTACGAACAGGGATACGTCTGACTATCTCTTTTGCCACGTCATTCACGTATACAAGAAACAGCACCATCCCTAGGATTGATCGTTGTGGAACCTCGCTCGTCACATGCACCCATTCCTCTCAAGCTCACTGGATCCATTGCAGTGCTCTTCCTGTTATACCTGCCTGCTTCTCTAGCATTTGTACCAGTCTCATGTGTGGTACTGTGTCAGAAACCTTACATTCCAGTAAAATACAATCTGCTTATCCCTCTCTCCTGTCTTCTGTTACCTTGTAGAACTCCAGTAGGTTTGCGACACGGGATGTTCCATCCCAGCTGGTTGTC